>NC_051237.1:14098125-14435000 GCF_015220715.1 Pygocentrus nattereri
AACTGAGACAGACAAGACAAGATTTAATCTTTTACCTTACCCACTTTGTTTTTTTATAAACAAACATTCATTCCAAAACTGATGCTTGTAACACTTTCCAAAAAGGTTGGGGCAGAGACAATTTGAACAGATGTAATCATGCTTGGGTACAAAAGGAGAATGAAGAAGAACCTAGAGGATGGGTCAAGATGCGCCATTTTGCTAAAAAATGCATCTGCAATGATTTTAGATATTTCACCCTCTGTGTTGCATAATATCATCAAAAAAGTCTGAAGAAAAAGGCCCTAAAACCACAAATGAATGTTCGTGACCTTCAGTCCCTCAGCTTGGACTGCCTTGAACACCAGTATAATTTGTGACGGGGATCACCAACTGAGCTCAGGAACACTTTGACAAAGTGTTATCAATAAACACAGTTTACTGCTGCATCCAAAAATACAGTAAGAAACAGTGAAACCTATATTATGGTCTGTTGTGTCTAACTTTCAGATTGTTTATTGAAATAACAGATATTGTGTTCTCCAGACTGATGAAGAAAAGAACAAGGTCATGGTATGGTGGTATTTTCATGTCCATAGCATGGGTAACTTGCATATCTGTAAAGGCATTATTAACACCGAAAGGCACATACACATGTTGGAGCATATCTCCCATTGAAAACGCACAAAATTCAGCTTACTGTTTTCAAATTAATACAGGTTAAGCAGAGTTTTCTAATCACTGCTTTTTAAATAGCATTTCACATTTTGTCCCAACCTTTTTGGAATTGAAGTTTAAACGATTAAGTTTAAAGATTAACTGTGAAACAAACAAAAAAATACTGCTTCCCTTCATTTGGACTGCAGTGTGTCAGGTCTTAACACACAGCTCCAGATGTTAAGCAACTGTTTAGGCTGGATTAGATGCCTCCCCAGTGTCAGCAGCATAGGAGTGGGAGGGGTAGCAGGAGGCTAAAGTAAACGGCATTAGCATTAGTGTGTGCTTTGAGCAGACACAGCTCAAGACACCTCTGGAAGACTGACAAACAAATACTGGTAGCCAGGCTTCATCGGGCAGATGCCCAGCTCACACTGGGCCCCTCTGCAGCATTAATGCATAGCACCACCATTAGAGATCAGCCCCTCCAGACGCACCTCATTTTCTGATTACAGTTGGCCTGGCACGGCCTTCCAAAATGGCTTTATTAAAAGGCTGATTCTCACCAGTTCTGCTCGGCTTTGCAGGCGCTGGGAGGCCACAGGGCTCACTTATGGGTGTCTCGCAGGGAGGAGGATAAAAGATAAGAGGCAAAACCAGGCCGTGAGGTAAGGCAATCAGCGCTTAGCTTATCAGCACCGGAGGCATGTAGTCAGAGCTGCGGTGAGAATTAGCCAAGAAACGATGCGCTGCGCTGAGAGCGGGAAGGAGACCACTGCGATGATCGCATAAAGAGAGTGAAATTGAATCGGAGAACCACCTGTTTACATTTCGAAATGTGATTAACAAGAGAATGGAAATTTCCAGATGCGTGCTCTGGGAAAGGGGGCTTTATTTCAAAAGGCATCTCCTGGAGATGCACTGACTGGAACAATGTTGTTTTGTTTATTTCAGGCAACGTGAGGAGACTGTGTGTCTCTGTGTATGTCCTCACCTGACTCGCGTGTGCGGCCTCTCACTGGCTCGCTCCAGGGCCCGGGGCCAATGGAGTTGAAGGCCTGGATCTGCAGCAGGTACTCAGTCCACTCCTCCAGCCCCTCCAGTGTGATCTCTCGCTCCAGCCTGTCATTCACCACCCGCGTGTTGAAATCACCCTGCTGATCCGCACGGCACAACCGCACTCTATAGCCCACACTCTCCGGATTACCATTATACTCCGTCTCTGGCAGAGGCTGAGAGAAAGAGAGAGACAGAAATATGGGGAAATGAGAATGAGAGAAGGGAAAAAGAAAGGGTCAGAGGGAAAGAAAATGAGAGAAAGAGAGATAAAAAAAGAAAGGATGGAGAGAGAAGGAGACATGAAAGAGAGAGTGAACGAGAGAGAGAGCGAGAGAGCAAGAGAGAGAGAGAGAGAGAGAGAGAGAGAGAGATAGGACGAGAGTAACGGAGATGGAGAGAGAGAGAAATATGAAGAAACAGAGAGAGAGAGAGAGAGAGAGAGAGAGAGAGAACCAAAAGAGAAGAGAAGGAAATTGACAGATCAAAAAAGATACAGAGAAAGAAAAGAAGAGAGAGTGAAAGAAATGGACCAGCAAAGAGAGAGGAAAAGAAAGTGAGAGCGAAAGAGAGAAAAAGAACGTTAGTGAGAGAAAAGGAAAAAGAAAAGACAAAAAGACAATAAGAAAGAGAGTCAGAGGGAAAGAGCGAAAGAAAAGAAGAAACAAAGGGAGGGGAAGAGAAAGAAGGAGGGAAGAAAAAGAGATTGACAGAGCAGGAGGAAGAAAGAATAAGAGGGCTCACACTTGCTATTGCACACACTGGAGTGGCTGCACTGTGCCTGGCCTTGCCCGGTGCTGTGATGGGCAGCCTATTAAAATGACATGCCCCAATAAAAGAGTAACTCATGCTTGATTATGCTTCATCATCCTCACGCATCTTCAAAATCGACTTAACAATTGTGGTAGCGCTCCAAAAAAATTAGGGTAATGTCACAGACCGGCCAAACCATCAGCGCTTGTTCACTTTTAATCTGAACAGTAAAGAGCTTCAATTCAAGAAGCTCAATTTGGGCCCAGGCTCCAGTATATCAGTATTCTTTATTTCATAGGGAAATCAATAGATGTCTAGAAGCAGCCTGCATTCAGTAGAACACATTTAATACAGCATAATGACCCTCTCTACAAGAGCTATGTGAAAGAGGTGGGATGTCCTTACGTCAGTTCTTTCACTGTTATTTTCTTACATGGACCACTTCTCCGAAAGACACAGTAAAAAGAAATGAATAGGCCTGAATAATGCAGCTGAACTCACCTACTCAGTGCCACTGCATTTAGCTCAGCTCAATTCTCTCTCCCCAGACTGGACTTTGTAATAATATGTCGCTTCACCGCTTTCCATGGAAACCGGCAGAGCTACAAATGTCAAGGTGGTATTAACTACACAAGGTAATGTTTTACAGTCCCAATATGAGTGGGCTTTGGTACTGAGATGATTTATAGAGAAAATGTCTCAAAGGTTTTTACTGTTTTTGCCATCTAAAAACAACAGAAGTGTAAATGTGCACCAGGGAGACCCTGCCACTTTTGGGCCATTTTATGCCAGGATACTTTAAATAATCTGTGTGTAATTGTGTGTACATGCCTCCAGTTACCCCAAACAGCTGAAGAAAAAAGCCTCAAAGGTTATGCATAGTACCTGTCTTGGCCCCTCCCAGTCTCCTCATGTGCTTTTGTTTACCATTTAGTCCTGTCATGTGCTTTTGTTTTGGATTTCTTCCCAGTTCGGCCCCCTTGTTTCATGACTCCGCCCCTAATTGTTCCCACCTGTTTTCCACCTGGTTGTCCGGTTATCCCTCGTTATCCCTGTTTGTATTTAAGCCCTGTGTTTTCCTGAGTTTCTTGTTGGTCTTTGTTTGATGTTAGATGTTATGATTGTTTGATGTTTGTTGGATGTACTGTTCAAAGTGTATCTATTGTTTGAAGAGTTTTGTTTATTTCTGGTCTGTTCGGAGTTCTGTACTCATTTTGTCATGTCTGTCCCTCCTGCTGTCTCTATTGGCCATTTGAACCTGGACTGTATCAAACACGAGCCTGAATTTGCCCTTAATAAAAGTCGCTTATCTCAGCACATGTGTCCGCCTCATCGCTCCCTACCGTTACAGTACCAGTCAAAAGTTCAGACAAGCAAACTCTTGAAAGGTTTTCCTTACATTTTCCACATTTTGTGATAATACTAACGACTTCAATACTATAAAACAATGAAACGAATAATGTGACCAAGGACGTGATTAAAAGATTAGACGTCTTGTATTTTACATTCTTAGTAGCCTTCACTTGCCTTCAAAACAGCTTTTTACCCTTCCAGCCTTCTCTTAAGCTCATGCGGAGCCACCTGGGATGTTTTTCCAACAGGCTTTAGAAGTTGGGCTCCCAACAGGCTTTGGAAAAACTCCACAAACACTACGCTGCCAAAAGTATTCACTTCTCTGCCTTCACATGCATATGAAATTGAGTGACATCCCACTCATAATCCATAGGATTTCATTTGATGTCAGCCCACCCTTTGCAGCTATACCAGCCTCAGCTCTTCTGGGAAGGCTTTTAGGAGTGTTAGGAGTTAGGAGTGTGTTTATGGGAATTTTTGACCATTCTTCCAGAGGCGCATTTGTGAGGTCAGACACTGATGTTGGACGAGAAGGCCTGGCTCGCAGTCTCCGCTCTAATTCATCCCAAATGTGTTCTATCGGGTTGAGGTCAGGACTCTCTGCAGGCCAGTCAAGTTCTTCCACATCAAACTCGCTCATCCACGTCTTTATGGACCTTGCTTTGTGCACTGGTGCGCAGTCATGTTGGAACAGGAAGGGGCCGTCCCCAAACTGATCCCACAAAGTTGGGAGGATGAAATTGTTCAAAATCTCTTGGTGCTGAAGCATTAAGAGTTCCTTTCAGTGGAACTAAGGGGCTGAGCCATAACCTCACACCATAATCCCCCCTCTGCCAAACTTTACACTTGGCAAAATGCAGTCGGACATGTCCTGTTCCCCTGGCAACCGCCAAACCCAGACTCGTCCAATAGATAGCGAGACGGAGAAGCGTGACTCATCGCTCCAGAAAACACGTCTCCACTGCTCTAGAGTCCAGTGCATTCACAACATACACGAATACGTTCAACACTTTGCTTTGCGCTTGGCGATGTAAGACTTGGATGCAGCTGCTCGGCCATGGAAACCCATTCCATGAAGCTCTCTATGCTGTTCTTGGGCTGAGGGCCACACAAAGTTTAGAGTCTGTAGTGATTGACTCTGCAGAAAGTTGGTGACCTCTGCGAACAATGCGCCTCAACATCCACTGACCCTGCGCTGTCATTTTACATGGCCGACCACTTCGTGGTTGACTTGCTGTCTTTCACGACAGGTGGATCACGGTACCACGCTGGAATTCACTGAGCTCCTGAGAGCGACCCATTCTTTCACGAATGTTTGTAGAAGCAGTCTGCAGGCCGAGGTGGTTGGTTTCATACACCTGTGGCCATGGAAGTGATTGGAACACCTGAATTCAATGATTTGGATGGGTGAGTGAATACTTTTGGAAATATTGTGTATGTTGAGCACTTGTCAGCTGCTGAAAACTCGCTTAGCTTTGCCAAACAGTCACACAAAGCAATCGAGACTGTTCTCATACTTGATTCCCCAATGGTGGAACAAGCTACCTTCCACTGTCAGAGCAGGGGCGTCCCTCGCTATTTTTAAGAAACTCCTGAAGACAGAGCTCTTCAGGGAGCACTTACCCTGATCGCCTCTTGCAAATCTAACCACTACCAACCTCATCTCCTTCTTGCCCTCCTTCCCTTCTCTACCCCGCTATTACCCTTTGGCCTCCTTTAAGGCCTGACTATGTTTGTTCTATGTACCACATTATTTGTAAGTCGCTTTGGATAAAAGCCTCTGCTAAATGTAATGTAATGTAATGTAACTGCATTTTGAGACATTTTGAAAAAATTTACCATTTTAATTCTATAAATGAATTCATACATAGCCATCAACTTTTATATTTATATTTGCCCTGCAAACAGATTTCAATAATTTCATCTAGGTTTGTGCATTAAGATGTTCATTAAGATTAAGATGATCAATACAGGACAGCCAACAAGAACAGGATCATTTACATATTTCAGTCTTAGAGGCCCAGTAACAAAATAGCCTGTTTAATTCTAAGGGACAAAAAGAGTTTGGATCACTGGAGTATGACGATGAGAAACTAATAATGTCAGAGTTAAAGCTGCACTATGTAAGAACTGGGTATGTAGAGACCTCTCTGGTGGAGCCCTTCGCTGTACAGAACAATGTGATGATTGTGAGTGTGTTGAAAGAGTATTTAAAGAGAACCTGATGAATAATCTACTTTTGACATCATACCTTCATCAGTATAAAGCTGATTTTGCATTTGAGACATACACATCATTATGGACCTTCTTTTTGAGTCTGAGGCATTAATACTTAAAGACATGTGACATGGTCATTAAAACGCCTGTTAAATCTGATCCGACACCTCTGACTCCGATATATATATAATTATTTTTTTAACCCAATTTAGATGTTTCCAATTCTACCCACTAGTTAGGACTCTCCCAATCACATGATGCTACCAACGCTCAGAGGAAAGCACCAACCGCCAGATCTGTTACGTCGGCTTACAGACGCCTGTGCTGACTAGCATCACACTGAGTGGGGGGAGAAGAAGGTGCCACACTACCCACTTAGAGAGAGTGAAGCCAATTGTGCTCTCTTGGACTCCCGGCTAAGGATGGCTGCAGCATCACCAGGGATCGAACTCACAATCTCCTGATGACAGGGCCAATGCTTAGACGGTTGCTGCACTCGGGAGCTTCACCACTGACTTTTAAATGACTCTTCCAGTTTTTACAGGGAGCACACATAATATCTTTTAGCAAGTTTTTTTCTCTTGACTCAGAAATGCTACTTCTTTAAATTTTGATTAAAAAAAAACATACACAGTGTGGCTTGTTATAGAAGACCAGCCCGAAGGCCAGCCGCTCGCATGCTGTATGCTGCACGCTCTATGAATCTGCAACTGTAGCCGTTTTGTTCAAATACAGCTTTTGTTCCATTGATGGTTCTGTTGAGAAGTTATTTTCAGCTACTGCCATGGTGAATTTGTTAATCAATGTCTAAAGTAAGCAGAACACACAACTGATGCCAGCACTACCTGATCAGTGCTATCAGTAGTGTTAGGACTGGAGGAGAGGAAGCCTATTACTGACTAAACAGGACAGAACTTGTAGGAGGCATTTGGATAAATTAACAAGTAGAAAACAGCTGGAAAGTTATGGTTCCCTTCCAAAGAAGACACAGTGCAGCAGTATACGAGCAATGGGACTACAATTAACCTGCATTCAGACGGCTGAGCGTATTCTTCTGAAAATGCAATTATATACTACAGCAGGTCGTGGATTTCACAGGTTCCACACCTTTCACGGAAGAATGCATTTTTTCCACCTCGCACTGCAGACTTTTCTGTCACGGACTGAGTTGAAAAAGAATCAAAAGCATCATGTGTCACATTTCACAAGGTAACCATTTAAAAAAGAGGGAGGGTCCAAACTTTTGACTGGTACTATACACTGAATATCCAGTAGCAAACACAATCAGATGAGTTCTGGTTGATTTAGCAAAGTTCTAAATGGTGAATGAGACCTGAAGCCCAGTAACCAACTTTAACTTAAAGGGCTCATATCATGGAAAATAAGAGAGTTGATGTAATACATAAACATAATTAAGAGTTTCAAAATGTACCATTCACTCTCTACTACATTCAGTCCATGCATGAAATTTACAGACAGAATAGACAGGGAGGAGCTCTTACCACCCATCGCAGCCACACGCTGGTTTCACTGGCTGTTCGTACTGTCACGCTGCCAGGGGCCACATCTGGAGGGGCCTGCAGGGTCTGGATCACCCGCGATGGCTCACTGGCTGTGCTGGAGCCCACTATGTTTACCTGGCGCATGCGGAACCTGCAACAACCCACAAATACATTTGCTTGTGTACCATCGCACAGTGCTGCTGTGGAGAACAGACCACCTGAGCACACAGACTTGCAAGGTGGAAGTGAAACAGCTGTACAGGCAGCAAAGTGGCGCCATGCTTTACAATGCACATTCTAATTGCTGCAATTAGCATATAATCTTAATTTATCAAAGAGTCAAGCAAATGGAGGGACTGCAGCGACATCCATAAGCTCTGACACAAATTGCAGTGAGGAGAAAAAACACAGAGGCAGAGCAGTTCATCAAACTACCCAATCCCCCCATCTGCACTGGTAAATGAGAGAAAAACACCACTGAGGGGAAAAGCACAGGTCTGATGAGGAGCAGCTCTGTGGTGTGTATGTACTGACCTGTAGTGAGTGAAGGGAGTGAGGTTGGGCACCTCCAGAACTTGAGCTTCTGGATCATTCTCCTTCTCGTACAGCACCTCCCACTCATCTTCTTCTCCCGTATTGCCCACCTGCATATCAGAAACTCTTAAAGACTTCATGCTGACCACCACAGGGAAAAAATAATGTTGTAAACTAAACAATCTATACCTTATACACTGATCAGTCATAACATTAAACCTGTTTCTACACTAAATGTCCATTTTTTCAGCTCCTCTTACCAAACAGGTGAACTTTGTAGTTCTACAATTAAAGAATGTAGTCCATCTGTTTCTCTGCATACTTTGTTAACCCTCCTTTTACCCTGCTATTCAATGGTCAGGACCCCAAGAAGACCACCACAGAAGAGTTACAATTTGTGTGGTGGATCATTCTCAGCACTGTAGTGACACTGACTTGGTGGTGGCCTATTAGTGTGTGTTAGTGGATCAGACACAGCAGTGCTGCTGGAGTTGTAAAACATTGTGTCCAACCAGTGTCCACTTCATTCGACTGACCTTGTTGTTGTAGATGTAAGTCAGAGACAACAGCTCATCTGGTGCTGAACAGTTTGTGTTGGTCATCAGTGATCACAGGAGTCTGTCCACAGGACACTGTTGGCTGGATATTTTTGGTTTGTGGACTATTCTCAGTCCAGCAGTGGCACCGAGGTGTATAAAAACTCCAGCAGCGCTGCTGTGTCTGATCCACTCACACCAGCGCAACACACACTAACACGCCACCATCATGTCAATGTCACTGCAGTGAAGAATGGTCCACCACCCAAATAATTTGTGATTTGTGGTGGTCCTGACTTTTGAAGAACAGGGTACAAAGGAGTACAAAGTATTCAGAGAAACAGATGGACTGCAGCCTGTATGTGTAGAACTATAAAGTGCACCTTTATGGTAAGTGAAGCTGATAAAATGGACAGTGAGCGTAGAAACAAGGAGGTGGTTTTAGTGTTATGGCTGCTAGGTGTATATAGTGTAGTATAAAGCTAGTTAAAAGAGTATAATGCAGCACAGCTTGAGGACACTGATTATAGAGCACTGACTGTGTGGTTTCTTACTCTGTATCTCACTCTCTTACAGACAACATTCTGGCTTTGAGATGGCTGCTATTACTGTTTACTCTTCATTTTTCAGTGTAAGGAAAAATGCAGAGCTCTCAACAACTAAAAGTAATGCCTGTAATGTTTGCCTTTACACTTTATTACAGCTTCCATTCTTTTTGTGAGACTTGGTTTTAGTTTGTCAAAGAAATCTGCTAAGATATTTTGCACACCTCCAAAGTTCTTATGATCCAAGCAATCCCAAACACATCTACTGATGTTGAGCTCTGAGACCACCAGCAGCTTCTGTTTGATTTTCAAATGCTATTGTTTGTGTCTATTTTCTGACAGTTATACATCCTTTCAGTCTGATAGTGCTGAGTTGTCTTCGCAAAATGAAATGATGGACAAACACCTGTGGATTTTTTCAGATATGAAGCTTGATTTTCTCTTGTCTTGATGAAAGTTTGAAGTATTGTTTATCTGATGGTGGGAGTTTTCATTCATTTTCCTTTAACTTTCCACTTCCTTATGCAAACAAACTACATTATACTGAATGGCCAATATATTGGCTGTGTTGTGCAGTAAAACAAGGCAGACTGACTTTTGCACAGTACTGTGTATTTTTATAGATACATTTCCACTTACAGTGTCAGAAACTCCATACGTCTTTTGGAGATCACTTAAGAATTGAGACTCAAGCAAGGGCGAGATCATCTAGGTATGCAGTTTGTACAAGGCTAATTGGTATTTATATGCTTTTATTACTTGTAGTTAATAACAGTTTCTTAATTTACACCCCAGCATATATTAGATTTTTCACCAAATTATCCTTTTACATCATTGGACTAGCTAAATTCCTGATTTCCTTTCCATATTCCTAGAAGTTGACACGCTGCGTTGGGCAAGTTTGAGGTCCAGAGCTTCATCCTGTGCCTGAATAAAACCTGTCTATCTAACAGCATGGCCTGAGCACTCTCCTGAGGGCACTCAACACAGTTTGCAGTAAGTGTGTGATGATTTAGGAATGTAGTTTCCACAATGCTAAATGCTATTTGGTGATGTATAAGCTTTAACCTCATAGCTCCAGCGAAGAACTAAAGAAGCACACATCTGACCCCTAACACGCTTTAGCTGATCAACTACATTTTGAGTAAGTGGAAAACTGTGTAAACCTGACTATTTCCTTTAAACATATTTAGAAATATAAGCAAGGCCAAAAGCAGGGCAGGTTAAAGTGCTCTCTAAGCTGCACACCCCCAGATACGGTGCACGTTTCAGGACCAACGTGCAGTCCAGGTCTGAACCAATCAAATCTCGGAGCACTCAGGGAGATTTACGATGACCAATGGGGTGTACTGGATGTGGTAAGCATTTATGCCAACGTGATCGATGTGCGACGCGTGGCACCTTATGCCGATGACTGCTGCTGTATTTCATAGCTTGTGTGTATGCACCAGCTCACAACCCCCCAACACACAGTGACGGATTTCTGCAGCTGTAGATAGCCCTGCCTCAATTAACTTAGCAATTCAAGTGCCTCTAGATGAAAAGCTGAGCTTTCCCTCAGCAAGTTCGTGGCTGACTCTGGTCTAGAAGGTTAAGTCAATTACAAATTACAAGTCAGTGGCATGATTCAATCTCTCCTCAACTTTTGAAGAAGTCACCTGCAGTAGGAGTGGGATGCGTGTCCGCTAAGATATTTTTCAGAGGTGTAGAGGACACTGTCAGAGTTAATGGGAATTTTTTAAAGTTTTCTGCAGAAATGCAGACGAGCAAAGTGATGCACACTAAACTTGAACTTGCTGAATGATCGACAAAGTGCTCAGAAAGCCCTATGATAACAGCTAGCTTCACTAAACACTTTTTAACTGTGTTTTTACCTTTGCTTATAAGAAATCACTAAGATAGTGCTCATATTACAGTTGTATGCAAAAGATTGAACACCCCTGATCAAATTACAAATGATTGATTTCTAAATGTGTCAATAAGTTTACACATACTCTACAGAGAAAATACTTAAATCTGGCATTTGTCTGCAAATTGTTATGTACAATTTATATTTTTTTTTGCTGAGAAAGTGTTTATAAAACATATAAACTATATGTTTAGAAAATATACTATAACTTTTGCACAGGCCACATTTATTCAAAATATTAAACTCAGAAAATAAATAGTAATTAAAATGCATAGAGGATGTGTACTTATTTTCACCTAAAAAAAGACATGCAATTTGACCAGAGGTCCCTTAAATTAGTATATGATTATATATGTCATACTGATTCATTATGTTAAAACTGCACATGGGAAGTGGTGATAAATCTTCATCAATCTTCCATCAAAATCTTTCAAAGGATGCAAGTTTTTCATTAGTGTTATAATGCATAACCATACAACAGCCAGGCACAGACAGAACTGCACAGGCCAAAAAGCCAGTGAATTTTCTTGCCAACGAATCTTGTGACCAAAACTTGCTGTACACACTTTGTATATTAATAATATACATAAGCATTGATTATTAATAAGCATAAGTATTAATAAGCATGCTTTGGTACCTTGGCATAAGGACAGCTTATTTAACACCTCATTAAGTTGGCTTGACAAATTTCTTCGTTTCATTATAAATTTTTTGGTACTGTTTTCAGGACTTGCAGTTTTCAAGCTAGAACCATGAAACTATATTGAAATAATGCACATGTACTTTTGGGACCAGTCATTTGTATGGTTCTTGTATAGCGCTTGTTCAAAACACTTTTTTGGCCATAAGAAATTAATGGCAGAATGTTGAGAAAATTCACCATAGTCACTGTAACTGCCACAAATTATGTCACTAAGTTAAATCTCTCACCCTCATAAAGATTACATGCAGACTCACGTACATACTTATACATACATTATATGGACAAAGGTACTGGGACACATGTCTTTATCATTGAATTCAGGTGTTTCATTCAGTCCCATTGTAGTAGATGTATAACATCAAGCACCTAGCCATGCAGCCTGCCTTTACAAACATTTGTAAAAGGATGGGTTGTTCTAAAGAGCTCACTAAATTTGATCACAGTACTGTAAAAGGATGCCACCATTGCAAAGTTATTTGGCAAAATTTCTTTCCTAGATATTCCACAATCAACTATGAGTGCTATTAAGGAAAAGTGGACGCAAGTCTGCTGGACGAGTCTGGGTCTGGCAAATGCCAGGAGAATGTTACCTGCCTGACTACATTGTGCCAACTGTAAAGTTTGGTGGAGGAGAGGTAATGATATGGAGTTGTTTTTCAGGGGTTGGCCTAGAGCCTAGTTCCAGTGAAGGGAAAGCTTAGTGCTTCAGCATATCAAGACATTTTGGACAATTGTATGCTTCCAACTACATGAGAACAGTATGGAGAATGTCCTTTTCTCTTCCTGAAGGCTTCCTGACTGAGCCCCAGTGCACAAATCGCCCTGAACTCAACCTCATCGAACACCTTTGATATGAATCAGAAGAGAGATTGGGAGCTAGGCCCTCTCATCCAACATCAGTGTATGACCTCACAAACTCTCTTCTGGATGAATGGGCAAAAATTCCCAAGACACATTTCAAAATCTGGTAGAAAGCTTCCCAGAAGACTGGAAGCTGCTGTAGTTCAAGTTCAAAGTGTTTATTGTCATATGTACAGAGGAAACAGGTTTCCTTATATACAATGAAAAGCTTACTTTGCTCCTCGCTAAGAATGCCAGATATAACATTAAGAATATAAAGAGTATATATACAACCATATATATTAATCAAGAAATAGTGCAATGTATAAATTACAGTGGTATGGATAAATAGTGCTGTGCCTTGCCGGGAACATGATTATCTGCAGCAGAAATGAGTAGTAAAGTGCGATAGTGCAATTGTAAACATGTGCTACAGTTAAAGTGACAGTAGGTGCAGGTTATTCCTGAGGAAAGAGTTCTTTACCAGTGGGGTACACATCACACGTCTGTACCCAAGTCTGCAAATGACCCAAGTAGTTGCAAATGGGGGTGGGGGCAATTCCATATCAATGCCTAGGGATTTAGAATGGGATGTCATAAAAGCTCCTGTAGGTATAATGTGCAGGTGTTCCAATACATTTGTCCATATAATATGCAACCACCTGAGATAGCAGAGCAATGGCCTAGCAACATCTTAGCAATCACCTGAGTTAATATAACAACACCTTAGCAACCGCTTGGGATTTCTCAGCAACAGCTTTTTCAAGACAACTTTCTCCTTCTACATTTGAGATCATATTTTCATACTGGCAATTTTAAGCAAGTGGAACAGCATCCATGATGCCGGGTATACCAGCTTGGCATGGGGACCACAACGGTCACCACGCTATCACATTAGTAGTGGTTACAATTAACAAATTCTGACCATTTCTAATTTGGCGCAATTATTTTTGTGTCCAGTCGAACAGGTTTGTTAAAAAGGAAAAAGGATGCAAAACAAATCTTCAAGGCAAGTGGCCACTCAGCCACACACCCATGTCGAGAACATTATCAGATTGCACTATATATGCAGTTTTAGGTGGTCAGTGTACTATATTAAGAATGAGAAAGAAGGAAAGCGTAAGTGTTTTCTGCTACTCACCTGTCCCTCCACAATCCACTTAGAAATGGATGTTTTCCCATCATCTCCTGCCCGGAACTTCAAAGTTGCTGAGCGTGGGCTGATTTTGGAGATAACCAGGTTTGACGGGGGTCCAGGAAGTTCTGGATTTAGGAAAAGACACTATTAGACTTCTCACTTTTCAAACAGCTCTTGCACATCACAGGAACCGGTTGGGAGGAGGTGTCAGTGACTTCTGAACTCATTGCATCATTTAATCGTTTCTCTGAACAGCTTCAAATGAAGCGAAGGAGGTACAAATCCAGGATGCACTCGACACTCTGAAAAAAGGAAAACCATTTTCTTTGAAGTTCAGCGATAGAAATCCTTTTTTCAATTTTGGGAAATTTTGATGAAATTACACTGGAATTAAATCAAATAACAGACTATAGCCTTGCATCTGTCTAAAATCCCCACTGGGCTTTGTAGCTGTCTGTTCTTCTAATATCTCACAATATGTAATTTATCAGCAGGAATTAAGGCTCTGGCTTGGCATTCAGCCACTTTAACATTTGTCTCTTTTTTTCTGAGAGACATTCTGCCTCTGAGCTGGTTTCAATGAATATTTCTCCTTCATAGCCATACTTGATTTATGGCTGAGCATGTGTAACAACTTGCCAGCTTCCGAGTGGAAAAGGCCGACTTAAAAGATCATCGTTCATTTTCATAACCACAAGCTAAGGATGAGTATCCCTGGGATGAGTAACGCAAGCTCTGTAGTGCGTTCTTGTGAACAAATGGCTGCTTAGTGTATCATGAGAGGAGCACATGAATGAATCGCTGATCGCACACACACCACAGTGCACGATTCTGGCTCCTGTGTATGTGAGCAGTAGCTTCAGATTCCAAGTGAGGTGCTGTGAGATTGGTGGAGTTGTGTCAAGAGAGCTAAATGGGTTTTATAGAGTAGAAAATGTGGCAAATTTAATTTGGCAAACATGTTTATGCAAACATCCAATTTCAGAAATGTTCCTATTCTTATTTAATTTAGGATCAGCAGTGAAAAAGGCCAGTCTCTGTGCTGTTGAGGCTTACCAGTGGAAAGAACACGTTCAGAATTTCTAAACGATACACAGCATTTGCAGTGAGGAAAATAAGTAGAGAAATGCCTCTAAGTCAGGTTGTGGGTTGATATGGGTGATCACATTACAATATTCAGTATTTTCAATATTTAATAATTGACTGTAATTATTGAATACACTGTTTATTGCTCAGAACCCCGAAGAGAACAAAAAGCTTATTCTGGTGTAACACTCACAATCTTATTTACAAAACGCTGTTCTAAATAGGCATATAAAACAAAATGCAATGATGTGCAAATGATTTAAACCTTACATTCAGTTGAAAAATAATATGAAGACAACATACCAAATGTTGAAACCTAACATTTTTTTTGACTGGTAAATCCTGGTTCAATATTCTGTGAATGCCGAGTTTGTTATAAATGGACAGAGGTAAAGCAGAGAAATCTTCTCTGGTCCAATGAATCAAAATTTGATATTCTTTTTCAAAATCATGGATGCTCCGTCCTCCAGGATAAAGAGGAGAGGAACCGTCTGGCTTGTCAAATTCAAAATGGGCATATTAAAAAAAAAAGATTTGCACATCATTGCATCTGGTTTTTATTTAAATAACATTATCCAAATTTTTGGAAATGGGGTGGTACCAAATAATTATTATTATTATTATTATCAAAATAATGAAAGTACATAATCGTAACATGACCATACATATAAAATAATGAAACTATATTTCGAGGATACTGAAGTTTTACTGTGTTTTTTTAATTTTTAATTTAACATCTTTAAAAGTATGTGGCCCGTTTTTTTTGGTGACCACAGTTACCTCAAACTCACCACCTTTTTCCCTCTTCATAAATTAAACACTGAGATAAACTAGCTAGGTAATACTCCTTATTTTGAGCTGTTATGAGTGAATGGCTGGAACAGCTAGGAGCACAACGACACCTACTGATATCACCAGCAAAAGCTTGAACAGCTGCTACATCAGATTGAGAAACAGAATTTTATCAAAAAAAAAAACTAAAGCGTGCATCAATATCAAAAAAGTATTTGATTTTCAGAGTTATTGCTTTATTGTTTTATTGCCTTTTTCACTCACCATAATTTAAACACTGAGAACAGCTAGCTAACTCTCCTTCTTCTCCTTGGTTTAAGTGGTTACAAGTTAAGTGATATTTATTTGATCCCACAACCGGGGAAATTCCACCTCCGCATTTAACTGATCTGTGAAGTGAAACACCACATACACACTAGTGAACACACTAGGGGGCAGTGAGCACACTTGCCTGGAGCGGTGGGCAGCCCTATCCACGGGGGTTAGGTATCTTGCTCAAGGACACCTCAGTCATGAACTGTCGACCCTGGGGATCGAACCGGCAACCTTCTGGTCACAGGGCCAGCTCCCTAACCTCCAGCCCACGACTGCCCCCATAACGAATGGCTAGAATCAATAGGTGTGCCTCATAACCCACCAATTTAACAGCTGTTCTAACCTTTACCGCTAATGTCAGATTGAGAAACAGAATGCCATTATCACTTTTGTGTCAATGTTTGATTTTGATAATTATCATTAATGTTGAAGAATGCACACTGACACAGAGTAGCTGGGTAACCATCTGAGGTGCCATTATTCCATTATGGAAATCACTGTGTGGCTACTCATTACTTTTTCGCAGGACCACAGAGAAAATATTCAGCATCATCAGCATCCAATGCGACACTTAGCTCTGTTAGCTCATTAGTTCATCTGAAGAAGCAGCCTCTGTTACTTACCCAACATGAAAACCTACTGATATCCTTTGGCTGTTGGGATAATAAAACATCTTCCTCTGCGTGCTACTACTTTTTTACCTTAAAAGTTAAGCTACAGTCATACAAAGTTTTTTTCCTCCATGCAATTAACTGTCTATATGATTATGAACTCAACATCAAAATTAGTAGAATGCACATCCCTATCATCATTTTATTGAACAGGCCTGGATGTACATGTTGTTGAGTGGGGTGGACGAAATTTTGGTGTTACTGTAGGAAGAACTTCTCACCTGGGGGCACTCCGGAGGAGATTGTAGAGGAGGTGACCGTCCCTATGCCTGCACCAGTCATGGCAGCCACCTCCAGGGTGTATGTGGTGAGGGAGGTGAGGCCAGTAACCTTATACTCCAGTGTGCTGTTGGGCATAGTGCGTGCCACCCGTGACTGGTTCTTTCCCTGTGCCTCCCATGACAGCAGGTAACCTGGGAAAAAGACCTACAGCTGAAAGAAGGACTTAAGCATTTGGGCTACTAACCACCTAATGCCTAATGGCTGATGACTGGTGGGAATAAGCTCATTTTGGAATCCTCACTCTGACTGCGTGAAACCATGAAACCTCCTCTCGTAAGCCCAAAGCAGAGAAGCTGAGGTATTTTTCAGCTGGAAATAAACAATCCCTCATGCTCCATACTGGGTGAGATGGGGGACCTGGTAGAGTGAGTGGTCTAGACCTTGCACCCTGCCCTCTAACCTGAATCTAACTGAGACTAATAGCCAGCAGAGGTCCTGTGTAATTTGCTGTTTATTGGAAGTATTTTCCACCACAGTCAGCACTGTTTCCAATCACTGAATGTCCTCTTCCATTGAGGCACTCATAAATCAAGCTTTGCACTGAGAGACCCTTTTCGAAAACAAGCATACCTAACATTCAAAGGGCACCAACGCTGGGTGTACTGATATAGACAAGAGCCATTCGCTCTAATGCACTTCTAATCTCATCCGTCTCCATGCCCTTAATCTACATTCAATGCCATTCGTTCACTGGGGCTGTTTAATCTATGTCCAGTATCACTGCACTGCTTACACATTCGTCTTCATCTCTTTGCCTCTCTATAGAGTCTTCAAGGATGGAACTCCTTCCTTTTGCTGGACCCACAACATCGCAATAGACTTGAAGATACCACAGACATGTTTAAAACCCTGCAGAAGTCTTAAACCTTAAGGAACTGGGCGTCATGTGACTGATCCAAACTGAAAATTGGGCAATGGCCCCTTAGACTAATTTAAATCTGCCGCAGGTGAGCTGGAGCATGTACCTGTTGAACACTGGCTGTGGTGAAATGTATTGGCATTTAAAATCAGAGCTTTGTCTGTGGTGCTGTATTGTCTATCACTGTCTAAAAGATGTACAAGGCTTCATTTATTTCTGGATTCAATGTGCCTTTTTCTGAGTGCAAGAACTGAAGGGTTCTTTCCTATTCATGTGTTTGTTTGCTTGGTGAAAATAAATGCAGCTGACAACACAAAGTAAATAAAAATCTGTTTTTCAGCTTTCTTAGCTTAAATAAACCAGAAATATTCAATAACAAATATTTAATTGAAAATTAACATTATAAACAGAGAATTAAATGACGCAGATTAAACTGTAGAATTTTTTTGCAATAGCCTAAAAGCACTGAACAGTTTGAGCACTTTTGGTGACATAAAAGCTGCATGTTTTGGCATAAATTAGTTTTTTCTTTAGCACTGGGATAAAAACGACACAAAATGAGTCTAAAAGTATTATTTTAAATAAGTGTAACAAACTGTTATTTCAAATGTGAAAAAAAAACAGAAGCAGCATGTAAAGCTTTTGTATTTTAATGTCCACACTATGAAATAAACAGATACAGGGGGACTATTAATATTTAAGAAGCCTTTTCTGGAGCTCTCAGTGTGAAGAAACCCACACCAGCAGTATTGCATTTATGACTGGAACTAAAGGTATGGCTCAGAGTTATTCAATATGTGTTTTTTAATGAGTTAATTCTACACGATAGGCTTAAAATAGTACGCAGACTAAAGAAAAAAGGGAAAAAGGCCCAGACTACGCATTTCTTGGGCATTTTGTAAATTGTGAGGCCCTTTGTGTATAAATATCTGGATTAGTTCTCTAATGTTTATATTACCTAATGGACTATGACTAATGTAAACTCATAATCTTAACCTGCATCGGAGTTCATATGACTATGCTTGAACAGTTGGTAAATACGGTTCAATATAGCACACACTACACAGTTAGAACAGCTCATGAATAACTGACAATTAATAAGTGACTATAGCTTCCAAGACTACTATGACTTAGCAAACAGGCACACACAACAGTCTTTTTTGCATTCACACTGAATGAACACCCCATAGCACGTGGCAATATTGTCGCATTTTACGGCTCTACCTTAATGGATTAAGACACAACAGGCATATCTGCAGAATAAGACTTCTTCCATTTTTCCCCATATGTTTTTCAAATTGATTCAGTCCTGGTCGTAACTGTAATGATTGTGGCACAAGATGCATAAACACACACATACACACACACACACACACACACACACTCATTCACAACATCATTCTTTTTAGAACAGAGCTACAGGGAGCACGAATTGTATCTGGCAACCGAGCTGCAAACAACAATGCTGTAATTGCCTTTGTGCAAAAAACCAATGAAGTGTTAAATAGAAGTATATCCATTAATGAAGCTTTAAAAACACCAGCATACTGTGGTAATGAAAACGAAACACCTCTGAAAAGACTCACCTGTGCTGTCTAATGTGATGTTCGGCTAAATTTAAACAGGGGAGGACAGATTTGATTTCATTTAAGAACAAAGAGAAATGCAACGAGCAATGAATCACTTTGACAGACAAATGTGTTTTGCAAGTGCGGGGAGAAAGAAAAAGAGGTTCTGGCCCATGAGTTTTAAAAAACACCAAAGGAATAGCATGGCAATCTATTTTCCTGGACGCTTACTGTGCAGCGTTGCTAACATTTGAAATTATGATGAAACTTTGCAAACAAATTTTGACAGAAAGGATGATGAGAGGCTGTAGTAGTGAGTTAGATGAGGTCGGGCTTTTAAACATCAGCTTCCCAGGAGTGTTGTAGAGGAAGCAAAGAGCTTGTGTCTGACATGAGAGCACAACAAGTAGGATAAACTCACCTGTGATGATTCCGTTTTTCTCTACAGGTTCCTCCCAGCTAACTCGCAGAGACGTGTCTAGGATCTCAGTAAAGCTCAGATGCCCTACAGGGCCTGGAACTAAGGTGTAAACAGACAGACACAAACACAATGACAAATGGCACACAGTTTATCCTGCTTAATGCCGCGTTCCGATGCGTTGTGCTGCACCACAGCATCTCTATAGCAACAACTGTTGATGAGCTAATCGAATTTCCCTCACTTGTACAATTATGAATGTATTTATGCACACCCTAAAATGTCGAAGCATGTTGACATTATAATTCTGGGACAATGCTTTTAATTAAAGTCACTTTTGTAAGCTGCTGATAATTAGTATTCCACACAATGCCCCTCAGAGCCACAAAACAACAACGCAGTGTCATTGTAGTGATGTAAAAGCCAAGACCCAGTGTTAAATTACACATATCACAGTGACACAGCATATTAATTAAATGAAAAACAACAGATTTTGGTCTTTAGGTAATTAACAAACAAGTCCCAGCATATGCACTCTGCCTGAAACCTCACCGTCTCAGAGGTCTCCACTGTGGCTAAGATAACGTCTCCAATGAACTAATGCTTTTATCAGAGAATGGCCAGTGTAGAAGAAAGGTCAGTACTCACTGTCCTCATGCGTCTGCACAAGTTTGGGCGTGCTTCGGGGCCCGTTCCCTGGTGTAGTGAAGCACAACACTGAGGTCAGATACCAGGTGAACTTCTTCAGGCCGCTGACGAAGCCCAGGTGACGGGTGCCGTGGTAATCTGGAGTGATGGTCACCACCGTGGTGTCCTCGGGAGAGTGCTCAGGCCATGCCATTAGCTGAGAGAGAGAGAGAGAGAGAGAGAGAGAGGTCATTCGGTCAGAGGACGAAGCCTGGACTCCAAACAAGCCCAGCACAGCCTGCCAACTTTCAGGAACAGAGAGAAGAGCTACTCAGCTTTCAAAAAGAACAACTGTCTAAGCATGGCTGAACAATTTGGAGAAAATATCTAAATGTAATTTTTCTGATTGGGATTTAAATTGTGATTATTTTCTGCATTTTCTCTACACTTACCTGTGTCCAATTAAGCTGTTCACCTGTAGAATGTTCCAAACAGGTATTTTTGAGCATTCCTCAACTTTCCCAGTATTTTGTTGCCCCTGTCCCAACTTGGAACGTGTTGCAGGCATCAAATTCAAAATGAGTGAATATTTGCAAAAAACAATGAAGTTTATCTGTTTGAACATTAAATATCTGGTCTTTGTAGTGTATACAACTGAATATAGGTTGAAAAGGATTTGCAAATCATCGTATTCTGTTTTTATTTATGTTTTACACAACGTCCCAACTTCAACTTTGGAATTGGGGTTGTAACTTATCTACAGGTAGTGCACAAGCTTTATGATATTGGGTTCAATTATCCCACGTTATAATAAAAATTGCAGCTCTTGCGATTTGAAAACTAAACCCTCCAATTGCAATTTAAATATAAAAACAATTCATTTTTCAGCACTACATCTAAGCACTGGCCCTGTCATTAGGAGGATGTGACCCGTTGTCTGGAGATTAAGACTGCATAACTGGCCTTGCCCTCTTCTTCGAGTGGTAGTTAGCGTTCTCCTCCAAACACGCTGAGCTGCCTAATGAGATGGATGGCTGGCTGGCTTCTTGTGGAGACATTACTAATGGGTGGCAACTGGACATAACAAAACTGAGTGAAAATCGGGTAAAAAAAAAAAAAAAGAGCTAATATAATGTGAGAATTCAACAAAACTTCAAATTTAAACTGGAGCTCTGACACTGATATGTGCTAAAGGAAATTTATAAGCCCCAGTTAGCAATGTGCAAACTGCAGGCCTGAAGCAGTAGCAGATATCGTGAAGCTTGTCTTCAGAACAGAGCATTTTCCTTAATGGTATATCCAAGTGTATTACCTTATAACCTTGATTGATGCCATTGATGAATTGCTGAGGTGGTGGATTCCATGTGAATTTGACAGTGGTCGAATTGACAGCTACAGCCTCCACACCCTGCGGTGGAGCTGTGGGAACTAAAAGAAACAAAAACATTTATTTTTCACTTTTTTGTCTCTCCCTGTTTGGCCATATGTGTGGTGTAGTAAGTGCATCATGTATAGGGACTTGCACTGCATTCATCTGCCTTCCACTGTCTTAGGCTGAATCTCAAATGTTTCCCTACTCCCTAGTGCAATATGTAAGTTGTGAAATTTTGGCTTCTACACCTAAATAGTGGAATCTATGTCCAGTAGGGAATTGTGCACACTTGGCTCAATCGCAAACGTTAGACATATTATGCAGTCTAGCTGCAGGAGCCATTACTTTAAGACCTATGTAAGGAGTAGGAAGACATCTGAGATTCATTCTTAGTCCTAACTTTCAGGTGAATTCTGCAAACTTTACTACATGACTGTGCGGCTGCATGATTGCATGGCACAGCACTTAGTCACAAAGGAAAGAAGGATCCATCTCACAGAGAGATCAGCCGACTGCAGTGGCCACCACTCACTTGAGCACTGTTGCTTGACAACAGGTTCCAAAGAGTCATAAATGCTAACAGAATATGCAGCTTTCAGGGTGCAATATGCATCAATTCATACTCATGTTTTACAAATCAAGAAAAGGCAAGCAAGTAAAATGTTCCTGGACGTCAATCATGTTCCCTTACCATTGGACCCATGTGTGAACACGACTCATATCCCACACTGCTGAAAGAGCACATAATACCTAGCTACCCATTTTGCCGTGGCCTACAGCATCATTTTTTCTAAATCAAAACCATAACCTTTGCTGGCGGAGACTTTTCAGTGCTGAAACGATAATGGATCAGAATGACCCGCTCTCTTTTCATGTCCGTAGTCCTGTAGAGGTCTAATAATTGGTTTGGTGAAAATACGGTTGCAAAAAGCACTTCAAAAGGTCTGTAAAGTCCTGTCTCGTCCTCACTGTCACGAAAAAAACTCTTCGAGAGTAAAAGCTGATGTCCTAGATACACTAGCCATTGTCTAATGACTACCTATTTCTGACGTCACTGGAAGCTCTCAGAGCATACAGCCTTGCTGCCAACAGACCTAGACTTTGGGGGACCTGCTCTGTAGTATATGAGGCTTAATGCACATTAAGTCTCGCTAGCAGCCATACTCCCTCGCTCACTGACCTATCAGCACTGCCATAATCCCTCACTGTCGAGTGGCACTAAAGGAAAATTTGCCCTTACTTGATGGCTCCTTAGAGAAATGCACTGTTGACTTCTTATTTGCTGTGATGGAAAAGTGTGCACGTTGTTACAGCTTGTTCACATGAATATGGGTAATTGCAGTTTTATCCTGTTGTATTAGTTGGTTTGACCTTCTTTTGAAGCTGTAACCTGAAGAAAAAGGCAATAATAAATAAGCTAAAAGCAGATGAAATCCTGTGAGTTTGATATCCAATGACCTTGCGAAAGAACAGAGATAGCCAGACGGACAGGCGCGCAGCAGCCGAAAGAAACAAAGTGCTTCATTTAAACAAAAAACCTGAGGGAGACTTTACAAGCCAGCCATCCTGATTTTCAGAGGAGCCAGACTGCTCCTTCAACACTTGTTGTGTAGCCTGAATTTTAAATCAAAGAAGCTGCTGGTACGTATGGCCACTGCTTGTGCTCATTTGACTGAATTTCAAGCAGTATATACACAGAGACTATATCCCTGGATACCTAGGAAATCAGTTAGTAATACAGAAAGCATATTCATGAATGCCCAGAGAGGGACAGAATGCTTCTGAGAATAGTACTTCACTTTGTCAGACAAGCTTTGACTCATAATGAAGGAAAAGCCTCCTGCTCAAATGTTGACCAATTAAGAGTGACTATTTATATATGTTTATGATTTCGAAATGCATGGCATACACTGCACTCCTCTGTTCTTCTCCACTATCAGATATCTCACAATTAATATGGATAACCTCATAAGAAACTAGCTCAACAAGATGTTTATTATCCAAACCAAGAATGGCATAAAGCCAATGCCTCTACATGCTGCTAAGCTAACCTTCATTTTGATACTTAAACGTGTTGTGACAAGAAACTAAGCTGGCTCCCAACCTTTGCCTGGCAAATTCTAGGCTTCTTCCTGCTCCAGTACACTTAACTCACCCTAACAGCTCATTAACAAGCCATTTCTAAGTATAACTGGATGTGTTTTTAATCACTAATTCTTATTTTCATTATCATTAAACAGTGTGAAGTCTTACATTTTTACTCTTTGCTGAAGGCCTATTTAATCTGTTTTTATTTTTTTTCAGTTCAAAAAGGCCTACAAGGAAGGATGAAAATTTAGGAATACAAACTATTTTAATGATAACAAAAATGAGAAGTAATAATTAAAAACACTGTTGTTTAATAATGCTGCCATTTCATGGTTTCTATGAGGGACATGAGTGGAAAGAGAAGTGGAAAGTCCCAGCTATAATGCCAACAGCATCTGTAGCTGCAGTTTTAGGTCAAAAAAAAGAAAAAAAAAAAGAAACTACAAAGTATAACTACAAAATTCTTTGGCAACCAACTCTACATACTGTACAAGCTACATACTGTAATGAATTTACTAAGTTTATTTTATGCAAACTGTTTTTATTTATTGTTTTTGGTTTTTGGAGTTTGACCTGAATTTTGGTTTGGGCTAAATAATTTTGGGTCTACAATCCCAAAGTCCACACTTGTGATGTGCTAATGTAATGCATTTCCAAATTTATCAAAAGTACTTACTTAGACCACATGTGAGTGGACTTAGAACACATGTGAGTCATATCTTTGAGTTCTTACTACGTCAGAGTTTTTCCCCAATATTTCCAAAACAGCATGTTACAACATCACAAACATGAACTGTGGGATATGTACTTAGCTCAGTACTGCTTTGATGTTTTATTGGGAAAAGGTGCACTTAGAGTGGTCTTGCGCAATGTTTTTTCACATCTGTAAAATGGAACATATTTTCTCGAAAGCCTCATACAGTTATATATTTTTATGCTATTACTGTCATAACTAAATTTTATATTATTTATAAATATTTGATGTAACTAATATTTTTTACATATTCAAGAGTTGAGAAAAGAGTGGAAAATTTATGGAATATGCCTGACTCCAGAATAAGCACTGGAAACCTGTGAGCCACATGAAAAATCCCTTTCAAAAGTTTCTAACATGACAGATGATTTATCTGTGCGTAGAGTCAATATATTTGCCCCTCTCCAGACAATCATCTAAATGACCAATCATCTATCGGAATACCCAGGCAATGGATTTTTCCCAGTCTCCCTCAATGGATTTTTCCCAGTCTCCCCGTTGAGGTGTAATTTATAGCAGCAGCCAAAACAAAAAGCTCTAGGGATAATTGATGTAATTGTTCTGAAGAGGATTAACTTCAGAGCGGTCTGTAGCTGGCTGTACTCAGCCACAGGGGGAGGGGCCCATATGAATGCCGCGTCTGCTCAGGGCCAACCTGGCCCCAACAGGAGAGCCTCGTGTAATCATGCAGCATTTTAGTCTGTTCCGGCTGGCACGTCTCCCTCTGACCTGCGCTTTCCTTCCCCATCTCTCCATCTGCCAGCTTTTACTTGAAGAAAGTTGAGCGGGAAAAAAAGGAGAGAAGTGAGTGATGAAGGCTGAAGGGTCTTACCTCCCTGCAGTGTGTACTCAATGACAGGCTGGCTGAAGACGCCAAGGCCGGCTCCTGTGTACGCAGCCACCTGGATCTCATACTGCGTCCAGATGATGAGCTCCGTGATCAAGCAGTAGTTGATCTCGGGACTTGTGATGTTCTGCTGCTGGTAGTCACCAGGGAGCCCCGCCAGCCGATACCTGCAGCCACGGGAAGAATCGATAGCTGAACTGTTAGCCACAATGATTTCCTTCCAGGTCAGTGCTCCATTAGAAGTCATTTCGCAGACTGTAATTAGGCAGCCTTTTCCCGCTCCCTTTTTTCCACTAGAGGAATCTTATTCGGAGCATTACACCACAGTCGGCACCCTGTCATTAACGAGCAATGATATTTACATCGCCCTGTCGCAGTGGGGGAAACAGCTGGTCAAATGTTGGGAAACAGGAAAAAGTGTGGGTGCAAAAGGGTGTATGGTGTTTTCTAGAAGGGTCATGAGAACTATCCATTTAAAATAATATGAATGAAGCTAACAGTGAATGAAAGCAAGTGGCCACCAATTTTCATTATGCAAATGATATCGTGTTACTTGATGTTTAATACCTCCCGTTCATTTTTCAGCCACATTAGCCTGTTTCGCTCTATTCCTTTAATTAAACTCCACTTCATTGTCATTCCACTCATACACAAGCATTAGAGGGGACCCGGCTTCTTTTAATGTTCAAATTCTTGATGAGACCTAATAAAAAGATGTTTGCAAAAAAAGGAGTTTCCTCCTGACACCGTGCAACAATACAACAATACAACTGCCCTCTAATTTATTACTGTGAAAATGTCAAAGATCCTTACATTTATTTAATTTTAAGTCAAAATATCCATTAGGTTTAAGGTATTCATTTGTCAGCATAAGGAAAAAGCACAACACGTATGTTTGACAGAAATTACACAACAACTAAATACAATCTGATTTTTTTAGTATTTAGTTTGTCCACTCAAACACTTCTTATAACTTCTTTTCAGGAAACTTTCTGTTTTTGAAGAAATCTGCAGGAATATTTTTCCACACCTCCAAATTTCAGTTTTAGAAATTTAGTTGCATCTTCTCAAGCAATAAAACCTTTACTCCACCTTCATAAATCCTTATTCCACATCTCAGATTTCTGCGTTTTCTGGCGCAAATTTGTCTATTTCCTTTTCTCAGTAATAGCTGATTGTCAGCCAAACATCCTTTCAGACTCAGCATTAAAACGCCTTCTCACAGTGGAAGGTTGGACAGAAACTCCTGCGGATCTTTTCAGATCTGAAGCAAGAGTGGAGTTAGATTTTCTGTATTGTACTATTTATCTGATGGTGACAGGTTTGGTGACTACTAGGTCTTGCACAATTGTTGGAAGCCCAAATTTTTTTTATTTGACCACAGTTTGGGAAACTTTTCATTTTCCTTTGACTTTCCTCTTTCTTATTGTAGTGGATCATCTTATATCTTCTTTAGCCATTTTAGATCCATAAGAAAAACTGCAAGGCGGTAAAGGTGTGTTAAGGCGGCTGCTTGTTTGAAAGGGAACATAACATCAATGACACTATTGAGAATAGCTTCTGTTGGGAAAACACAGCTGTAACTCATTGGTTTTAAAACTGGAAAGATGGAAGAGTTAAAAAGGCACTAGAGTGCATGAAGGTAAAGCGTGTACAAATTAAATACTGACAGATTTTGGTATTTTAGACTTTGGTATTATACTTAGCAAACGGTTTTGATGCATATACACTAAACCTAAAATATTTTTTTTTCTAACACTGAAAAACTTGAGCACAATGGCCATTTTAACAGTAAACAGAAAAAGTCAAAGTGTGGTCTCTGACTGTACATGTGACAAACAAAGCCATCAACTGACAAGTACAATGAGGTAGTAAGACAGTGCACTGCTGTATTATGGTGCTGTACAGACAGAACTACTAATAAACACCACTGCAAAGCTGTGCTTGCTGCACTGGAGCATTATTTCTGTATATGCTTTGGCAGAACAGGGAGGTGAGATGAGAGTGTGTGTGCATTGGCAGCCTGAGCAGATGGACTCTCTGTCAGATGCTCTGTCTCTTTCCTTGGCTCTGCAAGGCCCAATGGGGTAAAGAGTGCAGCGCTCCTCCTCCCTGCTGCTCTCCTGCTGCCGTAGTAAGCGTCCCAGCCCTCATACTCGCAGCAGCTGTGTCTCCATCTCACCGTCCCCCAGACTCTGCTCAGCTGCACACCGCAGCCCACGACAGCAAAGCACAGCGGCACTCAGTCTCACCTCAGCTCCAGGGTAAATGTACACCCTGTTTCCAGGAGCCACAGCCTTAAACACAGTATTCCAAACAGTTACAGCCTTTCACAGATAGCTGCAACGTCGGAAATCACAGCCCTGAACTAAGTGAACATAGTGCTTTGAGGCTTGGTT
Source organism: Pygocentrus nattereri (assembly GCF_015220715.1). Classification (NCBI taxonomy): domain Eukaryota; kingdom Metazoa; phylum Chordata; class Actinopteri; order Characiformes; family Serrasalmidae; genus Pygocentrus; species Pygocentrus nattereri. The sequence goes on from NC_051237.1 coordinate 14,125,926, forward strand.
ATGAGCTTCCAGGCTTACCAAGACTCTAAGATGTCTTTAGGGAGATAAAACTGAAATTTTTCAAATCAGAAGGAGACGATTCTCTGTAATAGTGTGGAGAGTTACAGCTGCCTGACAAATTATCAGATGCAGAAAGGAAACAATCAATGCTACATTTAGAATATGAGCTTATTTTTTGTTTGAATATGCATCTTATAGAGTAAAAGCTAGCTGTGATGTCTACAACCAAAGCCCCGCAAACCTAAACACAGTATTTTGGAGAGTTACAGGAGAGCTGAGGCTTTTTGCTGAGGTCCCTTTAGACATGATCACTAGACACAAAAGGTACTAAGGAGACTAATATACTGAATCCAAGCAGCAGTTGCTGTGAATGATCTGAAATTTTCCTCATATTAGACCAGACAGCAGTGCTACTGGGGTGGTTGAGTGCAGAGGTGTAGCCTTCATGATATGCAATAATACACTGTATAACCACTAGGAAACCAGCAGGTTTGTACTGTACAGAGCATTTATTTTACATCTATACAAAATAGCCATAAAGTTTTTCACTAAACTTAAATGTGGAGTAAGGTTTTATGGATTGATGTAATGTGTAATTGGATTGGGAGAAGCTTCAAATGCAACCAACTTTTAAGACTGAACTTTGCAGGTGTGGAAAAATGTCCCTGAAGAATTGAAAGCCAGTTTCCATAATGTCTGTTTTGATTGGAAATTAAATAAATCAAGTGTGGTCTGTGACTTTTGCATAGTACTGTGAACTTGACTCCAAACATTTGAATGGTGGCGTTCACTTGCTTACATCAGGTAGTCACAGAACATCTTCCACTTCATATTAAAGTACACCAGTGGTTGTCTGGTGTGTCCTACCTGAGAACATAACCTCTCAGTACACCATTGAGCTGGGGCTCAGGTGGGGGCTGCCACTGCACCATTATGGACTGATTGGTGCGTCCGCTGGCTACTATGTTCTTGGGTGGAGCGCTGGGCGGCTCCTCACGGAGCATCAGCCTACAGGGATGACAAGAACAGAGAAACAACATAAGTAACAGCAGTAGCTTCAGAGTGAATTGCTCAAACATTCTAAACACACACACACACAAATGTAAGTGCAGTGTTATATAATTGATTTGCTGCTCGATATTTTCTGTCTGAATCCAAGTTAGCTCACTCGCTCCAGGGCATAACAGCAATATTCCTGGTGAGTTGAGAAATCGTAACCCTCTGGTCAGAAGTCCATTTCCCAGTCTCTCTGTGACACATCCGCCCACTTCATCAAAAGCACTCAAAGCCCTCTCCGCTTCCTGGAAGAACTCCCTCTGCTGAAAGCACCCATGGGCCCCCCGACCCATAGGGTTAGTGTTTAAGCAGCAGCTTTTTTGTTTTTGTGGAGCTTGGCCTGAATCTACCAACTGTTTTAGGGAGTTATCAGTACAGAGCTCCCCCTTCTGTTCTTTGTTTCTTCTTTGTTCTAGACATATACAGCATTAGTATTTGCAAACAAAAAATAATCAAACCGGGCCTTTGATCCATTTGTAATCAGAGCAGGGGCTGTTTATGCTGGCGTGAGGGCCACTTTATCGCTTTCAGGAGCCTGTGGAGCTTACTTCCCCTCACATTATAGGCTCTGCTGCACACCAAGGCAAGTTAAAAGCTGTGGCCTTTTCTGTGCAGGAAAATGCCCCATAATGACATTTGCTCCAGCTTGTACTGAGAGCAAACTACAAACTTAAGTATAAGCTTCAGGGCCTTAATTGCAGTCTATTAACAGGTTTCCATCCATTTTCTTTGTTGACTTGAAGCCAGCAAATGATTCCAGAAGTGCTGCGAAAATTCTCAGGAGCTAAACTGCCAAACAAATTTCGTTATATAGAAATCAGCATCAAAGTTGCTGTCATAAACAATGTTCTCAGGCCACTGCACTGCTCATGCCACCCAAATATGGGCTTTTTTAATTAATGGAATTTAAAAATGAATCAGAGCTGTATGCTTCATATCGTCCACGGGTTCATTCTGCCCTATGCATTCCATGCTAATGGACAGTTAAATCTGCATTAAATTTTAATGGGATCATTGGGTTATTTCAGATTTATAGTCAGTGTCTTCTTAAAACTCCCACCACTTGTTATTTCTTCTCCAGAAGTCCATTTCATAATTAATGCCCTCAATAACCAACATCACGGAGCCTCTTACAGACACTTGCCCAGTAAATCTGCCTAATCATGACCATAAGGAAGATCTGCTCGGGTAGATCTCAAAACAGTGTCTCCCTGCCCTGGCCTGTCCTTCACGCAGTATTTACACATTTGTTTTACATACTCACAGTGCACTGCCAGCCATTAAACATCTGCCTCTCCATATCACCCATGCAAAGAAGTGGCCGTTAATTTGTGTATGCCAGTGCTCCACATATAGGTATGAGTGGGGTGGGGGCTAAGGGAATGGCATAACAAAGGCTGGCTGTGTATGACACACAGTTAGTAAATCATCTCCAGTTTGCAAAGCCCACTGGTTATTAATGGACGAGCCCATATCAACAGGAATATTCATGGTGATTTTTGCCTGACGACCCTCATTGAGGACAAAAACCTGGAAGATGGTAAACAAGAGCAGGCGCGTGAGCGCAGGCTCATTATGGCAGAGCTGTACCGTTGCGTTTTTATGGGCTTGTCAGGCGTTTACGGGTGCCTCTGCTTAATAAGGCAGGAAAGGACAGATGTGACAGCATGCAGGAAGACATATGCATGCAAAGGGAAGAGTGATGGGCTCCTTCAAGACACCACTCTCAGCTGCTCAAACTCTGCTCTAACTCTGCTCTGCAGCTAGCTGTCTTCAGGAAAGTGCCTGACACCGGCTAGCCTGCTGTGTTAGTTTGAAAGGGAAAAAAAATATATTAAATGGACACATATCATGAAAAACGGAACTTGTCACTTTTTTACAAGTTTGATGTAGCTCAGTCAAGTTTCAAAAAGTAACATTCACTCTGCAGTTCATATAGTCTACAAACTGCAAAAACAGTAAACTGCTTTTAATTCAGTGTTTCTGTGATGTCACCAGCACCAACCAACGCATATTCAGCCTACAGCAGTTTAGTCCAGCCCACACACATTTAAGTTACAGGGAACGTTTCACTCTGCACTGCTTTTTGAATGAAACACAACACAGAGCAGCCAATCAGAAAAGAGCTTATTGCGTACTGTTTAAAATGGCCACATATCATTAGAATACAAGCAACTGAACTTAAATATGATAAAAAAATTATATGGATTTCTCTTTTTTTGTTTGAAAAAAGTAGTCAATATTCTGTGAGCTGGTTTGAAGAACATACAGATTTCTCCTGGATGGTTACAGCCATCAAATTGGTTTAATAAAGTCCCTCAATAACATACCTGTTTGGACCATAACTGCAAATAATACTGGGCAGCCATTAGGAAAGGTTTGTACATGGTTTAAGGAACATATTGACAGACTTAAAAACACTACTTATTGTAGTAAACAATTCTTTCCTTCCTGCTTTGATACACTTTCTCAGGTGTCTTAATCATCCGCACAGTACTGTTCATGTATCAGTCTTAAACATTTAACTAGAAAAACAGCCTTTTAAACTAATAGATTAAAATAGGTTATGAAATGATCATGTAAAAAGGAATTATTACTATTTTTGGTACACTGAAAAAATGTGGCAACTGGTCCGACAAACATGAAACATACACTATATTGCCAAAGTATTTGTCTGCCTTCACACACATAAAGTTGAGTGACATCCCATTCCTAATCCATAGGGTTTAATATGATGTCAGCCCATTTGTGAAGTCAGAAACTGATGTTGGATGAGAAGGCCTGGCTCACAGTCTCCACTCTAATTCATCCCAAAGGTGTTCTATCGAGTCTAGTTCTTCCACATCAAACTCGCTCATCCATGTCTTTATGGACCTTGCTTTGTGCACTCGTGCGCAGTCACGTTAGAATAGGAAGGGGCCGTCCCCAAACTGTTCCCACAAAGTTGGGAGCATGAAATTGTCCAAATCTCTTGGTCTGCTGAAGCATTAAGAGATCCTTTCACTGGAACTAAGGGGCTGAGATCAACTCCTGAAAAACAACCCTACACCATAATCCCCCCTCCACCAAACTTTACACTTGACACAAAGGAGTCAGACAAAATGCAGTTGTTCTCCTGGCAACCACCAAAGCCAGAGTCATCCATTGGAGAAGCTGATTCTTCACTCCAGAGAACATGTCCCCACTGCTCTAGAGTCCAGTGGCGGTGCTTTACACCAATGCATTCAACGTTTTGCATTGCACTTGGTGATGTAAGGCTTGGATGCAGCTACTTGGCCATGGAAAGCCATTCCATGAAGCTCTCTACACTGTTTTGAGCTAAAGGCCACATGAAGGTTGGAGGTCTGTAAGCGATTGACTTTGCAGAAAGTTGGCGACCTCTGCGCACTACGTGCCTCAGCATCCGCTGACCCCGCTCTGTCATTTTACATGACCGACCACTTTGTGGCTGAGTTGCTGTCGTTCCCAGTTGCTTCCACTTTGTTATAATACCACTGACAGTTGACTGTGGAATATTTAGTATCAAGGACATTTCACAACTGGACTTGTTGAACAGGTGGCATCCGATCACAGTACCGCGCTGGAATTCACTGAGCTCCTGAGAGTGACCCATTCTTTCACTAATGTTTGTAGAAGCAGTCTGCAGGCCTAGGGGCTTGGTTTATACACCTGTGGCCATGGAAGTGATTGGAACACAAGAATTCAATAATTTGAATGGGTGAGTGAATAGCTTTTTGCAATATAGTGTATAGACAGTTGCTTTTTTAAAAATTTTGATTATAAGCACCATTTTTATCAGTGTTTATAAGTGCACAGAAATGTTGTAAGTGGCCCTCAGAGGAAAAAAGGAAATATGTGCCCTTTAAATGTTCACTCCTTCTGGCTCAGCACTGCATTTTCAACCTAAAGAACAAGTTTCCTAATGGGGGATTGTTGTTTTCTTTTGTTGTTGCCTTTTAATCAACAAAACTGTGGCACCATGCACGCTGGGAACTTGGTTAAGCTCCGGCAGAGTTCCAAACACAACCTCTTTTGCGAAAGTGAGCGACCACACACATACTCAGCAGCAGTTCCCCAGCTAAAAGAAGTTTAATTTGACAAGAAGAACAAACAGCAGCCAAACTGCAACACCACATATTAATCATGCACCTGTTCTCTAATGGAGCAAAAAATACAAAAAACCCAGCAGCGTTCAACTCTTGTGCAGATCCCCGCCACAGCAATTAATGCTGAATGAAAGTCAAAGGGGCAGGTATGAAATGCTTTTGCATGAAAATTCACATCCAGCACACTAAACCGGCTTCACTTTAGACTATTAAATGTTTTAAGACGGATTGTTTGATAAAAGTTAAGCACTAATTGAGGTCATGCAAGTTAAGAAGTTACTGCAGTTCTTTAATATTTAATATATCCTCTCATTAGTTTATGCCCCAGTATTAACCTGCCTGACATTAATATTTCACAAGGATAAACTAACAAAAATATGTATTCACAGTGTAAGCCCAGGAATTAGTTAAGTTTAATAGCTGAATTTTACAAGCCATATTCTACCGAGCGGCAGACTCTACATTGCTAGTTTGACAACGAGATGTTCCGATAAGGTAAAAATAATCATTAGGAGAAAATGGATGGGAGGGCGGTGGTCTTACGTCCTTGACCAAACCGATGTGATTTGTCTGTGCCTAGCTGAGAGCAGTGATACTAATACAGGCTGTTACACCTTGAATCAACATGGTGAACATTGTTTTCTGTGATCGGATCACACTCAGACTACACTTGGCCGCATGAAAAGCCAGGATATGAATGGATTATGATCAAACCACTCAAACCACATTCGCAGGTTGTCAGAGATGGATACACAAGGGTAAATGGAAGCCATTTTCTAAATTTGCATATGTTTATGTAAGCAAAGACACGTCTGCTGAGTTCTGATGAACAAGATTTCAGAAGCTTCAGACTGCAGGAGGATATGCAGGCTGGAGTCATCCCAAAAGTGTTGTCTTGCACTCCAGGTGGGTTTCAGTTAAATGTTAGAGATGGAAAACTGCAGTGGTGGACAAAACTGTCGAAGCAAAGCTTCTTCATTCTTATTGCATAGAGAGAAGTAAAAGGAAGTAAAATGGAAATGACTGAAATGATGTATGTATTGATGTAGTCATCTGGTGAAATGCGGGATGCACCATAGTGATGTGAAAAAAGGAATCTGACAAAAGTTTATGCCGATATGATCCGAACACAGAAACACCTGTCAATGCAAGGTGTGAACTGCTTCTAGGAGAAGCATTTTTCCATTTTTATAGGTAACAGCAGTGGCGACAATCAGAACTAGGCAATCAGTCTGGACCATGAATGTCAAAAATGAGGAAAAAACAACTGACCTCTAGAATGGTAATTCTGGTAGTATGTCAGCTTTAAGCTAACAGCGTTTCACCTGAACGCTCTTTTGGCCATTCCAGAGTAAATATGAACATTCAAAGCTATTACATTTTTTAGCTGAAACTTAGAACATATTAACATATATTTTACCAAAATGGTAACTTTGCGGGAAAAGTAAAAAACCTGCTTTACTTTTAATGGAACCAGACTTTTCTCAAAGTCATTTTGGGCTGTTTCTTTTGGTCCATTCGTCATGATAATTATGCACAATGTAAAGGGCAACAGGCAAATTATGTCAAAAACTGAAAAACAACAAAAATGGAGATACAAGGTTTTCTTCTGACAGCAATGATATAGTATTTCACAGTTATTACTTGACTGAAGAACTCATTGGCATTGAGCTGCTGCTGCTGTTTTCCATATCTAACATCTGACTGAAATGCAATGCCCGGCGGTCAGTGATGAGAGCCTGAAGTGTTCTTTTTTTCTCACAAAATTGCTCCAACTCGCTGAAAATCAAAATGTGCTTAGTTGATTTAGTTGATCATGCTGGTAATTAAATGTGTAAGGTCTCCAGATCAGCTCCTGAAGTCCTACCCAATGGGAGAGCTAGCTTGGTATCTAACTGGATACTACAGGATAAAAATTTAACAAAATAAGAGCATTATTACAACAGTATAGTCTAAATACAACAAGCATGATGAACATTATGCAACTGAACTAAGAATGACATAAAAATAAAATATTACCCTGAAAAAAGGCTTTGCTTGATTCAAATGTGTACATCAGTTCCATCTAATTAAAATGGAATTAAATCAACTCAATTATTTGCAAAAGTGAGTAAACTGAAAGAAAAAACTTGTGAAACATGTGAAATCAATGTACAAGTTGAAAAAGTAAATGCATTTTTTTCACATAATCAAGTCTATTTGAGATTATAAAAAAAATCAAGTGTGTGATATTTTGCATGATGGTCATATTGCTACATGATTTGAAATCTACACTGTGAACTTTTTTCACCATGTTAGCTACATTAACCTTGTAGATCCAGAGCGAATCTACAGAGGCAAACTTTGGGCACCATACAGTCTTTACTGATCATTACATTTAGAGAAAGGAAAAAATATGTAAATTTCAGTCACCTTTTAAAGAACTTTCAATATTTGCACAAACTAAATGGAATGTTTCTTTCCACAGTATGTGCTACAGCACAGTTCACTGTACTATTCCTAAGGAATTTTCAACCATACAGTCTTCTTCTTGTTTCTCTTTGCTCAGCCTGATTAGCTCGTGGCAGAACAGTGCATGTTAAACTCACTATTTATATCTGGGCACGAGGGTTTGGATCCAGATGAACAGAAGGGACCTATTTCAAAGTGAGAAGATGCTACTGAGTGCGTAAGATAATAACACTTCCTTTCCCCCCCCCCTCCCTGAACAGAGGTGCCATGTTTTAGCATGTCTGGCGCTGATAAGGGCTGGTGGGGCTGGGGGGCGCGAAGCGTCTGCCACCCACAGCTGCAGGCTGCGAGCAGGAGCCCTGCTTGGGGTGCTGATTACAGCAGGAGGTGTGAGTGCAGGCCTGCCACTTTAGTGCCCGTACGGCCCAGCTTCACTCCGCATGCTGTGATGTATGCTGGCAGAGCCAAGCTCAACACACACCAACAGAGCTGCAGGGCCACGGCGCGGCTGACAGGGGAAATCACGGTTAAACAATGACCTCAAGGAGCAGACTGGAGCACCGTGCAGCTGTAGGAGTGGGATGTATTTGTGTATATAACAGCAAAATGGCAAAGGTAACTACTTCTTCATGCTGGTGATTATACATAAGTTGGCAGTATAGTTAAAAAAAAAAAAACTAAATCAAACTCTAACACACTGTCATAATGCTTAAGAAAGAGCTTGTGTTACACCTATCTGGCACTCATCACTGCTACAGGCCTTCCCTCTGCAATGACATAAGCATTTATGGCTATGTTCAGCTTGCAGGAAAAAGTGGTCCAGATCTGATTTACTGCCCAAATCTGATTTTGTTGTTTGGTTGTTCACAATATCTTTTTATGTGGCCTGTATCTGCCATCAGTCTAAACAGATCATGCTTGTGAACTGACCTGCATACACAAAAGAACCCTGATGGATGCGGCATGGTCATCCAACAAACACAGCTGCCCACTACCTTTCCTTAAGATTACAAGATTTCTTTTATGTGTGATCTGCTACTTTAAACTTGGACGACAAACAGCAGACACTAAAGCAGTGCACGGAGAACAACATTTACAAACGAGAGCGTAAATGGTGAATTTCTGTTCTTGTTTTAATTGTGGAAGCTGCTCAAACAGAGAAGAATCTCAGCTTCTTTTGTCTACCTGAGAAAAGCACGTAAAGAGATGCATACTAGAGAAAGAATCCAGATCTGTGTAAAGCTCCTTCGACTCTTTTGCTTCTCTCTTTTTTCAAACTGTCCTTGAAGTAAAGCTGAAAATGAATAGCTATTAGCTTGATTTCTCTTCCTGGAACGCGGCAGGCCTATTTGTGAAGCACTACCATAAGATGTGAAGCACAGCCATAGAAACATGTTTTGATGATGCTGCTGTAAAGTGTCTGTTCCCGTGTGTAAAATTAGAAGTTTGATTGACATAGAAGTTGCATGAATTCCTATCTGGTCGTTCAGAAAAAAACATATTCACACATATCAGATACAGATTTCAATAGCACATATGAAAATGATCCAAATTGAAATTGAAACTCGGAGATTCACTGAGCTCTTTGCGGGTCACACTGTCACATAAAAAAACAAATCTGTGCCACATGTGAAGAAAAAGTAAAAAAAAAAAATCACTTTTAACAGTCACCAGCAATAACAAAAGCATTTTCTAAATTAATATGCATTCTCACGCATAGCTCACTGTTCCAGACTCTAATTCTATCAAATTTTTCATTTGATTCCTCACTGTAAACACAACTGATTGCTCAATTGTTGTGTGTAGTCTTGTTTTGCAGAAAGAATAACGTTTTTATTTTATGATGATACAAACACAGCCTGTAGCCTGTCAATAAATCAATTTTAATTAGTGTAAATCAAATATAGAAAAAGCCACAATAACTGTAGACTTGTGAGGATATAAATAAACAAGCATGGCTCCTGTGGATTGTAGATGTTGATCTGTACAATGGAGAAAAGGGATCTCATCACAACAGCACGCTGACATCGTAAGGCATATCAGCGTGTGAAATCAGAGCTTTCGTCTAGTGCTACTGAAAAAAGACAAGGTGCTGCTGCTGGTACTATTGGACGCAGTCTTTTCAAGCACTGGCCTTTATCATCCTTCAGATCATAGTCTAAACCGAAGTGTCAAAGTCAATACGGACAATGAAGCTCATCTATTTATTCATATAGTGTAAAAGTCAGAGACTCCTCTTTGTTTATTTAATTCCCACTCTAAACAACTATTAAGTACAAGTTATTCATTTTTTAGCATCATGACATAAGCATATAAGCAAGACTTATATATTTAACAGAAAACCAAACAAAATCCTACAACCCAAAGTATATATCACATCTATCAATATAATCAGGAGATTAAATACAACATTATTCATTGGCGTAAGGAAGAAAAATAAATAAATAAAAAAATAAAAACAAAAGAGAAATGCATATATATGTATTGAAGAACCATTCAAGATGTTGTAGGTGTTTCTGTCCATCCTTGCGTAGCTGTCATGAAGAACCCCAAAACTGGACATCTGAGTTATGGAGTAAACATTAACGGACTGTTGAGTCTAAATTTGTAATTGGCTTTATTTGGATCATGAGAAGCAGAAAATCCAAACAACTGATCTTTAGTGGTGTGGAAAAATGTCCCAGCAGATATGTTTGGAAACTAATAGCAAGTCTCCCAAAAATGGCTGTAATAAAGACAAAGGGTGTACACTCTAAATACTGAACAAACAGACTTATATTTAGTTGGTGAAGTGTCTGTGTAATTTTCTGGTTATGTTTTCTGTTTTGTTCCTGATGCTACAAAATGAGAATGGCCATCTGGAAATTAAATAATTGAAAGGGTGGTCTCTGACTTTTGCACAGTACTATAGTTTAAAAGCATAGAGAAAGCCATCTGTTTACAGAGTGCCTTACCTGTTGGTTTCAGTGCTGTACTGTCCTTTGCCCACCTGGTTGACAGCACACACCCTGAACTGGTAGGTGCGGGCTGGAGTTAGGCCAGTCACCACCACAGCGGTCAGTGTTGGGTCCACATTTGGCAAATACACCCGCCATGGAGAATCTACAATGGCATCATACATAAGAGCGTAAACATGAATGGAAGCTTCATGATTCACTGACTTGAAGGTGGCAATTCAACTGCATCGATTGTGGAATGTTAGAATCAGTTATGTTTTCTTTTTTTGGCCAAGAAAAAATATTTGGACTATTTTCAAATGTAAAATATCTCAACGTATGATGTTAGTATTCTTCTACTGTGTAAGAAGGTCCTGAAGTCATATTTTCTCAGAGTGCTTCTGAAATAAATTTGATGTACTCATAATTACTCAAGATCTATCCAATTGTGGTGAAATCTAATATTTTATGTGATTTCTTAAAGAACTGTAATTATTGGTGGAAATGTTTTGCTTTTATACTCAGTTATTGCATATATATATATATATATATATATATATACACACACACACACACACACACACACACTGCATCTCCTCTCTACCCCTCTTCTGACATAGCTAGCCAGGTATTATTCCATTTGGGTCATACTGACTTTGAGAGTGTATTAGATACTCCTCTCAAAATGATTTTTTACCAATGAACATATGAATATTCAAAATGATTTATTATAGTATTTACATGATTTCATTACATTACATGATTTAAGAAAACTAGAAACTGAACAACCATTTTTATTATCAATTGTGGAGTTTCTTGACTTCACAATATCTGTCAAATGAAATGAGCGCTGACTGAATCCTGCAAAAAGCACTTATTTTTGAGACTGGGTGGAGACTGGTGGGAGGGACCCTGTAACTTTCCATTGATTGAAAGGCTTGTGTGTATCCAACACAATAAAATATACATTTATTCATGGTTTTATTCATGTGCAGTGTAACACCGTCTGTACACGGATTTCCTAAAAACATTTAAATAGGTTTTGAAACCTGATTTCCACCACTGTCCACAAACATATAACATTACAAGTTTATTTACAGGCACAGACATTCCACAATCTTCACATTTATAATAAGTGTTGTTAGAGTAGCTGTAGTTAGTGTAGATGTCAGATTCACTCAGTACAGGTTTCTAACAAACCCCACTAATCACATTTCATGTTCAAACTGGGATTCCCCAGTCGAATGCAAGCCAGCAACTATAAATAGTTAATGATCAGATCACACAACATCAGGCTCTTTAGAGAAATTACTCTAAAATTACACAAAAGATTGTGCTGTGGATATCAGCATGAGGTTTGGATCAAAGGATATTAAAACAGTGGGAGTGAGGGGGATACTTTGCTGGAAGACACATAACAGTTGCTGAACTATTAATAAAATTATGGCTTTTATAGACGATGCTTTAGCTGTGCAGACTTGGAAAGTGGGAAAGTTTGCTAGTGAGGACAAATCAGAGATGAAGGAATAGCAAAAAATAGAGAGAAAGCACTCAGTGACATAGGTGTTTCTGATAGGACTTCCCAGGGCCATTCTAGCCATGGTCCAGTAATCTGCACCCTCACCAAAGCCCATTCCTCACTGTCCACTTGTACCCAGAGCAGATCAATCTACAATATTCGGCCTTGGTGCTAGTGGTGTTAGTGGTGGTGGTATGGAGAGAGGTCATGTCTATGCACTTCCTTACACCTCTGTTCTTTCAATACAACAGCAGACAGTACTGCTATTTAAGACAGATTAACATATATTCAGTTATTCATCTTTATGCTTGGTTAAAAACAAGGGAAAAACACCTCTATGATAATACTTCAGCTAGCGCCCTAAGTGTGTTAGAGCTAGTATGTTAAGATGATTTACATGGAGGTGTTTTAGCCGTTCTAGGTTAAACATGACCACTTGAAGCTTGTAAAAGATATTCAACTAAATTTTACCTTGTATGTTGGTTTGAGTGAAGAGTCCTGGCAAAGAGCTACCACCACTGTTTCTCATTTCTAACTAATTTCTAACTGAAACCTGCTCGACTATAATCAGAGTAACATCTGTAATGTTTTATTCTTACAAAATTTATCCCACTCAATACAAATAAAGAAGCAACTAAATGATTCCACTGTCACTCCTTAGTTTTCACTAACTAACCGAAATATCATGGAGAAAGACTATTCTGACTGGACAAACTGAAGAATTGAACCCCATTAACATGAAATAAGAGCTGTGCATACAAATAAGAGTCATATACAAGAGTTTAAATACAACAAGCATTATGATCATATTAAATGAAAATGAACTATAAATAACAGCTATGCAATTTTTTAATTTGAAAGAAATCATTAGGGCCTCTCTGTAGGCCTAAAAGGCCCTGAGGGTCCCCCTCTGCTCCAGACATATTAGTCAGTAATTACTATGACTTATTCAGCAACTATTAGAAATTATTCAGTAACTACTATAAATTTCTCACTAACGAATATGAAACTAATATGTGAGTTATGAATAAGTGAGGAATTAAAGTGTGGGTCTTCATATGGAGCCTTAGAATTTGAGGGTCTAAATTAGCTGTAGGGCTGCCTCTATAATTAGTTATTCTGTCCATTATTTGATTCACTGACAAATCAAACATCATTATGCCTTCTACGCTTCCTGGTCATTTTGCCCCTTTCACAGCACCACCATCATTCAAAGTTCAATCTGTGCAACAAGTTTGCTCTTATTTTATGGTGTGACTGAACAATAGCAGTCATATTGCTCTCTGTCTCTATGTGTAGAAACAGAATGACCACATGCATTATCCATCCATCCATCCATCCATCCATCCATTTTCTAAGGCGCATGCATTATATCAACATCATATAGAGAATTATAGAGTGTTTTTGTTTTCAAGTAAATAATCAATTGATGCATTAAGGATCAGGCTAGATTGCTTCTGTAATTTCTAGCCAGATGCTCAAAATCTGCCAAAATGCTAGAAAAGTGCCCAAAAAGGACATAATTAAATCATAATTAAAAACATATTTCAATCAAAGCTTTGATAACTGATTGGATGTGGAGAGAAGTCAGGCCTACTCAAATTTCAGCTGCATTATTAAGCATGCAGTGTGAGCAGATTACAATGGATCACTCAAACCATAGTCAGAGGTGGTCAGAGACAGATCAGGACCGCTTTTAACACAGGCGTAAAACAGAATATGTTTTTGTTATTAGTGGACAATTATATGAGCGGAAATGCACCTGCTGAGTGCTGACTAGCAAGTGAGGGGATAAACAATGACACAGATAGGGATGGAAAGATTGACCGGCTAAAATACGAGAGCTCATCAATGACACAAAATATGTGTGCCAAATTTTGTTACATGCACTGAAATGAAACATTATGTCTGCTGCCCTTTTTTTTACAATATCTGACACAAAGGCAATATTATTTAAAGTGAATTTGTGAGGCAAGCAAAGTAAACACTGTTTTAACTTTTAACATCATTAACTAGAGAATTCATCATCCAGCCAAGTACACTGAGTATCAGACACTAGCAGAATTAGTGAAGATGGATGACATAACAAAGACAAGCTTATTATAATTATAATATTATAATCTTAGTTTAGGAATTATATTTTACCTCACAGCAGCTTAACTTAAATTAAGAAATCCTAAACTACTCAGTCAGACATAGCTACCCCCCAGTTTCAGTTTCCATTTCCCACAGGCTTTAAATGGCGTGCAAATGGGCTACCACTATTCCTTCTTATAAAAAGCCACACGGTCAACTCGTGTCTCCTTGCTATTCACTATCATCACTGCAGTATATTATTTGGCAGGTTTCATGAATTTCCAAAATTGAGAGAGAACAGGGAAGAATGTCTGCTGAGTCCAAGATAAAAAAAGAAATACACCACTCACAACTTACACTAGCGTTGTGCTATTTGAATAATGTAATGCCATTAATGTACTTATAGTGAACTTGTACTGTCTGTCACAGTTGCATTAAAAACGATAACACACTCTTTTCACAACAAAATGACTAACAAAAATGGAAAGCTAAGACAGAAGTTAGGACCCTTCTGAGGTTGCTAGGATGCTCCAGTAATACTATTTTCTATCTTGAGTTAGGATAAGAGTATGAACTTAAGAACACTTATTATATAGCGAATGTCCTAAAATCAAACCAAATAAAATTGTCATTTGATTATACAGGTAAGATTTCAGAGCTTGGATGTTTCTATAATATGTCTAAAATAACCACCCAGGGGCGTTGTAAAGATGGCCACCAAGCGGACAGACTTTGCTTTAAGCATCTTGGCACATGCAGCTCTTTCTGACTTTCTGACTCAAAAGGTTTTGAACTGCATGTGAAGAACTGTGGGTGTCTGAAGGTCTTGAAGATATGCCAGTGTCTTCGATCTCTCAGAAAAAAAGGATTAATTTGTTGAGCACATTCGAAGGACCCTCCAATCTGGACAGCTTTTTAGTGACGTATTATCTGAGAAATGCTGCCTTCCTCAGCTGCAGCCTTAGCTTTCAAACATGGCTGTGAGCTGCTATTCAGGTCAATTACAGCCTGAATGTTAAGCTGAAAAGGCGGTATGCTGCACTCCATGCCAGCTCAGCAGGAGGCTTGATCATCAGGCTCATGCCAGCCCAGTGAGCCACTGAACACACAAGAAGCCTCAGACATGGAGCCACACTCAGAGCAAGGCTGGCTGGCACAGAGAATGCATGCTTACTGTTCTCTGAGAGCTCCACCACATAGTGCAGCAGAGGGCTGTTGCCATCGAAAGGCCTCATCCAGGACAAGTCCACACTGCGGCTATCTGTGGCGTTCAGGCTAGCCTGCAGGTTCCGCGGGAAGTGAGGCAGCTCTCTGGAGAAAGAGGAGAACAGACAAGATGAGCAATCTAAAGTTAACACACATGCACACACACACATCACAAAATAAACAGACATAAAATACATCCAAGGTGTTTGGAGAACACTCCCACCATGAGGGCAGCCTCGGCTCAACAGGTCTGTTTGAGATTCGCCGTAACGCTCCGCATGCTGCGTCCCTCAGGACCTACCAGCCTCACATCTCCTCTACGCTCTGTGCACTGCCCTTCCCCTCACTCTGGCATTCAAAGGAAGCAGCCTGATTCCAAATTCAGCTGCAATCCCACTGCCTGTCGGAGGCAGACATTTATTTGTGTTCGTCTTGATTCCTTTTTTGATTTATATATATATATATATATATATATATATATTTCATTTTTTATTTTATTGATTGATTTATTAATCATTTCTGAGGAGAATTGAATTCCTGCTGAGGCCACATATCAAGTGCCGATGGTTTGCTCACGGAAAGTTTGTTTTCTTCTCTAAATTAAACCCAGTGAGAGTATCAGTGAAGCTCCAGATTTCATCACTTCTTTGTGTTCTTTCTAACTAGACAGGCAACCTCTGACAATCTCACAGGTAGAAGAGAAATGATACGCAGGCTTTCATCTAGCATCCTTTCTGCATATTCTCTGATGTTCGGCAGTGAAAATTCCCTTTAAAAAAAGCAAAAAAACTTTGCACTAGAAGAGGACAGAGGAGCAGAGATGTTCTCTAAAAAGTGACACTCCAATAACTGGCCAATTTATACATATTATCTTCCACTAAAAGAATGCGCTATCTAGCTGTTGGAGTTATTCTTTTGATTTTCCACAAAACTGTACTGGAAAAACCACGAAAGTAGTGCCTCCAGACTTTAGGTGAGTAGCAGTGCCTCAATCAATGTCTGTGCTCCCATGGTTAGGTAACTTATTGCCAATGTAAGTACCTCTGACTAAAAGCCATTTCTTTCTAATGACTTGGGCAGCAGAGCCCAGGGAAACAGCGTCTGAGACAGAATGGCTGGGGAAAAAGAGTCATCTGACAGAACGCCTGATTCCACGGCACAGATCTGCCAGCACAAACCATTTCGACAGTATAATAAGGACTGAGCAGAGCCGCAAACAAATAATGAGCCTTAATCCCATGCAGTGCTAGCCTTCTGAAATCTGCATGAAGCACACCTGATGCCTTTTTTGGGCATGAGAGCTTTATTATGTAAACTACTTTTTATTCAAGTTTGTGGGTGAATTTATTTCCTTATACTTTAGTTTCGGGCCAAAGTTTCTAGCAATAAAGGTGGATTTTATGGCAAAGCAAAGCAGCTGTATTCAGCGTTTAAGAGATCAGTGGGCAAATATGCATCAGACCCCGGGCTTCACATCTCTCTGGCTGATGGCCGGCACAGAGACTAGGCAAAGGGGCAAGAGGTCAACAGCTTTTTAAGAGATGTACAATTTTGCCGGGCGAACAAAACAAAGCACAATGAACCACAGAAACCTCACACAACATCAGACACAATACCGCAAGCTGGAAAGAAAAACTAAGAGGCAAAACACAGCACTTTCCCTGCTGCTTTCCGAACCTTTTGATTATGCAAATGGCACTTTGAAAGTTGCAATTAACAGACCTCTACACTATGAAATTTTGAGGAAAAGCAGTTGGAAACCAGATGGAAAGGTTACAGCGAAAAAAGGTTGCAACAAAAAGGTCAGACCACAAGCTCCTGCTGGGAGCGCTATCCTGCATCTGTGTACGCAGTGCTAGACCCGGATGTGGTGGAGGGAGAAATACGGCATACAGCGTAATAAGCAAGCAGCTGCTGTTAAATGGGCTTTCCTTTTACCTCCCTTGGCTGACAGAAAGAGTGCAGCAGAGCAAATAAGTGTACTGAGAGAGCCTACCAGACTGCTGGCCCCCTGGAGAGCACCTACAGGGCAGCGGGGGGTCGAAGCCTTGTGTCCAGACTGCATTGGAGCATGGAAGGCAGCGTCACGACCCCTGGCCCACAGAGAGCCCTCAGCCAGCTTTCAAAAATATGAGGCTACTGCTAAGAATAAAAAAGCTCCTTACAAGCTAAGAGGTGTCACTGAAAAGAAACATCTGACTGATAAGCAGAAAGTGTGGAGGCTTTACCTGTCAATCATTGCTGTCTAGCTTTGGTTGCATTACAAAACACTACAGCTACCAAATAAAAATTATTTGAAAGAAAGTTTTCAGCATCAGGAAAAAAAGGAGAAAACATAGGCTAAAGTGCACCCTGTCTCTTCTTCAGTAGCAATTACAATTTTAGACTCATAGGTCCACAAAACTTTAGTGCACATCTCAGATGACCAGTTTCAGTGTTCTAGTGCATTTTTTCTTCTTTTTGTTTATTTATTTTTGTCAGTAAGGGTTTCTTGACAGCTATTACAGACACCAGTAGTGTTTTTTTTAAGCAAGATTGGAGCCTGATTTTGTCCTATTCCTCCAAGATGAAAGCTTTAGGTATTTTTTATCTCATGGGGACAGTTTTGGTTGCTACCAGGTCTTGCACAATGGTTAGGAGTTCTGTTTCCTCTGTATACTTTAATCCGTTTTTAAGTGCAGTTTTGGGAGCTCTCGTATTTCCAGATTACTTTGCATGCCACAATTTGTCATTTGGACGAATGGGACTTTTATCAACATTCTGAAAAGCTTATCCAACCTTACAACAGTACCTATGAAACAACGTGTTAGTGGACAAAGCATATGAGGACAGGTCAGTTGGAAAATGGTAAAAGTCATGTTGCTGGAAGGAGGAAGGTGTTAGCCTTAGCTCACATGACTTCGAGGCGTGCGCTCTTGGAGTCGTTGCCGGCCAGGGAGAGTACTTCGCAGGTGTAGTCACCGATGTCACCTGACCATGTCTGAGTGATGTGCAGAGAGCCGTCCTGTAGGGTGATCCGCCCACCTTTGGACTGACCAACTACCTCTCCATCTTTCTTCCACACAAACCTGCACAGAGTACAGGGAGGAGGAGAAAGAGAGAGAGAGAGAAAACAGGAGCAGGGAAAGCAAAAGTGCTTCATTATGCTGATTTCCTGCATATTAGCTCTGAATTAGCTTTATAGCATAACGGATTGCACTTTGAATCTACTTAACGGCGCATGGGCTGGCACTTCCAATTAACATTACAATCAGAACGGATGGGACAGCCCTGGCCTCAGGCGGAGGGGTCTGCACACACATACACACACACACACATGCAGGGCCATGCATCATCACCCACCTCACAGCCACACGTGGGTCGTGCGTGGCGCTGCACTCCAAAATGGCTGTGGTCCCCTTGATGACACGGCGGTCTGTGGGAGGGTGGGAAATGTAGGTGCGACCTAAGAGAAGACAACAGCACTTGCTTAGATACTGGACACGCACTTCACTATACTCACCAGACCGACTCTTCACCTAGAAATCTACTTTCTAGTCCCAACTCTTCTCTAATATGCTGTCCCACATCCCTCATCCAGTGCTATTCCAACTGATCCAGCCATTAAACGACTTCTGAGGATAGTTAATCAGATGGATCAGTTGTGGTACGTTATGGTTGGAACCATATTCTCCAGTATGCTAGAACTTCAGGAGCAGGTTAAGTCACAACTGTAACACAGCAAATACAGAAAAACGCTGTGGCTTCCTGCAGATGAGTCAGTCTCCTTTCATAGGCTGGAATGTTATTGCTCTTTTCACACTTGCTCATGGCTGTTTCATCCACACCTTTCAATGCCACATGCAATCCTGTTCTTCCAGCACAGAAAAGACATGAGCACCTGCTTTGTGTAGAGATGTAGCAATGCTTCTCACCATGGTCCTCAGGGTCCACTAGCTGGACGACATTTTGCTCTAACCTAACACACAATACACCTGTACCCAGGGGTGAAATTGGGTTGGAATGATCTGTTCCAGCACCCGTTAGGTATCCTGCAAAGGGAAAAAAAATGCAGCATTTCTATTCTCCCTTTCTGTTTTTACCTGCAGTATGACTGAACTGAACCATTAACCGCATTCACATAAACAAAGACACACAAGCTGCATTCCAAAAGCTAGGCTGTGGTCCAGGTGGGCTGCATTTCTGGACTACTATGTTATCAAATTCTATTCCAATCAGAAAGCTACTTTAAATGCAGCCAGGAAATGCAGCCTCCTTTCTGGCCATCTGATCATGCAACAAAGCAGCCTTGGTAGACTGTTCCATTTTGCATTATACAATACAAATGAAGAACCTTCAGAGGACAGTACTACCAAGAACCCACCTTTCTTGGCTGCAGCCTAGACTTTGGAACATAGCTACAGCATCACTGATGTGAAGCACTGCTCTGATGAAGCATCAAAAGATATTCGACTGCTAATGGCACCCCTGGGGGAAAGTTTTCCGCTTGTTAAACCCAAGTGGCAATCAAGTTGAATTAACCATTCTGGTAAGGTGGATCTACCTAAACAAACTTTTAGTGAAAACTGCAGTAGTGTTATCTTTAACACAGTCCTTATACTAGCAGGGAATTTCTAAATGGAGCAAGCCACCTAGCTGGTTTGGTACGTTCCTGGTGAAGGGTAACTTAGCTATTTAACGGCAAAGTATACAATGCTGGAGAACAGTGGCTGATATTTAAACTCAACAGCAACACAAATACACTCTTCCGTCCAGTGCTCCTTCAGAGCATCTGCAACCCCAAATTCATGGATACGCACTGCCAAGGCAAATATTCCTGTTCCACCTGAAATGGTGTAGCAGTTGCATTCTGGTGCCCGAAACACCCCTGCCTGATCTAAGAACCTCTTTCTCAATCTTTGTTCTTCAGATTTTCTCCTCTTTGGCAGTTAATCAGCCATCTTTGCTTCTTGACAATACAGAGAGTTCAGCATGTAGCCCCTCCCCTTCCAACGCCCCATGCACAAGCACAAATGCCCCTTGTATCTTACTGGCTGGAATAGTGTTGCGTAACTCATCCAAACTACTTTATTTATTTCCCAATTACAGATACTGAGCAGTGTACGTATGCTGGATTTCTTTCCAGTGTGCACACAGAGGTGCACACACAGTGAGGAGACATTGGCTGAATTTGACAAACAGTGTTTTGAAGTGAACTTGTATACTGTACCTTTAACTAAGTCAATTTCTGTAGCCTAAACAGGTACAGTACTACATAATC
Source organism: Pygocentrus nattereri (assembly GCF_015220715.1). Classification (NCBI taxonomy): domain Eukaryota; kingdom Metazoa; phylum Chordata; class Actinopteri; order Characiformes; family Serrasalmidae; genus Pygocentrus; species Pygocentrus nattereri. The sequence goes on from NC_051237.1 coordinate 14,146,536, forward strand.
TTACTTTCATGAATAGAAAGGGAGCTCTCAAATTCCAATTTAACCCCTGCCTGTTCCAGGTATTCAATATTCTTAATGGCCTGGTGTCAGATGAGTTGGGAGCTGGGATAGATAGTTGAGAAACACAATATGTTAGGACAGCTGTACAATTTAATTCAATTAAACCTTTATACACAGTCATATGAAAAAGTATGGGCACCCCTGGTCAAATTACATGTTTTGATGATTTTTTAAATAAGTGCACAACCTTTTCAGAGCAAACAATTTCACATTTTAATGACCAATTAAACACAACTGCTTATTTGCTGAAATAAACTGTAATGCTCCAATAACTGGTTAGACACTTGCGGACGGAAGGAAAAGTGTGAGTTAAAAAAACGTAATTCTAAAAACAGGCCAGGCTCAAAACCAAGATAGCCAGTTCACAAGTCATGAGGTAAGGCACAGAGCGGTGAAAAACAAGTCAGGGTCAAAAACCAAAACAGACCAAAGCCAAAAATCAGCAAACAGCACTAAAAGAGTCACAAAAAGAAATACAAAAACAAGGTTAAAAACAAGACAGGTAAATACACTGAGAAAACAAATAAATAATGCTCAGTTTCCTCTTAAATCAGCAGAAATACTTTGCAAAGACAAAGTATGACACACAGGTATTTATACAGACATGAAGTGAGGAACCGGTGTAAACAGACAGGAGCAAATAAGTGGACTGTGTTTGGTGGAAGCAGTAGGTGTGGGCATCATGTGATCTCCCATAGGATCCTGGGAGATTTAGTTCATGGACTCAACAGAGCTGGCTGGTAAGATGGCGTGACGAGTACTACAGGGCGTGTTGATGAGAAGCGTGACATGAACATATTGTGAATTAAAAAACATAGAAATGTCTTGTGCAAAAGTTAAGGCACATTTTGTTTAGTCCTCCCTTTCACGCTTACAGTTGTTCTAGAACGCCGCAGCATATTTCCCCTGTACTGGCCTCTGTTCACTGGCCTGTACATTTTATGACTGATTTTAAGATTTTGTTGTTTGCTTACAAATCGTTAAGTGGGCTAGCACCGACCTATCTTTCTGAACTATTACAACCATATGTTCCATCAAGGTCACTTAGATCTGCTGACCAGATCCTTTGGATTGTCTCTAAATCAAGACTGAAGCACAAGGGAGACTGTGCCTTTTCAGTTATCGCCCCCAAACTATGGATTGATTTACCTCTGTATGTTAGGCTCGGCTTTACACTGTCTGTTTTTAAATCCTGTCTCAAACACATTTTTCTTTTGATTCCGTGTGGCTTCAATCAGCAGCTGCTGTTTTTAAATGTGCTCTATAAATAAATTTGACATTGACATTTTATATTTTAACTCGGCAAATAGAAATCGAGTAAAATGAGAATATTTACATTTGTTCCCTGTAGAGGATGAGTACTTATTTCCAGACTTATGCACATGCACATCTGCTTATATAATGTCTTTAAAATAAATGTTATCACAATGTAATTTTATAGAAAGTTTGGATCTCTAATGAGCAGTGGTGGCAAGGAATAACTAATAACTTAGAGCATGAGGAAGAAACACTGAGATGAGCAAAGACTCAAAAGGGGAAATCATCATCTTCTGGACCATCCCAAATGGCAGAATGCCAATCATTAAGTCAGGATAATGTTTAAAGATTAGATTAAACAGAGGCACCGTGAAAAAACACAGGAGAGATCTGTGATACGACTAGTGACTAATGCTGGACGTCTCAAAGGTTGTCAGAAATAGAAACAGAGGATCTTACTCCAGACGGTGAGGCTGGCGCTGGCATTGATGGCACCCTCAGTGTTGGCCGCGTAGCAGGTGTACGTCCCCGTGTCCTGCAGCACCACAGGCTTCACCTGCAGCCCCCCAGACTCCAACAGCGTGAATCGTGTAATCTGCACCGAGCCGCTGGCCAAGATCTGTGCATCTACATACACGCACACACTCAGTAACTCAAATAATGCAGCGACACAATGGATTAACAGGGCATCATGGGTAGTTGTTTGGCTATGGCTGATTTTTTATTACAAGCTTAAAGTTTCCCCAGAGGGAAATCCTCCTGAAGTGTGCTTCAGTTCAGCCTGTCTCGTTAGGAGAGCTCCACTGTACATAATTGGGAAGACTATGGAAATGACTTCATGAATAAAGCCAAAACAGTGCTGGGATATAAAAGCAGATTTGTGGAGCTCTTGCATGAAATTATCTTTTTTATGTTGCCAATCAGCTGCAACAAAGACATTTTAATAGCGTTCCTCAAGGCGGACAAAAAAAATCTCAAGATGTTGTGTTTGTGTTTCACAATTTATGCTCCTGCCCAAGAATCCGAGCGCTAAGGAGGCCCTACAACCAATGTGACAAAATATGACTCTTGTAAAAATGTGACAAGCACTAGGTGGGGAGAAATACAGCCATGTTTGTTTTCACATTCATACTGGGCATTAAACTGGCCTGACGGGATTTGTTAATGCGGTTGACTCAAGCCAGAGCCCAAGAGTAATAAGCTATATGGGGGCTGAGCCTGCTGATTATTACCTCTCTTCCAGGTGATGGCTGGTTTAGGGGCACCGGAGACCTGGCAGGTGAAGGAGGCTGCAGAGCCGTCCGTCACTGTGATGTTAGCTGGAGGCGCAGTGAAGGTTGGAGCCAAACCTGCACAGACCACAAACACAGCTCTAAGCAAACACACAGCATTTCTCACTCTGCTTAACACAATTCTGCACAAACCAAACACAGCTCTAATCAAACATGCAGCAGCATTTCTCACTGTACTTGACACAAATTTACACTGACCACAAACACAGCTCTAATGAAACATACCGCAACACCTCCGCTCTGCTTAAAACAAACCCGAGCAGACCACAACCACCGCACCATTTCACACTGTGCTTAACACAACCCTTAATACAAAAAAAGGCATTTCTTTATACTACGTAACATTTTGCTGTTTTGGTTCACATCCTTACAGTTTACAAAGAAAACATCCATGTAAAAAGATTAAACACTTAAAATCTCTTAAAAAAACGTATGGTCTCTAATAGAAAACAGCAAAAAAAGCTTAAATTTCGGATATGAGAAACACATCTGTATGTGGACTGCAGTAACGAGAAATTAAAATAAAAAAATTACTTCAACAAACCTTTTGCTGTAGCATGCAGAGCTCCATCTGATCTCCTACATGATATTAATATTGTCTATCTGCATTATGCTCACTCAAATATTTATAGACATGTAATATTTAGGCAGTTCTAAGATAATAGCTCCTGGAATCCATGTACATGCACACATATGCACACAAATACACAAACCTGCACGCACACATACGTGGGAACGTGTGCTTACACATAAATATGCACAAACACACCTGAATAGATGCACACAAACAAGAGCACATGTGCACAAATCATTACAAGAAACCAAACAGCAGGAAATTGAATTAAAGCTTCATTCTATTCCTGCTTTCATCACGTTGTTATTTCGGGCCTGCAGAAATGTGTGCGCTTTTTGATTTGTGTTTCAAATCAGAAGCAGTAAACAACCGAAATGAATCCAATTAGGCTATTCTGATGGCGCACACATAATGGAAGCATTGTGGAGTCGGTAGGTCATTTTGTAATAAGCGGAGATGTGTAAATGAATAGGTATATGCATTTGGGACACCACCGCATGTCCCTGATTGAAGGCAAAACAACGTTGTTTGGATTCAGAGTTGAATTCTTGCCATATCAATTTGGAGACAAGAAGAGAAAATAAACCCCATTACAGCTCAATTTGCACAGTGGCTAAAAGGTTAGTTTCCTCTTGACCTTTTATGTGTATCTTCATGAAGATCAACGAGGTAAATACTCATAAAAAAATTTATAAATAACTCAAAAGACATATTTAGAGACAAAAACCTTGGAAACCAGCTGCAACACGCAGCCCAGGATTAGGATTAGTGAGCGTGGACATCACATTTCTGATAAAATATTACACACCTATTCAAACCTCCCGGAAAGAGCTTTACTGAGAACGGCCGTGTTTTTTTTTTCTTAATGGTTCTGCCATCATAGCAGACCAGCAGTGGGGAGACTGCATAGTGAGTGATTACAGAGCACACTGATATTCACTCCCTCTTCTTGTCCTTGATCACTTTAGCATGAAACAGATCTATACAGCAACAATACACTCAGGAGGAGGGCTGAAATGGTGTTGATTGAGCTGCTAGTCAATGGGGGGGTTGGATATACACACTCGATACGGCGTGACAGAGGCGACAAATGGACATCGATACTAGATCTTCTGCTCTCCAGAGATATCTCGCTGCCTTTTTTTACCCGCTTTTCATATTTGCAGAGTTCCAATTGTGCTAAACAATATTTCTAACAGGCTTTTCAGTGTGCAAAATGTAGTATTCACAAGTGGAAACATACCTAAAAAAAAAACATACAAATGTAAAATAAAAACTGAAGAAATTTGCATACTTAGAATCAGTCAATTGTTGTCTATAGTGTTGCAGAACACTCTTATCCCACACTGCCATGCAAAGCAGAAAAACACGGCTGGAGAACTTAGACAACAGACACTGAGCTTTCCTTAACTACCACAAAAAGCCCAATACAGGGTTGTATGTGAAAATTTTGAGCAAGTAGCACTGGTGCTATACAAGTTGCAAGTGCTGTAATACAAATGACATTTTATTAAAACTACATAAAAAACTTCAAGTGCTTCAATGAAACAAACGGAAACTGAAAAAACAGAAGTATCATGTAAAAATCTACAGATGCAAGTGCAGAGAACTCTTTCGGAATTACTTATTCTTTTCAGCGGGCAAACTGTAAAATCCCAAATTACTGCTGGCTCTAGGTATGTTCTTTTAATGCTTGTACTACATAGTGCACTACAATTATCATAAACACTAGCGCTATACGTGGCACCGTTCGCACCACTACACACATGCGTTTGACTTGGACCACGGGAGGGTAATTTTGATATTGTGCAGTTATACCAGCTCAGGAATAACTTTCTATGAATAATTGAGTACAAATTCAATAAGCAATTTCAACTTGACACAGTGTTACTGAACAGAGATACGTATATTGGCACAGGATTAATTTCCCCTAGCACGTATAACAATATTATCACACTGTTCAGTCCTCCAGTTAAAACTGAAACTGAAAACCAAAAATACACAGTTCAGTCCATGACACAACAATTTTGATTACATTTCTGACCTGTACAAACTATAGGTTGACATGGAACACGTTAGCACAGGGACTCTCAAACCAGGGCCCCCTGATGGTTCATATTTTGGCTCAATCCTGACTCTTAAAACATACAAATATAAAATTTCCACCATCTGGGGGTCCCTGAGGACCAATTTGAGAAACACTGCTTTAGCATGGCAACATCACTTCATCACCTTGTGTTATTTCGAAACATCTGTCAAGTAACCTGCCAAATCTTACTCTATCAAGATTTTTACCCAATTTAGTCACAACTAATTCTGTCCTGCTACCAGGTTGAAAATACACTGTGGTAAGAGATGGGGGAATGGAGGGCCATCCCACTCACATAGAGACAGCAAGGCCAATTATTCTCTTGGATTCCGGGCCACGGATGGATGTGGCATCACCGGGCATAAAAATTGCAATCTCCCTATGATTAGACGGTTGCAACTCCAGAGCTTTTACACTGTTAAGATTAATCATGTTCAGCGTACAGCTGGGACAGAGCAATTGTTTCAATTCATGAAATAGTACTAGCACTGGCAAAACATCCTCAAAAGAGACCACTGCGGTCATATGGATCAGATTCCCTCAAATGAAATAATTTAGGATTACAAAGACAGGTGGTGAACTGATCCTGGATCAGGACTCTTAAACAGAAACCTACAAGATATACAGACTTTGGCCTGAGTGCATTTCTCCTGTTTTCCTCCAGTCAATTCAGTAATCAGAGGAAATTGGATTGCCTAAAGGTCACTGCTTGAAGTTAAAAATCATTATCATAATCCACCCAGCGTGTTTGAGCAGGGATGGTGTAATTATCAGTGTGATGAGAGCATTCCTCCCAGATGCCTTTATGGCCTCACGCGGCAGGGGCAAGAGGCAGCAAACATTATAAGGTAATCAACACCAGACAGGCCTTTTCCATGGGGAAATGCTTCTGCTTCTTATCTGGCGAACGAGTGGTTGTAGATCGGCAGAAACGTTTCTGTGACTGAGTGAGACTAAGGTGGTGGGAGCACACTTTCTGCAGCCCGTCACACTTAATGCCCTTTATTATGTCTCTGTTCTCTCTGTGAGCCAGTAATTACGCTCAGGCATTTTCCCCACCACACGGAATACAGATTTCTCACCGCTCCCGTTTGCAACTCACTTGTGACGTCCAGGTAGGTGTGCACTTGCATCTCCCCAGCTGCATTCCTGGCAAAGCATTGGAAGATTCCGGCATCATTAGGCTGCAGCTTCCTGACCTGCAGACCCATGCTGGAGATGACCTTGTAGCGCGGGTTGTTGAGCTTGCTGAGGGGCACCGCATCTTTATACCACTCCAGCTTGGGCATGGGCACGCCTGGGGGGGGGGGTTAAAAACAAAGCAGGAGGAGAGGTCAACAGAGCAGATGGCTTTATGAAATGCATAATACATGTGAAAGAAGGCAGGGAGGATGAGAAGAACACCAAGGATGTCAGGGGAAAAAGTGCTTTACCATTCCTCATACAGGACATGACATACAGGACAAAACTATGGAAGCCAAATCAATGAAGTTGACTGGTCCTTAATGTCTATGTTGGTCACAAGCAAAGCAATAATAACAGGTTTAACAAGTTGAATTTAACATATCAGATTGTTACTGTGTCACAAAATACAAAAATCCATGAGCCAAAATCAAATCTATTTTTTTTTTTATCTATTTTTATTGCTCTGCCGTTATTAACAGCAGGTTGTGCTGTAGGAATAGTATGAGCATTATTAAAGAGTAAAATGTTGAACCAAAGCAGATTAGGCAGGGAGGACAGTGCTGATGTGCATATTTTACCCCAGTACTGTGAAGAGTGGTGGGTAAAAGCCCGTTCACATTTGTGGTTTTGATAGTCCTGGACAGAATCACACTATACACTAAACTAGAATTAGAATTCAGAACCATTAACCAACTGTGTTTGCACACAGAGGAATTAGACCTCTGCGTTTTACCCATCCATGCACCGAATCACCCACATATATGCATACTTGTGAACACACACACACTAGGGGGCAGTGAGCATACTCGCCCAGAGCTGTGGGCAGCCCTATCCTCAGCATATGAGAGCAGTTGGAGGTTAGGTGCCTCCCTCAAGGGTACTTCAGTCACGTACTGTCGGCAGAGAGGATCGAACCGGCAAGGCTTGTTCCCTACCTCCAGCCCACAAATGCCTCCAATTAGACACTCTTTAGCAGGGAATGGTTTCAATCCATCAATCTCTGGGCTATGGGCCCAGCAGGCGTCCACTGCGCCACTCTGCTAGCCCTCCCTACACCCCAGATGGGACTCGAACCCACAATCCCTGGCTTAGGACTATACTGTATATACTGCATATAAATTAAAGGACAGAACATAGGGCTGAACAATTGGGGAAAAATATTTAATTGCCCCTTTTCTGACCAATATTGCAATTGTGACTGAAATATGATTGTTATCTATAAATTAATTTCCAGTCACCAATTTGAGGCTTCAACGCTGAATGTAGTGTGCCAATCTGCTCACTTCACAAGCTCTGTGTGGTTAGGTTAAACTTATCCACTCAGTGAGACAGCACTGAATGAAATAAGACATATCTTGCCATATGAAAATTGAATTCTTTCATACTATCATTTCATCTGAAAAAGAATAGACTGTTCAGCTATTTCTACACATAGTACATAGACTCTTTTCTTTAAATGCTTGATTCTACATCTGCTAGCAGTATGGACGTTTTCCACATGACTAGGCTTCCCAAGTCAAGGCTTGTGGACTTCAACCTCTCACATTGTTAAACTATTCTAATGCCTACCCCATTGAAGCCGCTTAATGGATGGTAGCAGTACACTGATTACTCAATTAGTCAACTCAGGTACATTGGGCGCTGGAACAGAATTAAAATGGCTAAGGGTCCTTGAGGGATGAGTTAGAACATTCTGCCATGTACTTTCTAAAATAAAAAAGAGCATCAAGTGGAAATGAGATGATCAGAGATAAGCCGCCGATAGCTTCCACTCGCACACTTTTAAGAATATGCTGGCAGCTTCGAAAGATGCACTCTCCAGGGACTCTTTAAGCAAGAACTAAAAGGCCTGACAGAGAAAATGATCACTCGTAGTGGGTCCAGTGTGCTTCAAGAGGAAGCTACTGCATTGTATTATTCAAAATCATTTAGCTCTGCTTTGCTCTTAGTTAATGGATATAAGAAGCACCACTCCATAGTAAATGATGGCAGACTCTTCTATGGAGGTTCTCCAAAACCTGTGAAGTATGAAGGAAGGACTGAGAAGTTGTAGGTATCCTTTACAAGCTGGTCGCTTGATCCTCAGGGGTTTTATGGCTTCTCCTCCGGCTCTTGAGTCAGAAAACTTCTCCAAACAAAAGACTCTGTGAGAACTTTGTGCACCAAAGTCCCAGGAGCGAGGCACAGAGAATGTAATTGATTGATTTCACTTCCCACTGTAGAGGGACGGGACTGGCTGAGTTCGTTGTTTTTATTTCTCTCAGTCCATCTAACGCTGAGCGGATAATTTTCTCTTCTCTTGCCTCCACTTCTGAAATTGCACCACCGCCACACCTGGATGCAACACTGACAAATATCATAAGTATAGCTCTAACTATTGGACTGACCTTCCATTTCAGGGCTATTAGAAAACTTGTAGGGGAAAGCATTCGAGAATATTTCTGGCAGGAAGCCAATACCATTTTCACTGTCCATTTTTCCCACCAATATAATGATAACCGTACTGGTCCTTTCCCATCAACCACTCATCTCTCACGGCTAATCACGACCCTGCTACTCTTCCGAAATGCCACCATTGCTCTTATGGGCAACCAACACTGACGTTCACCGAGCTGTAATGATTTTATAAATCACTCCTAACAATTTTCCGATTCGCTCGTCGATATGCTGTCTGATACAGGTAACTAAAGGCCAGAGCATGCAGAGCTGAACTCACTGCAGAATGCTGGAAGCAGTTTAATAAGAGCAGGGGAAGATGCATCTGTGAAAATGCATTTGCAAGAAGTAGCTGAGCTGCAGTCTTAATAAGACGTAGACAGCAAAAAGAACAATGCCTTGCAGAATGTAAATCAGATGTATGAGTGTGAAGAACCTTTTTAAAGTTTATAGAATATCCATATAATGTAAAGATGTAGGTACATGCCAAGAATCACTGTTAAAACTTTATTTTTAAGAATATACCATGAGACTCAAGTTCTATGTGAGCCGACTTGGCTAACACATACACCATGCATGCGCACCGCCGGCCATGAAACGATAAGGCAGCCAGAAGTCATTTATTTTGAATGAGAGCCAGCAACACTCAAGCAAGCAGAGATGTGACTGCTAGTGATGTGAAGTGAGCGATCTGAAGCTTGAAAAATGTGGCTCTATACAGCCAGATAGCATAATGTATCACCAGTAAGAGAAATGACCACAGACCTGTACGAATGCACAGCAGACTTAAAGTGACCATTATAAGCTCATAAAATGGTTTACTGTTCAGATTATTTATTTGTATTCAATAACTCATATTACTGAAAGCCTGAGTTTGTGTTGAAGCAGACAACATAAATTCTTTTGTATCATTACTTTACAATTAAAAACAACAAAATATGTTCAGGGAAATACTTTAAGGCTTAGTTTTAAAAAAGGCTGAAGAACAACTTTATTAAATCCCATGTACAAACGTAAAGAACCTTTTGAAAGGTTACAACCATATGTCCAAGGCAGGAACCAATGAGGAGCCTTTATTTTCGTGTGTTGATGAAAAGCATGTGTGCCCATTATGTAATTTATTCAAGTTTCTGGAGACTGCATTAGATGGGTATATGAAGTGCTGACCTCGAGCTTGGCAAGGGATATCCACGCTTTTCTCCACCTCTCCCATCATCTTCCTCCTTGGCTCGGCTGTGAAATATGGAGTCTCTGCCAAAACAGAAATAAGAAGTCAACACGAGCACAAGCTGTGCACTTAAATCTATGCATAACAGACATGGAATAATGAACACACACTCATTGTTCGTATCGCGATGTCGAGGCACTTCGATCTGCAGCGGTCTAGCATATGTGTCTCGCGTGTGGGAGGAAAGCTGCTAAGGGTGTGAAAGTAGCAAGGAGTAGACAGGTGGAAGGCGGCATGCTTGTCTTTCAGATGAACGCGTTCCAGCCACTGCTCTGAGCCTTGTCACTGGCATAAAAACAGATGGCTACTGAGACTGGGCTTTCAAATGTTCTATAGGCATCGCGCATCTGTCATTAATCAACAGCTACAACTCTGCAGCTATGGAAATCAACACTTTATTCCCTTTCCTTTTTCTTCTTTCTCTTTGTCAGCTTTGTGAGAGGCTCCGTTTTAAGCTTCTTAATGGACTGCAGCCTTTAAAGACAGGTGCTATTATGAAGCTTTAAGCTTAAGGGACAGAACTGCTGTATGCATTCCTGGCATGAATAGCATACACTGTCACTCGCTCTGCTAGCAAAGCACTGAAGTGGACCTTTTACATATATAAGCAGATGAATAAATGCATATTTATGGATCTCACATCTAATGCAGACAAACCACCACTGAGCTGTTGACTTATGAGGGATGTCACTGCGACAGGCCACATTCATCATTGCTTGCCACCTCGACGCACAGTTCACTTCTTTATATGCATGATGATACTTGCAATCCCTCCCAGGGTCACTTAGAGATAGATGCTAATGAAGAGTGCCACCTATTTTTATACAAAACTGGATAGATAATTTAAAAAAATTTCAACAATATAAGAGGCAGAAGTGGACGAAGTACACAAATCATGTACTTGAGTTAAAGTAGAGATACCCAACGTAAAATATTACTCCAGTAAAAGTAGAAGTCCTTACTCTAGACCTCAACTTCAGTAAAAGTACAGAAGTATTTGGCTTCAAATGTACTTAAGTATAAAGTAAAAGTACTAAAAGAGTAATTCTGGCTCTGATGTCCTGTTATCATTTTTATAACAAGACTCGCTTCATGAACTCATTTCAGGTGAAAGTCCTCCAGTGTCTCTCTTGGTAAACCAGTCTTTTAATAGAACGTCATTAATTAGTGACGCTGACGTCTATTAAAATGATCATAAGCACAAAACACTGAAGGTAAACAGTTTCCATCAGGGAGAACCGAGTGGCTCTGAAATCACTTTTACACACAAGCAAAGTTTCAGTTTAAGATTACTTTGTAAATTAGTTGCAAGTTTAATAAAAACTGGCTTTAAACTCAGGATCACAAAGAAGTTTTCCTTTACTGTGTTGATCTGTAGGCCTCTGTTCATAAACATAAACCAGCCCAAACTAATTTACTATAAAATGAAAGTGTTTGTATGAATTCAGAAAAAAAGAAACAGGCCAGTCACGACTGCATATGTGGACATATTTCTGTATTGTGGTCTATTTACAAAGTTAGGTTAGTTCATCATAAATTATGGACGTAGGTGCTCCAAAAATTTTATGCTGCTGCGCTGACGTTGAACCGTGTGCTGCACTGGGTCGGTATGACCAACAGGTCAAAACAAACTTAGAACAAAGTGACCGCTGGGCCCTGATTGGTGCTCTGGCTTTGCGTTTCTTTTGTTTTGACATGTTACGTTTTTATACATACAGAAATCAAAAGGAACGACAGATTTCTCAAAATGTAGTGGAGGAAAAAGTCAGATATTAGACTCTGAAATGTAGTGGAGTGAAAGTAAAAAGTCGCCCAAAATGGAAATACTTAAGTACAGATACACAAAAAAACTACTTAAGTACTGTAACATATTAGATTTACTTGGTTACTGTCCACCACCGATAAGAGGTAGTAGCCCTGCACTATACCGCTTTAAAATATTATAAGCCTCAGTCAATAAATCATCAAACGGAGCTATAGCTGTCACCAACTAGCTCTGAAAGCATAGTTAATGTACATAAAGCACATATTTGACTTAACACAGATAGATACTTTATGCTATTGTTTAAAAGCTCTTAACATGTCAATTCAGGAAACAGGCCTGCCAACTGCAACAACTACCTATTTGGCTATTAAAGGCTTAGAGAAAAGCTAGAGGAGGCCAGGGAAATTCCTCAGGCTAACTGCATTGTGGCTATAGTTAGTGGCACTATATCACTTTATTAGTAAGAATGTTTAGTAAACATATATAAAAAGGACTTTTTGAGCAAGATTAATATTTTTATATATGTAAGCCTCATCTGTTTAGACAAAGGTAGCAAGAGTGCAAACGTTAAAACTTACTCCATAAGTGAGGTTAATGTTTTGTAATTGTTTACTTTAGGAAGCTTATTTGTAACACTGTGTTTACACTAACCTTGCTCTGTTGAGGCTGTGCTAATGCCTGGCTAGCATTCACTGTTAGCTATTTACATAAAATGGTTCTATAATACAGCCACCAAAAAGGCAAATAAAATAAAATAGCTGTGAACTGTGTTACTTATTCACACAAGACCCAATCCCATTTCTAATTTTTATCCCTACCCCTTTTTTCACTTTGCCCCTTGGAACTGAGTAACAAGTTGTAGCGGTGCAAATCTTCCACCACAATATGGAACAACCCTCAAATAAAAAAGAACATTACTTCATTAACAGGCTACTAGCGGTGCTCTGTAGGAGGCCCTGCCAGTCTGTAGTGACAGCAGAGGAGGGTAAAGTTTAGCAACCTTGAACGGGGTAAGTGCTAAACGGTAGGGGTGAGGGGTGAAATGGGATTGGGCCCAAGAATAACTGTCCAATTGCTGTCAAAATTCCCAGATGAGGTTGGGAAAATTAGATGTTCTACCTCAAACTGTATCCACGTTATGTGTGCCAAAGTTTGAACAACCCCAGTCGAAAGACTTTTTTGTTGATTGTTGATTTTGTTGATCCTCTACAGTGGACAAACTTCTGTGACTTAATGCATTTTTGTGCACAATTACTGTTAATTTACTGAATTTGAAAAAATTATTCATAAAATGCCAATAAGGTAACCAAATATTGTGCACTAAAATCTGCAGAAATTAATCATATTTAAGTCCGTTCCTGGTAGAGAAAGGGATCTTTTTTTGTTTAGAAAATCAACAAGTCATTTGACTAGGATGTTCAAACTTTTGCAAATGACAGTACATTTCAGCCCATGTTAGACTGTGTCCCGCTCTCCCCTGTATGACTGCATTTTTCCAGGAAGATGGTAATGTGCAGTATTAGTAGGTGATTTTCTTGAAGAAATGTGTGACTGATGGTTATAATGCCTGTGCTGTTCTTGCATTAAGAACAGGAGGGATAAAAAGCTCTAAGCACTGCTAATACACTGTGTAATTTTGGTTTTTATGCACAGTAACACAGTGAAAGCGTAGCTCCTTCTCCCTGTGGTGCTTGGGGACGTGTCTGTGCGCACATTCACTGTGGACAGTGGTGTGTGTCAGCGCAGCAGGGTTACCTATAATGGAGAGAAAGGCTCTGGCCTCTGAGGGTTTGACGCTGCTGTCCAACAGGGACGCCTCACACACGTACAGGCCAACATCGGCCGAGGTGGGGTTGATGATGGTCAACCTGCGGCCAAAAGAGCCAACGCCACTCGCCACCTCTACCCCATTCCTCCTCCACACCAAATTCAACTTCTCCACTGGCCTAGAGAAAGAGAGAGAGAGAGAGAGAGAGAGAGAGAGAGAGAGAGAGAGAGAGAGAGGTGAAACGAGGAGCCTGAACGGCAATTCTTGATCAAAGTCATTAGGATCTGATCCACAACAAATGGTCAAGAGGGTCCACATCTAATTTTACTTATGCACAGTGTGGACCTGTGACATGAAAGCATGTGTACTTGCCTATCATGAAGGTCAAAGTTCTTCCCTTTAAGTGGCCTTAAAAAAGCAGATGCATAAGCACTGCCTCTGATTGCCTCGTGCACCATATAATGGGCCAGAAATAACTGCTTATGAATGTGTGAAGCTCACCTAAAGCAAATGGACTGGTGCGGCACGGAGGCCGGCTCATTCCCCTAATGTTCTACTCACCGTGCATTAGCCACACACTCCAGCGTGGCCTCGCTCACCCCAGCCACCACTGTGGTATTTCTGGGGGGGATCACAATCACTGGAGCCACCGGGTCCGCCGGAGCATCTGAATCTAGCGGTAGGGAGAGAGGAGAGGCAGAGAGTGTGGTGAGAAAGATGGAAAGAGAAGAGCACTTTGAATCGCACATCTGTGAAACACAACAGCTTTCTACATTTGGGATGTGTGTATATATGAGCACTTATATTGAAATAGTCTCTGAATATTGGTGTTGTGTCAATTACGTAAGCTGTCCTTGTGATATTACAATGATCTTTTTACTCAATTTAAAACTATACTAAAGAAGGAAACACAATTTCGACCTAAATACCGTCAATCGTCCAAAACATGTCTCGTGTCTGAAGCTTGCTTTGCATGTAGCCATCGTATGTATCCCACAAATTAGCACTGTGCAAAGTGCAGGCCTAAATCTTCATACTTGCCTCAGACTACACTGAGTTTAAACCATTTCAAACTGACTTGATGGTTTCTGACACTGTACAAAACTGTCAGGGCAGTGACGATCACAAAATTTTAGCTGTCAGTTGATTGTCATACAATTTAACAATTTAATTGTCTTTTTTTCAGTTTAAAGTACTAGTCAAAAGTGGTCAAATTGGTTTATTAGCCCTTTTGCTTCCTAGATGTCTCCTATGAAGCTAACACTGAGTGTGTTTACATACAATTAATAATCTGATAACTACAGAAAATACAGAAAAAAAAGGAAGGGGTGACTTAACAAAAAGTGAACTGAAAAATATTGCACCACTTTACCTGAAAATATGAATGTACTGCATCCAGAAAAAAAGAAATATTTAAATACTTCATTTCGTCAGGCATGTAAGCTGGTTTCATGGCAATGCTGCTTGCTCATTTCTGGCATTGCATTGATTATGATCAGATTATTGAATGCATGTAAACACAGCTATTGGTAAAACCTCTGTCTGCACGGTTGTCCATTTTTAAAAACAACAGTGTATCTTATAGTATCAGAAACAACATAAGCAAGACTATTTAACAACCGCACACATGATTTTTCTCTGAAGTATCACACAACCTTAGGAATTGAGCTCTACGCAGAAGATGTGAAAAAGGATCTCCACTGCCAAGCCTTGGTGTGCTCACTCCACCGCTGCCTAAACTCC
Organism: Pygocentrus nattereri; assembly: GCF_015220715.1. Lineage (NCBI taxonomy): Eukaryota > Metazoa > Chordata > Actinopteri > Characiformes > Serrasalmidae > Pygocentrus > Pygocentrus nattereri. The sequence goes on from NC_051237.1 coordinate 14,161,933, forward strand.
TCTGGATCATGCCCAGGCCAACCAGCGTGACTCTTTGTTTTTGACTGTTTCATATCAGCCCTGCTCGGATGAGAATGCTTTGAATAATTGATCTCCTGGCACTGGTCCTACACCATGGTTCAAAGGGCTGTGGTACCTCTCCCTTCCTGATTTGACTTTTGTACTGAATCACTCTTCCATGAAAATGTGCTTTTTACATTTTTAAAATGAGCCAAGCCTATCTGTATTCTAATTGTGAAAAATTAAAGAGTGACTATTAAATCAGCTTCATTCTTGCAGCTGGGAAATTAGAGAATAGCTAAAATATTGAAATCATATGGAAATGAGGGCTTCTGTTACAGGGTTGAATGCAGAAATCTAGCCTTTGATGTTGACTTTGACTAAATGCATGATGGAGGTAACTGAGCTGAAAGTTTTCCCACTTTACAAACTTTTAGTCTTTTTTTTTTCCACGAGACTGAAACTGACTTTCCAGTGCAGGAACATGCAGATCCCAATGCCTAAAGGATATGGACATTCAACCTTGCACAAAAAATAATCGCACTTTTATTTCTCAGTCGGTTGATAAAAATACACTGGATTATATTAAACAGAAGATAAAATGCTTCTTTCTTAAAAGTGGATACTGGTGAGAGGCTGCAGGTTATGTTTGGATCTATTCATGTTCTCTTTAAGCCATAAGGCAAAAGAGCCCATGCCATGGCGAATCCAATCACAGTTAAAAGGTGTTGACAGGTAGGAAATGAGGCACAGGCTGGAACCTTTTAAACCAGGGATATACTTAAAATAGAGCTCAGTCTGAGTGTCTGATAGCTTTTATAAGAGAATTATAACATGGCAGATAGTTTCTTTTTAATGTCACATTTTAATGAATATGTGTAGTCGGGAGTACATTTATTCAGTACCTCAGAAAAGGGTTGAGGAATTGAAGTACCCTTGGCATGCAGCACAGGCATCACCAAATAACTTTCACAGCTTGCTGACAGGTTCCATCAATGCAATAATGACTAACAGTTCATTTGTAATTACTTTGTACATTGTCGCATATTGCTTAGCATGTTTGCTGTTACTTAGAACGTGGTCATTGAACAGGGGCTGAAAGCGGACAAAGCAGGTCCAGCAATGTGCTCAATGAAGTGGCAAATGTGTGAATGACACATGACATCATTTGAATTTTCAGTGGACATGAGGTCCGACTTATGTACAGTGCAGCGTTACATGACAAGTAATAATTAATATTCATAACTCATGAAGTGGAAGGGGTCCTAAAACTTGGAGAAATTGGTAGAACATGTAGAGATCACAGCAGTGTAGGACATTTTGCCCACCTGATTTGTATTTCAGCATACATGAGCATGTCATTGAGCCTGTAAGCTCATACAGAAGGGGCAATTGCTAATGGCATAGCATGTGATAGAATATACAGTAATGGGATACTCCAGTCATGAACTCTCCAGTTTTGTTTATGCTGTGGATCAGATACAGTCATAAAATCATAAAGATCTGCGTTTTGCATGGCAGTACAAAAAAATTTTTAAGGCAGAAACCGCAGTCTTGTATAATCCCTTTTGAATTACAGAATTTTAGACTTGTACTTGTAGCAAGCGTATAAGTAACATACTCTTTATTCAATGTGCAGTTTTACCATGACTCCTGGAAAAGTTTTAATTTGAAGCCTAATATTATTGAAACAGCCTGTTAGCCTATCAGCTACCTGCTGGTCTTGTCTACTGAGTGCAATGTAAACTGTTTAAAGAGCATGTAACTGCAAACAGTGCTGTTCAACTGGCAGTTTTTTATTTGGTTGCATTTTATATACAAAGATTTCAGCAATATTCTTTTTCACACCATGAATTGGTGTGGTACTGGGGGAATATTTTGGGCAGCCTTCACTAAACTGGGTGGGCGGAAAAAATGACTAAAAATAAGCTCTGAAAAAATGCTTTACAGCAGCCAAATGAAGATCAACTTAACTAATTATTGCTTGAAATGTAGTATGTAGACCCTTAAGCCTTAACAGAATTGCACTACAATTACAGACTGTAGTCCATCTGTTTCTCTGATACTTTGTTAGCCCCTTTTTACCCTGTTCTTCAGTGGTCAGGACCCCCATGGACCCTCACAGAGCAGGTAGTATTTGGATGGTGGGTCATTCTCAGCACTGCAATAACACTGATGTGGTGGTGGCATGTAAGTGTGTGTTGTGCTGGTCTCAGTGGATCAGACACAGCAGTGCTGCTGGAGTTCTTAAACATCTCAGTGTCACTGCTGGACTGAGAAGTCTGCTAGTCCACCAACCAAAAATGTCCTGTGGGCAGCGTCCTGTGACCACTGATGAACGTCTAGAAGATGACCAACACAAACTGTGCAGCAGCAGATGAGCCATCGTCTCTGACTTTGCATCTATGAGGAGGACTGACAAGATAGCAGTATCTAATAGAGTGGACTGTGAGTGGACACAGTGTTTAAAAACACCAGCAGCACTGCTGTGTCTGATCCACCAGCACAACACACATTAACACATCACCACCATATCAGCGTTATTGCAGTGCTGAGAACGATCCACCACCCCAGCAGTACCTGCTCAGTGAAGGTCCATGAAAAAAGGGGATTAACATTCAGAGAAACAGACAGTCTGTAATTGTAGAACTACAAAGTGCACCTATATAGTAAGTGGAGCTGATAAAATGGACAATGAGCATAGAAACAAGGAGGTGGACATAATGCTGTGCTTGATCAGTGTATATAACTTGGCACTTCAGTTCATCTTTGAAAAATGAAGATGGGTCCACGCCTGCTCAGTTTTGCTGTCCTTTCAGCACCACTGAGCACACTATGGACTATGGCTTATCACCAGGTATAAGATGCAATATAACACAATCATGTCTCAGTCTGTGAGAATGAAAGACAACAACTATATACGTCAAATGGAACTTAAAGTGGTGTCTTATCTTCATAATGGGTGATGATATCCATTTCCACGTCTCATCGTCTACATTCACTATGGATGGTATCATTTTCCTCCAGCGGGAAAAAGACAGCAGTCTATGTCTTACTGAATGGAGGCCCTAGGTACTATGAATTGGCAGACCTCAAAGCAGCTCAGCGCTCAAAAACCTCAGTATTACCATTCTGTAGGCTGTGTTAGGGAGCTGTGGCATTTCTTCAAGTTCCAAGCTGTTATTAGCTTTTGGCTTCCTCTACCTTCACTTAAAACACAGGATTAATGGCCAGGATTAAAGAACATTTCACAGCGCAGAAACTATTATGAGCTCAATCTAAGCCACTGGGAAAAGAAGATTTGGTTTAATTTATTTATTTGCACATTTATTTATTTATTTATTTTTTCGTTGATAAGTCTTCTGAGGACTCGAATGACAATGACTGTACACAACATCTAATGCACAAAGGCCTCCCTCTCTCTTCATGTGTGGACAGAGCAGCTCTTCACACTACATGTAGATATTATTAGAAGCCTCGTATGTGCTCTTAGAGCGATGAGTGGGAGTGCTGTATCCTGCTACGATGTGTGCGAGGTGAGAAGAGCATTATGGGGGGGTTGGGGGGAGGGGTAGCTGGGGGGTCAGGGAGAGTTTCTCTCATGGAAGTGGCAGCTTGGAGTTTCTCGCCTCACCTCAGCACCTCTGTTTTTATTGCCTATGCCTTCAGAAGGCAGTGGAAGCCTCTTGGGATTTGTTCAACAGCACAATCTCACAAGCCTTGTGATCTCTGCCAACGTCAGGAGGCATCACACGCAGTACTCTCCTAAAAACGCTATCGTCTTCTGGGACTCCGTCCCGTGCCCCTTAAAAGGCATCTCAGCTATTCTGTTTCACCATTTATCTTCAGAAGTTGTATCAGTTTATGAATATTGAGTTAGGTTATCTCTCTCTCTGAGCTTGTCCGGGTTCTTGGCCGAGCCCCGTTCTGAAATAATTGCATTAAGTGTGTTCGCGGTCTGACGAAACCCTCGGCTGCATACTTGGCACAGGTCCCATAGCGGGTCAGCCTTCTGCACTGTTAGTAATGACTTGATCTCTCTGGGACTGTCCTTATCACCTTCTGTGCCGGTCTGCATGGTAACAGTGCTTTACCCTGGGCACGGAGAGGAAAAAAAATGCAAGGCTATCTACCCTAATCCCTCAGTCTGTTTCTAACGAACAATCAATATGGAGAAAATTTCTCTGTGTGGAGCGCCCTCGTTGCCAATAGAGCCAGATTAGTCACACATTCATTATTCAAGCGTCTAAAAAGCTTATGAATAAAGAAAAAAAATACCAAAAAAAAAAAAAAACAAGAAGAACATGGCAGGGCTGGAGGTACCCATGCAGGAAGCGAAACCAGTCAAGTGTCTTTTTTAATCGAGTTCTTTCTGAACTTCTGTGATGGCATCAGCATGCCCATCACGCTCATGGTACACTGCAGAACACAACCATCTTTGCTGTTTTTCTTTCTGATACAGAGGATTTTCATGACCAGAATAACTATGCCTGTAACACTGAATCCTATGCTGACGTCTCACAGTTATTTTGGAGTGTGGACTGAAAGCAGGAGAAATGTACTTTTCTTGACTGTGATTTCAAGTTTGGTAGCTAAAAATATCTTACCATGAGATCCTCGATTCTTCTTGCTTACTGTCCGGCAGCAGAGGTAAAAAGAGACAAATACCAGCCAACACAGTCAGAATGCATGTTCGTGAAATGTCATGAGTATGCAGACAAACAACCAAAAATAATAGCAACTGAACAATATAAAAGTACAGCTGAATGTAAAATATTCACAAAACACCCCAGTCAAATCACACATTTTCTAAGTCGAAATAACTTTATCTTCCACAGTCAAAAAGGGCAAAGTATAGAACAACAAACAAACCATGTAAATGTATCCTAAAAGGTATCACATTGTTTTAAAGCTGTAACTATATAACTTAAATACATTTTTCCCAGAGGAAAGGTGCATATTTGTTAATTGTTCATAAGTTCATGTTTAAAAATAGAAATATAGATTATATTACAGGGTATATTAAGTTAGTGTTACTTAAATATATAAGTGCAAAAAAATATGGTACAATTATGCACCCAAACTAAAGGTACTAAAAATCCACTTTTTAGGGAACTACCCTGTAACACTTCAGTACCTTTGTTTCTCAAAGTGTCTACAGCAAACAAACATACATTTTCTGTTGAAAAACCATAGAATATGAAATGTACCATAACCAAAAGCAATTTCTTGTTCACGTGTTGAATTCAGCAAAAAAACTAACAAACAGTAATTGTGCATTAAATGAGTAGAAGTGTGTGCTCATTTTCTTTTTCATTTAGAAAATCAACAAAACGTCATTTAGAGGCGCTATAACTTTTGCATATTACTGTGTACATCAAGTCGATATGAAAAACCCAGGAGGCATTTATGTGGCCCAGCAACAACCTGTATCAACATCTTTCCCGCAAGGCTGGCGTCTGGAAAGAAATAACCTATCAGATTTGGATCTGTTGCTAATTAAAGCTGGGTTGGCTTGCAGTGGCACATGCTGGCTCAACACCCTCTGAAGGTTGGCTGGAATTTGGGAGGCAGTAAATTGAAACAGAAGGGCTTTAAATTGCGGAGCTGTCCTTGTTTTTTTGCCCCTTAAATCTGTCGCCCCCTTAATTTAGACAGTGCCTAATGAATTCACATGGAGCATGAAAAGGTGATCCGATAACACTTTTAAATGGAAAAACCAAATGAGCAACAGAACAGCTGCCAGATTGTTTTGGGAAAAAAAGAAAAACAAACAAACAAACAAACAAAAAAACCTGAAAAAAACCCAAACAGAACAAAAGAAAGACAGGCGCTAAAGCTATCAAATATTCAGTACTTCAGGGAGTGAGGAACTTCAAGGCACATGTAGAGGTTCCATCAGAGGCTACTGTGACACACGCATGGCCAGATGAGCCCTGCATCTCGTACCATGCAAAGCAGAGAAGAAAGAATGTAGGAGGAGAGATGTGTGTTGATTTGCAGATAATGTCTTGCAGACAAATATTTGCCTGCTGTTGCTCTGAGAGCTTGGGACAGAAGCTAACATTGTGTGTAACACTGAGGAGGGTGCTCAGCTTAATGCCATGGACACTGAGCCAGTCAGTTTTCTGCTAAGACCAGTGATTTGTAATGTGGCTTTAACCACCCGGCCACTGAGCAAGTGACAAATGGGAGCTGGAGGACTGCTGGCCATCTTGCACTGAAAGGTCTGTGGAATGAACCAGCATGCTGCTGTCCCTGCCTGACAGGAGGCTTTATGCATAAGATTTGTTTCATGTTTCATGTTTTGCCAGGATGTTTTTGGCTACGCTTGCGTTACAAGCCTTATTGCTCAATTGCCTTTACAGTTCACATGTATGTGTAAGTGACTCATAGCTGTCGTCAGTGTGAATGTATGCACACATTTAATCATCCATCACTGTCATCTGATGGTGCAGACACGCTGCTCATGCTGGATGGTGGTGATATATTCATGTGCAGTGAACAGTACTGTGCAACAGTCAAAGACCACCCTTCATTTATTTGTTTCCAGTCTGATTTCTGAGGGAAAAATACCTTAAAAATCTGCAGGTGTTTGTCCATACATGTTATGGGTCTGTAAGGATGTGTAGCTGTCTAAAGGCCGATATTAAGAGAAGGAGGAAAATTAGCAGACCTAAACATCAGTGAATGTGTTTTGGATCACTTGGGTCATAAAAAGCAGAAAATGCAACAAACTTCAAAGACCGAACTTGTGGAATTCTGGAGAGGCCATGAGCTGTTGTTATAATTTTCTGGATTGTAATCTTTGTCACGCAACAGATTTGACCCAGCGAGGCCTGATCCTCTTCTAATAATATTCATGTCCCGAATGACACTGATGCCAGTCTGGTGACAGCTGGTGAGATTCTTGATTGTGAACTGTGTCTTCCCATTGTGCTGGGCTCAAGCCTGGCATGTGCTGGCTTAGTAAATAGAGACAGCCAATGCAGGACTGAGGCTGTCACCGGTGTACAGGGGGCAGTGTCCCCGCAGGCTTGTTCTGACTGTGTTTTGTCACTTGTTTTGCCAGGTGAGGGGGGCTGGCAGAGGCGCTCCAGTGGGCTGGGTGGCCTTTCTCTTGTCTGCAGGTACCCTAGGGGCAGAGGTTGGCTCTCAGCTCCTGTTTAGAGCCACGCCACATAAATGCATGTGAACAGGGTCTATGTCCCAGACTCCCTTGCATGTTTGTGGGGGGGGCAGCAGGGCCTAATCCATATTCATTGTCTGTTTGTCCGCCTCCACACTACAATCGGTTGGGACGGTGCTGTCGGGGGTTCTCTCTAGTTCTTCCCTCATCCTTTCCCTCTTGGTCCTCAGGGGAATGCACAGTCAGGCAGGCCGACAGCAGACTGACTCAATCCGTTCTGTGCCGCACGTCAACACGGCTCGAGTTTTGCAGGATTAAAGAACAGTGATCTGTGTTCCACCTGCAGCTATCCTCTGTGTCCTCCTCTGCCCGCCACCCACCCTACACAATGCCCCCTCTAAAAAGCGCCCTGCGCCACATCAGCCTTTGATTGCGCCAGCCTATTGCTGGCACTGTCAGTGTCTGTCACACATGCCAACAGTCGCACAAATCCCAGCTTTAATTGGAGCTGATGCATTGCTGTTGTGTTATTTACTTAAAAAAAGCACTCCATAATGCTCTGTAATGTTCATTCCTAGAACACAGTGTTATTTTGATTGATTAAAATAACAGAATAGCACAGCTGACAGAAATGCCGCCGCTATATCAATAAGAGGCCTTGGGAAAGACTCTTAATACTACATTCATCTAGTGTTTAAGCTGTTGTGCGACATGCATTTGTGAGATTGGGTTGGCGTAAATGCATGGTATTTTTCTCCATTTCAATTTTGCCCTCAAAAACTACTTGCCTTATGGAAAGTCTTCAGCCTGCTGAACATGAGTGAGTGAGGCACTTTTCAGGGACACCACAAAGGGCAGTCCTGATTGATTCAGGAGGCTCAGAGTTAAACAGGGACCCTTAACCATTTGATGCATTATGTTGTTGATGCCTTTTTAACTCCTTAAATTGTCAGGCCCCACTGGTGGGCCCATAGATTTATTATACACTTCTGTAAAATAGGAATAGTTCAGGCAGTTGCTGAAAAATAAGCCTTAGTCTGTAATAAGCCTGGGATTTTAAGGGGTTAACTAATCGTGTCTTACTTTGTAAATTAAGCAAGAGGGCCAAAATTTCTAGCCTCATCCTTGGTGCTTCATATCTAAAAAGTTGAGTGCCCAGTGAGGGGCCAGATGGGCTGTTAGTGGTGGGGAGCTGTTTGCTTCGTTATGAACTTGCACTTTCTGAAAATGTGCTCGAGTAGCATGTGCAGGGCATGGAATAATCAGGCCAAGTGATGCATCGGCTCACTTTGAAATTCACATCTTAGCCATGCAAGCTGCATTGTTCCAGCAAAATGAGAAGCAAAGCTTCAAAGCAATGCCTAGCAGAATCCTGCGCTCTCAGAAAATCAGTGACGAAAACCTTTGCCACTCTCTCTATCTAACTACTGGCAAGACCATTTGATGATGGCTATGGATGACTGCATTAAATCCTTGAATGCCTTAAGACCTCATCTTTCACATTTCTAGTCAGAAGCCTCTCTAAAAATGCAATAGGGTGCACTCATTCCAACGAGCCATGCGAAATGTCTTGTGGAGAAATGCCCATTCCACATTCACAACAATGGAAAAAAATCAAACACTGCTACAGTGAAATAAGCACAGATGATGGGGAAAAAATACTTCTTTTTCTTGGATCAAGTGAGACATAAAAAAACACTACTGGCTAGACTATCAAAGGAACTGTCAATGAACAGGTATCTTCTTGCCATTCAATATAAATATAAAGCACACAGCAGTTCTTGACTGCTGCACAAAATCCTGTGATTAAATTAATCATAGAGATATTCTTACTCTGAATCTGTCACTTCTCTGCCGCATTCTCTCTTTTCACTCTCCAAGAATACACACGCATTCAGGTGCAAAAAGCTCTGGTGTTTTGTTTCCAGCTTTTTTCAAGTGCAGTCAGAGTAGCAGAGCACTGGAGAGTAATGGACAATGCACAGAAAGCCAGTTCACCCTCCTAGGTTGCCCTTGGCATAACAGGCCGCTTCTCACTCATAGCACACTGAACCAAACGTGGACATTCTTTTAAAAGCGCATAATATAAATGGATGCTGAGTTATTGTTTGCAAGTTGATATCTGATTTAAATTAGAGTTACTATTGTGCATATAGTCTTGCTTTGCATTTTTCCCAAATTTTTGTCATGTTCTGTCGACAGAAATGGAAAATGTCAGAAGTGCAGATTGAATATGCAGAATTGAAATAGATGTAATTGTAGATGTAAAAATTCTTATGTAATTAATTATGCATTATATAATTATATTTAAATTGTATCTGAAAAAGACAGTGATAACTCTTTAACAGAACTCCAGTAAGTGCTTTTCTCCAAGTTGGAGGAGTTGGCACGCTCTCTCTGGCTTGGCTAACAGGACCGTGGCTGTTTGGCATTCTCCCATTACTGTTCCTGCTCATCGATTGACACCTGCACTCTTTTGTCACGAAGGAGGCCACGCACTGGCTGCAATGATGCACGCCATCAGCGGCGTTTCTCTGCCTGGCCGCTCCATTCCCATTCTCCATACCCCAGCCCTCCCTTGGTCACCACTATTGATCGCCCTTCTCTCATGCAGACAGGTCGCAGTTCATCAACGCCCGACCTCATTTTCTGTGCTCATATGGAGGAATAGAAAGAGGCAAGCGAATTTCAGAAAAAAAGCCGGGTGAAGACAGAGGACCAACAGCAAAACTTTTCAACGCCCCATGCCAATCACTCCGACAGGCAGCCACGGGGATGGCCCCAAAACATTAAACAGATGTGGCATTTCACCTGGAGGAGAAGTACTGTCACTACAGCTTGGAATCACTTCTTCTGCCAGCTAGAGTCTCTCTCTCTCTCTCTCTCTCTCTCTCTCTCTCACACACACACACACACACACACACACACACACACACACACACACACACACACACACACACACACACACACACACCAAAGGTGCTGGTCATAGCATTCTGCTGTGCTTCTGCCATAATTCACTTCATTAAAGCACTCAGCTGGGGACAAAGACAACTCACCTGCTGTAAATAAGTGTCTAATTGGATAGTAAAATAATTCGCCATCACTGCACACATTAATAGTAACAGGTGAACAGACTCTTCTTCCAATTAATGATTAAATTACGTGGGTGCAGTGAGAGGAAACACAGCCAGAGTGGGCTACATAGGTTGAGGATCAGCAGCTCTAGAGCAAGTCCCCTTGGCCTGTCGGGGAAATGAGGAGTACAGCTTCCACTCTGATGAGACTATAATTATAGTGAAGGCGCTCTCCTTTTGGACTTTAAATATTTGGAATTGGCACCTGGCCCTGTCAAATTAAGACAGGGTCCATCCATTTATCCGGAGAGGGGAACTGTAATTCCAAATTAGAGTCACAACGCTGGAGAAATAATGAGGACACCAACTGCTGTTCCCACAAATATAATTACTGCACACACTTTCTTTTCTTTTCCTTTCTTTCTTTTTTTTGAACAAGTGAGTAAAGGGTTCACATTGGCAAGGCTGTCTGAAACTGTTCTGGATAAAGCCCACCCAGCGCTTGTCCTGCGAGTGGCCAGTGAAAATTACTTTTCTCTCTGACTTCAGACAAAATGACAGCATGCACAGCTGTAGCCTCCAAACCCCCCCCAACTCATTAGCATCTATTTCTCTCTCTCTCTCTCTACACAAGTCTGCAAGAAGGAGTGTTTGTACTTCATTCATTTGCCTTTATCCATTTGATCTAATGCAGGGCTTCAACGAATGACAGTTGGTTCTATTCCACTTGCAGGAGAAACACTCTTCAAGCTCAAAGCAGAGCCCATGCGCAATTGTATTCATCCTAAATGGACTGATATTGCTTTTAAAGAGTTACACAAGCCCATCTTTTGAACTGGGGCCAAACCAGGAGGTGCACCTATTCACAAATCAGTTGGTACAAAAGAAGGCATTGAAATCATTCATCAGCAACCAATTCTTTACCTCTCGGCTCCTTCAACGATTTTTCCGACACTTCCAGCGTATTATGTCTCACCGGGACCGAGTGTGGCATAACAGATAAGGTCGCCTCTGCCCTCTTAAACCCGCATATCAAATGAAGTGGTGAAGCTCTCTCTCGCTGGATCTCAAAGCCGGCAGCGTTCGGGACGAGAGGCGCCCCAATCCCTCCCTCCACCCTGCAGCTGGAGAAGGCAAGAGGGGGCTGGCGCCGCCTGAACCGAGCTGCTGCAGGCAATCTTGCAGGCTTAAATGTTACACTCTTTCTACAGCAATCTCCAGTGTCAGAGTTTTTCCTCCCGCGCACTCCTCACCAGGGACATCATTACAGAGTTCCATCTCCCCGCAAAATTACAAGCCCCGTGCAGGAGTGGACTGGGCTGGAAATTAAACCGCACAGATGGGGGGGCTGGGGGGGAGATATGGGATCGCCATGGTTGAGGGGGATTAATGCAGTATGGATCTCTTCTGGCCCCAATCCTTCTGCTTTTCACCTGTAGAATCTCCTACAGCTGTCCAGTGGAAAAATGGCACCGTCTCAGAGGAAGTGCTGATATTTCAATGTGCCAAAATACTGCACAATACAGTGAATGAAGTGTTTGCACTCTTCATTTGAAAGGTTGATGCATTCAGTAATACCAAAGGTGTCTGTTAATTACAGGACTGAGAGAAAAGCTCTGCCACAGTAAGCATTACAAGGAATGCTTCCAGACACAACCTAGGACACATGGACACACACACACACACACTTGACACTTGTTTTTATACAATGCCAGGACATGGGATCATATTCCTGGCATTCTTGGGTAAATATTGGGCATCTTTCCTTTTTGTTTTCATACACTTTTGTAATCATACAATGCAATTAAATATTATATTGTTTATTTCATTGCCTTAGTCCTATTGCAAGGAGATTGTCTAAGAAAATCTAAGAAAGCATAATTAAAGACCTCATAACTATATGTCCAAGACAGTATGATTGATCATCCTCCCTCTCCCCTATTACTCGGCATGATGATAGCCAACATGGGTGTCTATTATCTGACATAACAAAACTGGTAATTAATGTTCTCCTCAAAGCTTGTTGAGCTGTTCAGTAGCAGCAGTTAAAAAAAAAGATGTAGTGGCTGGCTTAACATGTCTTGGCAAGCTTTTAGCTTGTCAGGTTGGCAGTATTGTGTCATATAGACAAAACTGGGGACAAAAAACTACCCAAAAGCTATTTTTCCTATTTTTAGACAGAGACGGAGTAACTACTTGTCTATGTAATTACAATAGAAGTCACAGAACAAGTGTTCTAAAATGAAAACTGTACATTAAGATGAGGTCAGAATGCTGTAAGTTCTGTCTCCCTTCTGCAATGCTGCTCATGAAGTAACATGAAGTTATTTTAGGCTGATTCTAAAACATACAAGCTCACTATCTAACATCAGTCAGTATAATCATTGGTCATTGTGCCTACAGCGGAGCAAACAAGTGTTTAATGCTATAGGGTGAAATAACATAACAAAATCCAGTGGTAACACTGTGAAAATGTAATTAGCTAGCGATAATAACATTAGCTAATGCCATATGAACCATTTTTCTATTTTGTTCGAACCTGTTATGGACTGGAGAGAGATGTAAAGAATGTAGAAACAGGAAAAATACAGTTTTTGTTCAGAAAGAACCAAAATGAAAATATATTTTGTTTGTATTCCCAGCTGCTGACTCACAAATCTACTCTTCTGTGTGGCGAGACTCAGCTCCTTGCTCCTGATTAAATGCTGCAGAAAATAAGAATAAGGCATTTTCACTGACCTGCCTCTCAAGTGGCAGTTTTGTTTTAAGGGAGATTGAAAAAAAATGACACAAAAAATATTTTGTTAATCTCTTGCTCACATAGTTATTTTAATGGAAGTCAATTTTTTATTCATTTAAATAAAAAAGTGGGGGAGTAAAAACTTACATTTGCTCGCCCATAATAAAAGTGAGTTTGCACGTGCTCCACTTGCTCCATTGTTCAGGCACTTATGCTGCTTTGCCTCACTTGGTATTCATGCTCTTGTCTACAAAAGAGACTTTAAGCATCAACGACTTTTAAGACAGCTATAGCACATGAAAAACCCCTTCATTAAAGCCATAGCAGCAGGAATCAGTCACCAAGCAACAAACAGAGCAATTCAAAGTATACTGCAATCAATTTAGTTTAGTTTCTGTAATTTAAGTACTTTTAAACTAAAGGATAACAAAGTGCACTACTGCCATATCTTATAACTTCATGAGCAGATAATATAGCAGAAAAAAGGGGAAATTAATTATAAGTATGTCTTATTTCCATTTAATAAGCAGTGCATTTTGTTGACATGGATAAATGACCTTCAATAACACATCAAAATTTGGGCAGTTTCCAGTGTGCTTGGAGCTTTCCACTTCTGTTGCTTTTGTTAGTTTGCAGGTTGACTGTAGGTTGATGCAGTGCAGTCTGCTAAATGTGGCTAATGTTTATCACATATTTCTGTGAAAAAAAGATTGACGGCATTACAGTTGATGTAAAGAATTTTTTTCACGAGACTCACTGATGAAATTACCATTTAAAAGCTGTATTTGACCAGGAGGACAACAGAGGCAAAGTCACATCAACAGCATATGGGCTTCAGGCCCATATGGCTATGTATGGTGTGAAAGACAGAAATGCGGAAGGTCAGATGGTTGTAGATTTTGCAAAGAGAATGGAAATGGCTGTAGTGAACACGTATTTTCAGAAGAGGGAAGAACACAGGGTGACATACAAGAGTGGAGGGAGGTGCACACAGGTGGATTATATCCTTAGCAGGAGATGCCACCTAAAGGAGATTGGAGATTGTAAGTGGTGCCAGGGGAAAGTGTAGCAAGGCAGCACAGGGTGGTTGTCTGTAGAATGAGATTAGAAACAAAGAAGAGGAAGAGAGTGAAGACAGAGCCAAAGATTAGATGGTGGAAGCTGAAGCAGGAGGATGGTTGCAGGCAGTTCAGGGAAAAATTGCAACAGGCCCTTGGGGGCAGTGAGGAGCTACCTGAGGACTGGGAAACTACAGCTAAGGTGGTGAGAGAAACTGGCAGGAATGTGTTGGGTGTTTCGTCTGGTCAGAGGAAAGAAGACAAGGAAAGTTGGTGGTGAAATGAGGAAGTCCAGGAGAGTGTTCAGAAGAAGAAGGCAGCTAAGAAAAAGTGGTATAACCAGAGAGATGAAGGAAGTAGGCAGGAGTACTGTGAGGCTAGTCGCATAGCGAAAAGAATGGTGGCAAAGGCTCAGGCCTATGATGAGCTGTATGAGAGGCTGGACAGTAAAGAAGGAGTAAAGGACTTGTATCTTTTGGTTAAACAGAGAGACAGAGCTGGAAAGGATGTACAGCAGGTTAGGCTGATAAAGGATAGAGAGGGAAATGTACTAGTGAGTGAACAGAGAGTGTTGAGTAGATGGAAGGAGTACTTTGAAGAATTAATGAATGAGGAAAATGAGAGAGAGAGGAGGACAACGGGGGGAGAGATAGTGGATCAGGAAGTGCAGAGAATTAGTAAGGTGGAAGTGAGGGCAGCTTTAAAAATGATGAAGAATGGAAAGGCAGTTGGTCCAGATGACATACCTGTGGAGGTATGGAGATGTTTAGGAGAGAAGGCAGTGGACTTTTTAACCAGGTTGTTTAACAAAATCCTGGAGAGTGAGAGGATGCCTGATGAGTGGAGAAGCAGTGTACTGGTCCCCATTTTTAAGAACAAGGGTGATGTGCAGAGCTGCAGTAACTACAGAGGTATAAAGTTGATGAGCCACACCATGAAGGTATGGGGAAGAGTTGTTGAAGCAAGGCTAAGGCGAGAGGTCCAGATCAGTGAGCAGCAGTTTGGTTTCATGCCCAGAAAGAATTTTTGCATTGTGAGTGTTGGTAGAGAAGTACAGAGAAGGTCAGAAGGAGCTACATTGTGTCTTTGTGGATCTAGAGAAGGCATATGATCGGGTGCCAAGACAGGAACTGTGGTACTGTATGAGGAAGTCAGGTGTAGCTGAAAAGTATGTTAGGGTGGTGCAGGACATGTATGAGGATAGTGAGACAGTGGTGAGGTGTGCAGCTGGAGTGACAAATGGTTTCAAGGTGAAGGTGGGGTTACATCAGGGATCAGCTTTGAGCCCCTTCTTGTTTGCAATGGTGATGGACAGGTTGACAGATGAGGTCAAGCAGGAGGCTCCATGGACCATGATGTTTGCAGATGACATTGTAATCTGTGGTGAGAGTAGAGAGCAGGTGGAAGAGAATCTGGAGAGGTGGAGGTTTGCACTGGAGAGGAGAGGAATGAAGGTCAGTAGAGAAAAGACGGAATACATGTGTGTGAATGAGAGGGAGGCAGGTGGAAAGGTGAAGATGCAAGGAGTAGAGGTCGTAAAGGTGGATGACTTCAAATATCTTGGGTCAATCATCCAGAGCAATGGACAGTACAGAAAAGAGGTGAAGAAGAGGGTGCAGGCAGGATGGAATGGGTGGAGACGGGTGTCAGGGCTGATGTGTGACAGAAGGATAGCAGCAAGAGTGAAAGGGAAGGTTTACAAGACAGTAGTGTGTCCTGCTATGATGTATGGTTTGGAGACTGTGGCTCTGTCTAAAAGACAGGAGGCTGAGCTGGAGGTGGCGGAGATGAAGATGCTAAGATTTTTGTTGGGAGTGACAAGGATGGACAAGATTAGAAATGAGCAGATCAGAGGGACAGTGAAGGTGGAGCAGTTTGGAGATAAAGCCAGAGAGGCCAGGTTGAGAAGGTTTGGACATGTGTTGAGGAGGAATAGTGGATATATTGGGCAAAGAATGTTGGAGATGGAGCTGCCGGGTAGAAGGAGAAGAGGTAGACCTCAGAGAAGGTTTATGGATGGAGTGAAGGTGGACATGGAGATTGTTTGTGTAAAAGTAGAGGCAGTGGATAGGGCAAGATGGAGGCAGATGATCCACTGTGGCGATGGAGGCAGATGATCCCCTAAAGGGAGCAGCCAAAAGAAGACAAGCATTTTGTTGGTCATGGTACCGTAGGTTAGCCTCATTTTCCTAAAAAGTCAGGGCACTTTAGTCCAAAAATGTTTGAAAACACACACACACACACACACACACACACACATTGATGTCACTGTATTTATGAGTACTTCTCTTGCTCTCCCATCATCATGAAGACATTTGTTCCTCAAAGTGCTTAAAACAAACACACACACACACACACACACACACACACACACACAGAGAGAGAGAGAGAGAGAGAGAGAGAGAGAGAGAGAGAGAGAGAGAGAGAGAGAGCGAGCGAGTGAGAGAGAGAGAGAGACACTCATGGGCATGTTCCAATAGCCCTTTATTGTCTAGCTTTCATCCTTTAGCCCCTAATTTGCCTGAGCCTGTGGTAATGAAAGTTAGGCAGTAGAATTTAGTTTGTATGACTTTTGTCTTCAGTTCGATTCTGTGTTTTCTAACAGGCTAGAGGGTGGGAGGCGGTCGGGGCAGGATACATGTCCACTGACTCTGCAAAAGGTTAACGATCCAGCAGCCAGAGGGCTGCTCCCCAGGGAGGTGAAGGGATTAGTAATTGAGTACAGCACTGTCGAGTAAAGGAAAAGTCTCTCTCTTTTTCCCTCCCTTTCCATCTCTCTCATCTGCTTCTCTGTCCCTGTTTCTCTCTTTTTGTCTCATCCACCCCCCACCCCTCTCTCTGACTCTCTCTCTCTACACACACATTCAGTTGCAGGGTCTCGCTGGACTTCCTGCCTAAATGCTGACTACATGGCCCCTGTCCTGACGGGTAGGAGCCGGGGGTAAAACACACACTGGCGTGCGCCCGACCAGCTCGGGAGTAAGAGGGGGAAAAGAATGGGCCTCGGCACTTTTAACAGCCACACAGGAAAATGAGAGTCAGGGAAAATAAAGCCTCAGGTTTGCTCTTCAAAGACTTCCCTAGCTCCCTGCAGGGAAATTAAAAAACAGTGCCCGCTGTTTGTCAAAAAATGCTCCCGCACTTTCAGAACTATCTATTAAAGATGGCTTTTAAACTAAACTGGCTGTGTAGATGTCTCACATGAAGGCAGTTATAGGTACAGTGACTCTAAGCGTTTTGTATTCTTTTCCTCCTCCCCCCCACTTCTTTTCTTTTCCTAGTCTTCCACATTCTTTCCAGCTACCATGGCAGGATGGTCGTCATCTGCCAAACGGCTCAGGAATGTCTTTTAGATGTGTTGCTGGAAGCCCTCATTTCAATGGCATTAACAGAATGCCCCCTAAAAGCTCTATTTCCACAAATGGTGCTGATGAGGCTGTGGAGTCATGTCCTATACTAATATTACACCATCCTAAATGTCCAACCATTAACAAATGGGTATCAAATAGCCCACCTCCATCGGCTATTAGCATATTCGAGCTGTCTCGAAGTGCCAACTCATCCCACAAATCCATTCCCGAACTCATCAGTGGCTGGAGATATCTCCCCACCACGGACCGCTATTGTACTGCTGGCCTTGGGACAGAATTCAAAGGCAAATACCAATAATATTACAGTAAGTGCTCTGTTATAGTCATCACATTAACAGCCATTGTTCAGATAGCATTGCAAAATGGCTTTCAGCAATTCGCTGGCAAGGTAATTCAGACAGGCAGATAGCATGAGGGATGGCAGGTGTCACACTCAGAATACAAAGTGGGTCCACAAATGACAGGAGGAGTGGACTGGATCCCCAGAGAAATGTGTGCATGTGGGTGGGCACCCATGTATTTGTGTGTGCTTCGTACCGTTAATAGTGACGGAGTGAAATTCTGAATAAAGAAAAAACAACAACCCGGCTCCATGGGGTCGGCACACTTATTTCAGAATACAAATGTGTTGAAAGAAATTGGCAAACATAAGAAGGCAAACCATTGTTGATTTGACTCTATGTACCAGATCTGCTCCGTTACCCTGACACTAATGACACAGCTCATTATAATTACAGATAAGAGCCGCTTCCTCGGCACAACTGCAAACTGGATTCGACACGAAGGGGACTTCTAATGCTTACCTACGCCTCTGTCTTGGCACTACACCTTGTATTCACAAAACAATCCCCTCCTAAACATAAGCTGGATTCATGAGAGCTCATCTGCCCATACCACAAAGTCATTCTTTTTTTGAATACATTTCCATAAAGAGGCAAAGAGGGAGGGCTAAAAATGTTATTGCTGAGCAAATGTGTTATTGTGCTCTCTAGAAATGAAAACTTTTGCACTGCTTCCAGGGCCCCCTGCTAGCGCTTCATCACACAACGCACCGTGGCACCTCGGCCTTTCTTTACCATCACGTCCATTGACGTTCTCCATCTGGAATGACGCATTTTTGCAAGTGCTGATGCTTCACTTCAATACGTTTGCTAGCCACGAAACAGATGCTGCCGAGGACACACATACGATGACTCTTTGAGCATCTGCTTTGATCCAATGAAAGCTGCGAGAAACCCCTGCTCTCTGCA
This sequence comes from Pygocentrus nattereri, assembly GCF_015220715.1. Lineage (NCBI taxonomy): Eukaryota > Metazoa > Chordata > Actinopteri > Characiformes > Serrasalmidae > Pygocentrus > Pygocentrus nattereri. The sequence continues at coordinate 14,180,558 of NC_051237.1, forward strand.
AGATTCATGCAAAAAAGATGGCTGTTTATTTTTACATCACAATCTTGTGGCCGTGTTTTTGGGGTTTTTTTTTTTTTTAGATGCACAAGCCCGCCATGAATACGCTGATTTCTATGCAGCCTTTGTAGTGGTAACATCGAAACAAAAAACACCAGCTTTTCTATAAACAGTCTCATCCACTGTAACACCATGACCTAGTTCCACCGACAGCAGCACTCCAACAAACTTGATTGACACGCTGAACAATTCAGTTGAAGAAACTTGCGCTACTCCCACCAATTCCATTCGCCTTGACCATAGAATAGTTCACAGGAACACAAACCGACACACAAGAACTTTGAAATTCTCACAGATTCACATCAATTTTCATCATATTTAGAAGAATTTGCACCTGCCCTTCTACGCTTAAAATACACTATGGCTGACTTGCATACACTTGGTAATTGATGGCATATATTCACAAACCTCATATAAAAATAAGGATGCAGCTACCACAGGTGCACAGGCTACAATACTGCGCATGTAATCATGTTTACTCTTGTTTATATGGTCCGGAAAACCATGCAGTGTCATTGAAACAGGAAAAGATTATTATTCCATGGACCAGCCAAGGGGCTCTGGGGTTCTTTGAGTCATATGCAAATGGAGGCCCTTTGGTCTTGGGTCAAGAGCACCGTGGCAGCCCTGGCTGTCTGTTCATGAATTTATGGCCTCACTCAGAAAATGTAATTGCACTGAAGTCATGCATGTCTAAATGACTGCTGCTGGCTGGTAACATTTCCTTCACATTACACAGTCGTTACAGTGAACTACAGTAGGCACAGAAAGTGATAAGAAGTTTCTGGCGCTTAATTAATTACAGAGACAAGTAAGCAATTAAGTAGGTCAGCTGTACTGTAATTTGCTTACTCTACTGTAAACTTAAAGGCAGTGCATGGCTGCTACGCTGTGTGAAATATCAGCCACTAAGCTTTGGCATTTTCTCGCCTCTCTAAAGCACAGACTGGGGGCTATAAGCAAATCGACTGAAGGCAGTATGACTGAGAAAATAGCAGAAAGTTCAGTATTAACCTTCTGAAGTCCAATTTTTTCCCCCAATTTTGCAATAATATTTAAACTACATAATTATTTAAGTGTTTAGGACACACTCAGAGGGAAACCTTTATAAATAGACTGCTGTCTTATATTGAATTGACATAATAATGCTGATCATGCTTCAAAGGCAATAATTACAACTACAGGACTAATTTAATTTCAAACATTTTTCTAAATAACATGAAATAATACAAGTTTACTATGAAAATATAATGATTCATTGTTTCCTAAAGCTAAATTCCAAGGCACCTTCATATTAAAAAAATGGAAAATGCCTCAATTTTTAATATATAAAGCACACAGACGTCAGAATTTGGAACTCCTGTCTAGTAGTCTAGAGTTTCTTCAGGAGGACGCGCTATTAGCACACAAATCATTTCAGTGTTTGTGATTAAGAAAAGAAACAGCCCTGCAGAATCTAATGAACACGTGTTTGCAGTAACATCTTTCAAAGCAAGAGGTAAAAAGTTTATTACCAAAAGACATCAAGCTGACAATTTTGACAAGTAGTTATGTACCACCGTAATTCCAAAAAAGTTGGGATGCTGTGTAAAATGTAAATAAATGCAAATAAAAACAGAATGCAATGATTTGCAAATCTCATAGACCCATATGTTATTCACAATAGGACATAGAACACATATCAGATGTTGAAAGTGAGACATTTTGCCATTTCATGAAAACATAAATTAGAAAACTCATTTAGAATGTGCTGGCAGCAATGCAACTCAAAAAAGTTGTAACAGGGGCAATAAAAGGCTGGAAAAGTAAGTGGTACTATTAGAAAACAGCTGGAGGAGCAATATACAACTAACTCACATAAGTATGGGTACAAAAAGCTTATTTTTGACAGGCAGAGTCTCTAAGATGGAAAGATGGGCAGAGGTTCACCATTCTGCGAAAAAAAAAAAACTGTCTAAAAATTGTGGAACAATTTCAGAAAAATGTTCCTCAGTATAAATTGTGGCCTTTGGATAGCCCACCACCAACAGTACATAATATCATCAAAAGATTCCGAATCTGGAAAAATCCCTGTATGCAAGGGACAAGGCAGACGGTCAATATTGGATGCTCGTGATCTTCGGGCCCTCAGCTGGCACTGCGTTAAAAACAGGCATGATTCTGTACTGGAAATCACTGCATGGGCTCAGAAACACTTCCAGAAATCACTGTCTGTGAACACAGTTCACCGTGCAATTTACAAATGCAAGTTAAAGCTGTATCATGCAAAGAAGAAGCCACATGTGAACACGATCCAGAAACGCAGTCTTTTCAAACGAACTGAGGCAAAATGGAAAACTGTTCTGTGGTCAGATGAAGCAAAATTTCTAATTCTTGTTAAAATCATGGACACCATGTCTTTCAGACTCAAGAGGAGAGGGACCATCCCGCTTGTTATCAGCACACAGTTCAAAAGTCTTCATCTCTGATGGTATGTGTTTGCATTAGTGCCTATGATGTGGGCAGCTTACACATCTGTGAAGGCACCATTAATTCTGAACAGCATACACAGGTTTTGGCAACATATGGTCCAGACAGCCTTGCATATTTCAGACAATGCTAAACCACATACTACATCCATCACAACAGTATGGCTTCGCAAAAGAAGAGTCCAGGTGCTGATCTGGCCTTCCTGCAGTCCAGACCTGTCACCAATAGAAAACATTTGGCGCATCATGAATCAAAAAAGCTGGCAAAGAAGAGCCGGGACTGATGAGCAGCTAGAATCCTACATCAGACAAGAATGGAACAATATTCCTCTCCCAAAACTCCAGCAGCTGGTCTCCACACTTCCCAGATGTTTACAGACTGTTGTTAAAAGAAGAGTAGATGCTATGTAATGGTGGACACAGCCTTGTCCCGACTTTTTCTAAATGAGTTAACATTTTTCATGAAATGGTAAAATGACTCACTTTCAATATCTGATATGTGTTTTAAAATGTGGGTATGTGAACAAAATATGGGTCTATGAGATTTGCAGTTGTATTTGGTTTTTATTTACATTTAATTACATTTTACACAGTGTCCCAGCTTTTTTGGAATTGGGGTTGTAATTAATTACATTTAGATTAAAATTACATTCTGTATTGAGAGTATTAGGTCTCCACTTATTGAATTTTTTGGTTTTTATTTTGTTCATCAGTTACAAGAAATGTTAAAATATGGCAAAGATTATACATATTACAATAACTTTTAATCACATTCAAACCACAATAAAACACCTCTTCTCCTACTCATGAGCACAAACAGAGGAGTTAATTGAAAGGATTTAATATCCACACTTCTGACAGAATTTATCTCCATGTTTCAAAGAGCTATGGGTGAGAAATAATTAACCAAATGTAAAAACAGGCATTTGATAGTGTACACAGCATGGGGTATTTTGGAGGGTTAATCAGGTGTGCTGATCATGAACAACAAAAATGCGACAAAGCAAGGTTTTGAAAGTATCTAGATCAGTGGTTTCCAACCCTGGGGACTTGGGGTACCTCTGTCTTGAATATTTTGGTGTTATCCCTGCTCTAACTCACCTAATCCAGATAATCAGCTCATTAACAAGCCCTTATTCCATTGAAATGGTTGTTACAGCAGGGAACACACTAAAACATGCAGGGCAGAGTTCCTCCAGGAGAAGCTGGGAACCACTGGTCTTGATCATCAGCCATTTCTGCATTAATGTGGTTGCTACACGCTTTCTGCTGACACATCAACTTCCTCCATTACCTCATGCAAACCATTAAAATAACGACAACGCTGGAGAAATCGATAAAAGCTGCAAAGTGGGGCCAACATTCAAGATAAGGCTGCCATGATTAGGTGGCTGTAATTGAGAGTGCTATCGCCTTCGAAAGTCGAGAGAACCGCTCAACCTATAAACATCTACTATCTTGAGAGCTGATGGACAGCTTATTATTTGTCTGTCAAGTGTGCCATGAAGAAGGAGGCCCAGAGAGTCTCCCACACACTAATGAGAAGAAAAGCGGGGCACCTGCAGCAGCCCGGCTGCCGCAGCTCTACGAATCAGCCGCCCGTCGCGTCCTATCAATCTCCGCTCAAATTACAGGTGACAAGTTATCAAATCTGCGATATTACAAACTAAACACACATCTCCCAGGGGACCTATTTGTTTAAGATATAGGCAATTAAACAAGGTGCGGCCTGTCAGGCCTGAAGACTCCGCTCCGTGACTCCAGAGCTAATTTCATCCTCTTAATGGAAACCTAACAGGGAAACGAATGCAAGGAGAAAAACTCTGCTGGAACGCTGGCAACGGCAGCAATAAACAGCGAAAAAGGGAAGGAGGTAGCGGGGCAGGAGTCCATGCTTCAGGAGTCGACGCTTTAATCATCTCAGGTCCCTTGGGTCAGCTTACAGCGCAGGAAAGCAGCTTTTGTTTGAATGTAATCTGCCGGCAGGAAGCGCATAATAAAAATTTATGGAGGTGTTCATTAAATCTTAACGCCATGGTTCTCCAAATATTCCACGCATGCCCCTCGTCTTCCTCTGACGGCCCAGATGTACACATCTGGAGCCCCCGATCTTTTTTTTTTTTTTTTGCATCTAACCCCAGAATGAGCACCAATGTAAAGTATCTTCTGTACCTTCCTTGATCTGATATTTGCATGGTCATAGATAATAAAGCCACATTGAAGTTATACATTTTATTAAAGTTAGTAAATTATAAGGTAAGATATGGTATTTTGCCAATTATTTTAAAATGCTACAACATAGTCACTTTGTATGTGCATATTGTTTTTCTGGACTACTTGAAATATGAAAATACCACTTTTTGAAGTTGCTGAAGGAGGCCTACTCCGTCTACTTGGTTTTTAAATGTGAGGTTTCTCCTACTGCTATGAATGTAATAGCTGAACACTTTTTTTACATTTTACATGCAGCAGTTTCTACAAGTGGTTAGTCGGCAGTTTTCATTGTCCACAGTTGATAACAGTTAGTTCTGACCTTGCAATGTAACTACGTGAGAGGCACTCAATGAGCACCAATATCTCCCGATAATGAAATTACAAAATATCACTCCACTTTATTTTTCTGTAATGTAGCAACAGAAAGCAGCCTTTAAAAAAGAAATAGCCACACCTTTATTATAGGTAACAAGACTGTTAAAAAAGAACTAAAAGTGACTCAAGTGAGCAACAACAAAAACAAAATGCTCCCATTGTAACCAACAGAGCTTTTTACACCCAGACGCCATGAGTGGCCCCATTAATACTTGTGTGTTGTGTTGTGCTGATGTTTCACTTTAAATGCTGCAGTGAAGCCTTTAATCAAAACATGGTTTAATTATCTGAAAGTGCAGAGAAAATAGTCCATGAGTTGGAGAAAGCTAGATCTCATAAGTTGTTAGCTGAAGTTTGTAGTTAGTTTACTTTTTATTTTAACATTTGTCTTGACAGTGTGGACATCAAGGTTTTGCATTGCAGTGTATCATGTATTACATTTATAGCTAGTTTTAAGTGATAATTGTCTCAAAATATAATAATAAAATAAATAACAAAAGTAATCATAATAAATGCAGCACTCATAATAGTATGATAGCAGCATAGCGCCAGCATAGTCTTAACAGCTGCTCCTGACTGATTTGATCTCACATAACACACTGGTACAGCTCCATCTAGCACAATGTCTTAAATGACTCCAATAATGACCTTTAGGATCAGATCGGGACATCCCTAAAGTCTATGGTTGTCCAGACGCCTGGAGCCCTTCCCTCAGCACTCTGTCCTGACTGCTCTGCAGGCCTGCAGATGTAGCTTCTTCCATGGTGTGGCCTGTATGAGTCTTCGCTAGTCTCACTATCACACACCGCATAGGAACTGCTCCACTAGCACACAATAGCTGCAGGTGGAACTGTTTATCATATATGACTGGGTGGGCTTGACGTCCCGGTGGAAAGAGAGAGAGGGGAAAAAAAGTAGAGCAAAGAAATATTTCTACACCGAGGTGGCATTAAGGAAAAACAAAGTAAACGAAGGGCTCCTTCAGGGCCACAGGTGATCTATTAGTTTAAATCAATACAAGCGCACATGTGCCAGTCCTGTTAGAGGTCTGTTTTTCTTTTTACGCTGCTCGCAGCCGACGGTCATTTGAAAAGCAAGAGAAATCACATTAAAATGTTATGGGATCGAGGCGGGAGACCTGGCACGACATCTGGAAGAGCCGGGCCATGAATATTTCATGCCTACACATCCAGCCTAAACAATGTGTCTTTGTTCCCGTGATTTAAATCTCACATGTAATTTCTAATCAGACAAGCGAGCAAACTCTATCGACCGATCCTGTTGGCGACCGATTTGTCGATTCAGGGGAGAGATAAAGGCTGGATTATGCTTTCCTGTGGTGAGGCTTGATGTATTGTGTAAAGAGCACACCAGCGTTGTATCTCCTCCAGCAGTTTTCAAAATCAAAACCCACTTTTAAAAATCAAAACCCACAAAAGGAGCTCAGGGACGAAACACTACAATGGCTGCTCTGCTGTTCTCAAAATGAAAATCATGACAAATGATACACTTTCATAAAATACAGCTCCCCCTAAGCCACATTCTGACTGTTTCTAATAAATAAAAACACTGCGCTGTTTATCTCTGTAAATGAGACCTCTTCAACTCTGCCGGTCTAGACAGCTAAATGATCCATATGCGGCATTAAAGGCAAATCTTAAAATGCTGGTATGACTGAAGCTCAATGTCATTCAACTCCAGTGGGTTAGCAAACAATAGGAGCATCTCAGCATAAGTGCCAACTCTGTTTTAAAATGGTGGATGATTATTTCAGCCGGGAGAAATGAAACAGAACCAAGCACACGGTTGCCTCCAAATGAGATCATTAGTAACGGCAAATAATGACTGAGCTGGTTAGTCGAAGCCTATTTCCTTTCAAATAAATCAAGCTCCGCTGAATGCTAAAACCCGCTGAAAACGCCAGCAAGAGCGACAGACAAGCCTTGATCAGACAAATGGTCCGAATCAGAAGAGCCACGTCCACACATTTACTTCACAATATGCTGTGATAAATTCCTAAATAAAAAATAAGGAAGGGGGCATGATAATCTCTGGCATGTTTCTTCATTTTTTTGATTCCGACTCGCAGGCAAGCCTGATGGAAAACAATGTTGACGTCCTGCGATGGCACAACGACATGCTTCGAAGTGCCATCAATTAATCGGTCTGGATCAAAAGACAGGTGGCGGTGTTCTTTACCTGGGCTGACCTTTTTTTCCAGCCCAGAGGGGCATGATAATGGAGGCAGAACAGCGCAAGGCCTGTGGCAGACAGCTCCAAATGAGATCCATGTCACCCATGACAAAAGCTTCTCCGCTGGCGGACAATAATTCACTCACAATCGCATGGACGATCACCTTCAACAAACGGTAAAAGGGTGGGGGGGTATCTGGAAACAAAAGGGCCACTTAAATGCCCTGGCTTATATGTGTTTCTGAACATAATGTGAGTTAGGAAAGAAGAGAATGAGCTTTTAACTAATTGGTTTTGTTTCCTCATACATTTGAGGCAGAATGACAATAACCCGCGCTGTGCTAGGGGCTACTTTAATAAACAGTCCACTAGAGCCCACAGGACAAACAATCTAAGAAAGGCAAACGCAAGGTCAAGATTCTTCAAAGAGAAATCGTTTTTCCTCCCGAATCGTACGGCACACTTGAGCACAGGCTCCGAGGTGAATGGCGGGTGATTTTTTGAAAAGGGCTGTCGAGTCACGAGGGCAAGGCTGACATTTAAATGAAACTTTCTGAACATTAGCTACAGTGGTGGCTTTTATGTGCCAGTGTCTTACAGTGTGACTAATGGGGATTTCATGAGGGATGTTCCAAACTGGATATGCGCGCTTTATTTTGCCAGCTGCTTTAGTTGGTGTTTACGCACTGGAAATGAGTTTGGGGAGGGTGTCGTGTGGTAAACCCACAGCACACACACACACACACCTGCTGAGTGTCCTCCACTGCTGCGCTGAGTGTGATTACTCCTCAGCCATCATGGGAATACCCACCTCAGTGGGGGAATTAATTAAGTATGGTAAATTTCAACTGTACAAAAACACTGGCACCTCTGGTACACGCACACATGCACCAATGAGCAAAAACATTATGACCACTCACCGAGTCGGTTTTCACCTTAGATTCAAGTGTGTTTCATGCCCAGATCATATCTAATAAACTTCAGCCGGAATGAGAGTTTTCACTAAAATCAGCCCCCAGTGTGGTCAGATGAGAGCCACTGTACTTTTCCTCTATAATCCACTCACCATGCTCTCTAGGTGTGTCTTTTCACAAGGTCAAATGAGATCTGACCACCAAAAACACCTGTTAATACAAGGTGTATACAGGCTCTTAGATGAAACAAATAACGCTATCTTGCACAATGCCATGTCTAGGTCAGAGACATTTTAGATTGCAAGTGAACATCTGGCTGGTGTTTGACTTTTGTAATGTGTAATGTTCATTAAATAAAAATACAACCCCATTTCCAAAAAAGCTGGGATGCTGTGCAGAATGTAAATAAAAGTAGAATGCAATGATATGCAAATGATGTAAACCATATTTTTAAAGGAGAATAAAGGCAACAAATCAAATGTTCAAACAGAAATGTTATTGTTTTTTGAAAAATATATGCCCGTTTTAAATTTGATGCCAACAACATGTTCCAAACAGTTGGGACGGGGCATCTCTACCACTGTTTCATCAGCTCTTCTTTTAACAACTCTCTGTAAGCGTTTGGGAACTGAGGAGACACTGTTGTAGTGTTGAAAGTGAAATGTTTTCACATTCTTGTTTGATATACGATTTCTGCTGCTCATCAGTTCAGGGTCTCCTTTGTCGTATTTTTAATTTCTTTATGTAAGAAATGTTTTCTGTAGGTGGCAGATCTGGACTGTAGGCAGTCAGTTTGGACTTTTTTAATGTGGCACAATGCTGTTGGATTACATGCAGAATGTGGTTTTACATTGTTTTGCTGAAATAAGCAAAAGCCTTCCTTTAAGAAGATGTCGTCTGGATGGCAGCGTATGTTACCAAAACATGTATATATTGTTCAGCATTAGCGGTGCCTTCACAGATGTGCCAGTCAGCCAACCATGTGCATTAATGCACCTCTATAGCATAATGAATGCTGGCTTCTGAACTGTGCACTTTAGCCCAGAGGGCACAGTGTCCTTGATTTCCAAAAATAATTTAAAATTTTAATTTGTCAAACCACAGGCCCAGAGAAGGTGCCAGCATTTTTGGATACTGTTTATGTACAGTTTCTATTCTACAGTTTTTCAGAAGTGCTCTTGAGCCCATGCAGTGATTTCCACTACAAAATCATGTCTGTTTTTAATGCAATGCCACCTGAAGGCCCAAAAATCATGGCCAGCAAATACCATTTTTTGGTCTTGCCCCTTACATACAAAGATTTCTCTGAAATTCTCTGAATCTTTTAATGTTATTGTGTACCGTAGATGATGAAAAGCAGAAGTACCATTTTTTGTTGAGAATTGTTATTCTTGTATTGTTGCACTGATCATGCAATGATCATCTGATCATACAGTCTTTCACAGAGTGGTGAACCCCTCCTTATCTTTACTTCTGAAAGACTCAGCCTCTCTGGGATGTTTTTTTATACACAACCATGTTACTGACCTGTTGCCAATGAACCACCAGGTGTTATTTTTAGCATTACACAACTTCACCTGCCTTTTGTTGCCCCTGTCCCAACTCACTTGGAACGTGTTGTTGGCATCAGATTCAAAATCTGCATATATTTTCTTTGTACTAGCTTCAATTAAATTATAGGGTTTAAATGATTTGCACATCATTGCATTTTGTTTTTATTTACATTTTGCACAGCATCCCAACTTGTTTTGGAAATGGGGTTGTAAATAAACCAAACTGGTTTAAAACTCACAAAAATATGCAAGAAAATAAATAATTAGGATGTTTACTGACGTAGTAAAAGGTTTCACTTCATACTTGCTTTATATTGACTGTGATAAAAAGCTCTATATACATGCTTCCTATTCTGAAAACAGCTGAAATCTGGTAAAATACCTGTATATAAACACACAAGCACATAAACAATTACACCTGCACGCATTCCCTGTTAACACAAATATATACACATAAAAAGACTGCCAGCACACGCATAAGCAAAACTAATTAGGATAAATATGATAACAGTGTATCTTCGCTCCGCTCAACAACTCAACATGCATTACTTAATGTGATAGTTGGAAATCATATGAACGCAGAAGGGAAAAAGAGAATCTATAGCCTGGTTCAACTTAAGAGGCTCTTACTTAAGCACTAAATGTGATTCCTTCATCTGGATATATTAAAACATGTAATGCAATTTGAACATCTCCCCTGCAAACCTGGAAGCACATCTCTGTGCTCGTCTCTCCCTATTACAAATCCTTTGCCTTGAGCTCATTAAATCTTCAGGCTGAAATGAAAACATTAGGTTCAATTCATTTTGCTTAGGCAAAAAAAGAAAATGCTGCCTGTTGCTTGACTATGTCTGATACTGGTTACCATACACAATCCTGCACTCTGCTGAAACCCTTACCGACTGAGAAAACACACACACTTCACTGGGCATGCCTGCTGCCCTGGGCCTGCCAGCCTGTAACAGCTGTATGCACATGAGAAAGAGAGAGAGAGAGGGGGGCAGATATGGGCCCTTGTGTGTGGGGACATGCACATTAGCATCTTCTAAACAGGCCCAGACGCACATCAACACCTGCCAAAGCCAAAACAAGGATAAAAGTGCCAGCGAGCAGATCCAACTGTGTCACCGGAACAAACAGGCTCGCTACACTCTGTCGTTCTCTGGATGTTCGCCGTCTTTACGGCAAATGTGGCCCGCTGAGAATAACACCACGTTGACATTACCTGATGCCCATTTTCTGCTCAGGTTCAATGTGAACAGTACGAGTGTATTGTCCACCGCAGCACTGCTTTATTTATTTATTTATTTATTTACAATTCAGTGTCACATACTTGGCTGAGAATAGCTCCAACCAAAAATAACCAGTCAAATGTAGAACTGTGATCATAATCTGACCAAGGACTAGAGGATGACTAACACAAAATGTGCATCAACAGACGAGCTGTTGTCTCTACCTTTACATCCAGAAAGGTGGACTAACTAGTTATGTTAGTTAGTATAACTACTGCTGTGCTGGGAATAGTCTTCTAAATAATATCTGGCCAGTGGTGGTCATATGGTGGTCCCATTCTAGTGATGAGCATTAAGAAGAGGTAATAATTGCACAAGTGCATCTATACGGTATGTGTACTTAATAAATCGGCAACTGAGTGGGACTGTATTTAATCTAGGACTCTCATTCTCATTACCGATATTTTTAACCACTGAATTTCTTTACTTGAATGTTTCCTTACATATATGAGTAGCTTTAAAATACTTAGTTCAACAACAGTATACAGTGAAAAGAAAGGTTGTGAAAAAAGACAATTTAGCATGTCTTTGGACTGTGGAAGGAAACCAGAGAACCCGGAGGAAACCCACGCAGACACGGGGAGAACATGCAAACATGCAAACACAGAGAGGACCCCAGTCACCCGGGCAGGGAATTGAACCCAGGTCCTCCTCACTGTGAGGCGACAGCGCTACCCACTGCGCCACCCAACAAAAAAAACCTTCCAAAATGGTAGCTTTGCAGTAGAGGGCAAATACGTTCTTTAGCAATTCTGGAGCACTGCTATTGGTCCATTCATGCAGTTTCAGGAAAGTTCATGAAAGATTCACACAACCTAAAGGTCAGCTGCTGTGCTCAAATGCTGCAAAAAGTAAAAAGCAAATAAAACTGAGATACCTGTTTTTGGACAGTGACACAATTTAAGTGGCTCAAATCTAATTTGAAAAGATCAGATGTTTGTGTTCACAGATCTCTTAGACAATCTGTGTGATCTGTGTCACAAAAACTTCTGCCATTTCAACCATGTTATGGGAATCTAGCCACATCTGCATGTCTCCGCTACTGCGCTGTTTCACCCATGAGCAGCTCCCTTAATGCAGGACCTGTGGCCTAGGCAGCTAGAAATGGAGAAACAAAAGGGTGGATATAGAACTAAGGTGATAATAAGAGAGGTCACAGATGTACTGCAGGCCATTATTCCCTCTCCTGGTCGATAGCAATGTCTGCACCGCCTAGCTGGCCACATGCTGCTGACTGCCGGGGGAATAGCAATGATACAGTACGCTCTCTACTTACCTGCCACATTCAGGTAAATGGATGGGCTTGTCTTGTTTTCGCCGTTCTTCTCGTTGACGGCCTGGACGTAGTACCTTCCGGCGTCAGCGGCAGCCGTGGCCAGCACCACCAGCTGGTTCTCCAGGGTTATGGCCCTGTGCAGAGCAACAAAGAAGAAATAAACAGGGGTCTTGTTAAACCACTATCGACAATTAGGCCGCTGCCCTGACAAATTTCGCATGTGCCATGTATTGACAGCGTTTCAATTAGCAGCCTACTGATGTGTATTGAGCTCCATTAAAGTATCATTGCTGCAGGCTTGGCGGGTGCAGGACTTGACTGAGAGGCATCTAGCATGGCGGAATTCATGGGCTCTGCACGTTCACAATGTACCTGATCCCTCATTCTGACATAAGCACAGAATCAATGAGCTGCAAGGGTCATTACGGGCAGAAATGGTGTGCTTTGAGGGTATAAACCCACAGGATAGAGTCTCGCTCTTTGAGGCACTCACTGAAACATGGACAGAGGCAACCTTGAGGTAAAATAGTAAAGCAGACTTAACGCTGCTATAAAATCAAAGGGTACAGGCTTTGGGATCTGGGCTAGATAGTTGTGAGATGATGAGAGTATTACTCACAGTGATCTAAGGTTAGTCTACAGAGTGTAGGCAGCATATCAGCCTTTTTCAAAGTGCTTACATGCGCCGAATATTTCAGCGGATTTCTCCAGCATTCAAACTCAGCCATCTGGTGCTGGGAAACTAATGACTCCTGCTCATCAGGTCTGTACTTGGCCTTGTATCTCAGGTCTTTTTCTGACTCTTTTCAAGGTGAAATTACCATCTCAAACCAAGTTTGCGCTACAGAGCGCAGGCAACTTTGATACCCCGCCACTCCACGCAGGCTGAACGGAAGCGTTTCGCCTTTGTTTCAGCAGATGAAAGCGAGCGAGGCGCACATATCTCTTTTACTTTTTCTCCCCCCCCAACCTCCACACACAGTCCTTCTCCATGCCTCTTTTTTGATTAATTGATGACATCCTCAATTACACATCAATGCAGCTTCAGAGTGCTCTCTCTGCCAAAGCGCGATCGACACAGAGGCGGCACTTGGGAGGCAGAGCACGACTTGGGGGATGCTTTGAAACTTATGATTAGTTTCTGGAACTAGTGTGGGACCTGTAGCTCGCTCATGTCTACATGCTGGAACAAGCACAGCAGTCATTACCCATTTTCGAGATGGATCTTCCACAAAAGACAGTCAAGTCGTCAAGATTTTTTCAGACAGAGAAGAAGATGAGAAAGAAAACAGCCCAAGCAAGAACAACAGGGTTTTCTGTGCTGGTGAAGCAAACAATGTCAAGTGGGTAATTAGAGTGTACTTCAGGTCTGCTTAGTGCTCATCTTTTTTTTTCTTCTTTTTTTCCTCTGATATATTTTGATTGAGATTAGTGTAAAAAAGATCCATTAAAAGCCCTGGGCTGGAACTGGTAGAGAGCATGGGATGGAGAGTGGCGGCTTATGAGGAGGTCTGGCTGCTAATTATAATGATAATTACAAAAATCATTAAAAATCCCAAGACTGATAATACAGTATTGATAATCTGAATATTTTATTCCTTTTGTTCCTTGACTAACCTTGTCAAGTTGTTCTTTAATATACTAGGTGGTAGTGTGTGCCCTGTCCTCGCTAGACAGTCCAGCCATTGATTTGTAACATCATAACAGTTATTAGAGTTAACTAGTTAGTTATTTTCATTGTTGAACCCTGACACCTGGCCTTAGGACCCTACAGTCCTCTGCACCTAGGAAACACAAACATCCCTCTTGCAGATGCCAGCAGCAGACCTAAAAGGTCAGAGTGACCTGTCTTGATGTCTTAATTAATAAATATGCACGAGCCTGAAAATGGCTTGGCAAGCGCCACACAGACCCTCAAATTGATATGGCTACATAAACAGTTTGCCTTTGTGATGATTTAAGGGTGTGTGGTACAGTCTGTAAGGCTGCCAGGGGAGGTTTATTTAAAAAAAAAAAAAAGGATAGCAGGGTAGCATTTACCTGGCTTCTTCTCTTTTTGTAGTGAGAGGAATCGATACGAGTGGCGTATAAAGTGATTTTATGATTAGTCTAGCTAGTTTGGATTCCATTACAATTCTCCAGATGAATGGCCCCTGCCAGAGGCTCGGTAAACAAAGCGCAGTAGGAGAGATAATGGGCAGCCTTGTTTTGTATCCCCAAGGGCCACGCGCCTCTTTGATATCAGCCCACAACTTATTACACATGCAGCTTGGGAGCCACGTAAAATGTTAATCCACTTAGGAAAGGTGCTGCAGAGCCCAGGTAATCTAAATATTCAAAGAACATGGCCGCTTCAATTTGTAAAAAAGAGCGTCCCCTCCGCCAGCACACATCACCGGCTCCCAGCTACTGCCTTCTTCATGGCTGCCTCCTTCACGGCCGCCTCCAGTAGGAACAAGAAGCTCTAACGACCCTAGGACTCAGGAATAAAAATGTACAGGCGAATTTGCTGTGATAGGTCCTTTATTATAATATCCTACATTGTTGAGGACTATTTTTCTTGGAAGGGTGAAGTGCATTGCCATCATTTCAAAGTAATTTCTCCTCCTTCTCTCACCCGCTCTCTGGAGGAGTATTATTTATACAGTTTACCTGATGTTTCGGGAGAGCTTATTTGTATGCAGTTCATTATGGTGAGCAGAGCTGTTCGCAGACATCATGCATTATGAAGCCCCTCTGTAATGCTCTGCAAACCTGAGTGCTGCTGTGAGGTCCGCAGCATAATTCTCCTGGGCATCGGACAACCGCTGGAGAGATATTACATTAATCAACATGGCGGGTACCTGCTTTCAGAAAGCTGGTTCAGATAATATTTGTTTTCATTTACTACCATAAATTATGCTCTCAAAATAGGCTTACCGGTCTGAGATGTATGACAAAGTAATTAAAATGTCAGGAACTCATATTGTGCTCCCGCTTTTGCTAAGAACCCAGCTGTGTGGATTTGTCTGTCGTTACATTTTGATTTATGATGCTTTTAGGCTTGGGGAAAGACTCTTGCCAGCTACATCTGAGCAGGAAAACTATGCCGAGACCTTAGGAGGAGGGATAAAGGTCTAGGCTGAGCTGTACCACCCAGGAACCTGTCAGAAGGATGGCGGCAGTCTTTATTGTGGGTCTTCTGCTGATGGTGGGGCTGAACAACAGATCAAAGTATGGGGTGGAGAAGGAAACAGACACTTCTCCATTCAGAAGGAAATGACTCGAGTCTGCAGTACAAAGTGAAAGCGGCTGTGTTTGGGTCTGTGCGTGTGTGTGTGTGTGTGTGTGTGAGAGAGAGAGAGAGAGAGAGAGAGAGATAGAGAGGAAAAAGGCAGAGACTGAGAGCTCTAAGGAAACGTTTCCCGAGGGACGGGTGGCTATGGGGAGTGACACCAGCCCTGCACCTCCCATTTAGTCTGAGGGTCAAGCCATTAAATGGTCAAAGTGGACGAAATAATTTCCACGGCAACTTCCTACGTGGAGGCCCAGGTGTCTGCAGACTCAAACACACATGCACACAGGTGCTCCAAGAAACCCCACTGCCTCTCTCAAAGCTGCTGATCCAAAAGCACAGACCTTTTTAGTGTTCTCTAAGGTCTTCACCTCAGATGGAATCCCTCTTTAGCAGCCTTAAAAATTAAATATTTTTTTTAATCAGCTGGATATCTCATGACACAATATATAATTAAAACAAACACAAATAAACATGATTACAGTAAAAAGTAGCACGAATTTCTTATTTTGATAGAGGTAGATGAGTTCATTTGAAGAATAAAGTGTTCTTGACTCCCAGCCATTTGAATTTTTAATTTCCCTCGCTTGAATGTAATACTACTTTCTTTTTAATTTTGGTGTTAAAGTTGACACATTTATAAGATATTAACAAAATAATATTTTCAGCACACATGCGACCTCTGTTTATGCATTTTCCTAATCTGACCCTTCTAAAAACCTGTAATTTCACCCTGAAGCTCAGGTGTCTATGACTGACTCCATGACTGTAGCCCTGTCATTAAAATTCAGCTTTTAAATGGAAAGTTCCATTACTGGCTCTTGATAGACAACAGAGTAATGAATTTGTTTATCACTGACATACACTGAATCTGTATGATTTACAAGAAAAACACACCACTGATGCTGGCAATAGCAGTAGTCCAGTAGAATGTGCTGGACAGAGCTTGCATGAGAGCAATGGATAATAACTAGTATTAAACAGAAACAACTGCAAAGCAGAAACCCGTGGTTCTTCTTGAAACAAGATCTAACACAAAGGAATTTTGTAAAGTTATTGAAAGTAATAACACATTCTGATGAAGCTTATATTGTCCACTCTTCTAGCACATAGCTATAACAAATGCACTGCTTTTTAAATGAAAAAAGAATCGAATCTGAGCAAACAGAAAAAATATGATTGATTATTTAATTACTTTAATCGTTTGGTATCCTTAATTTCTACTATTTTTTAACATCAGCTCTCCTTTATACCATCTGAACGTCATGATGAATGGACCAACAGAAATGCTGTCAAGAAATGCTGTCAACATCAAAAGTTAAGCACATTTTTCCTTCTCATGTAAAGGAGGTTTTACTGTGATACTAACAATACATGTGTTTGTGTCTAGTCCATATTACTTATAAACTATGAGATATTCCATTATTTGCTGTAATATCACATTCGCCTTGGATATCATGGATATTTTCTGAAATACATAAAACCTACATTGTAGTAGAAAGGAAGGATAAAGCCTTCATTGTTTTCTGTCTACTGGGTTTAAATTAGGTCAAAAGAAAGAAAAACTGCATGGAAAATGAGGCTCTACTTTGAGAGCATGATTATTGTAATATATTATTGTTATATATTGTTATATACATGGCATTGGAACCTCTGGAACCCTCATACAGTGAGGGAGTAAAGGCAATGTCAACAAAAGTTGAAGGTTAACAGAAAGTGCTGTAAAACCCAAAGTTAATGCCTATAAGAGTCTGCAAGCGGGCGACTGGCTTGAAAAGCCTCTGCCCTCTGGTGTGTGCACCAATGCATAGAGAAGAGACTATAATGGCATGCAGAGTAAGGCAGAGTTCCTCCACACACACACAGAAGAGAAGGTGCCAGGCCATTGACAGCCACTCACTATGCTCCTCTTCCCTCCTCTCCAGGCCAGGGCCAGCTCGCTCTCCAGCATCGCAATGTGCTGCTACGCTCTCCAACTCTCACACCAACAGCAGGGTGTCGAGCCAGAGCGGAGATGATCAATGGCATGAATGCAGTGTCAGCCCAAATTCTCCCAATCCAACCCACACCCAGGCCACTGCTGAGAAGCCTTTCAGAGCCAGCTCTCTTAATATCCATTAAGAGCAGCGGTCTGCTACAGCCACTCTGTGATGAATGTGCTCGGGATTTTGTGGCCGGCAATGTACAAGCACAGATAACCCTGACGCCTGGCCCCTCCTCAGGCGCACAGAAGTAATACACTAAAAAATCCATACGTATACAGGGGCAGATACGTGTGCAGGAGCCTACAAGATCACGTGGGCTGCTTTCAGACGGCCAACCTGGGTCTATTAAGCCCCACGACCAGACAAAACATCTAGACTGTTCCAAAGCAAAAGTTACAAGTTTCCTTATGATACCTCAGCCTAGTTAGCATTTCGTTGTCAAGGGACAGGGACGACAGGTTGTTCTGTGGAGAAGCAAGAAGAGCGCGCTTCTTGTTGCTTGATGTTCTGAAAGAGAGACAATTCAGGTTGCAAGCCTCCGCGATGCTTTTTTTGGTAATCCACGAGAGAGCCTACCCAACTCTTTTAGTACCTTAAACCGCATTTCATATTAAACACACTTGCGGATCACAGCACAAAATTACCTTCTTTCTTTCTTCATCTCTCTTGCTGCAATGCAAATTTGAAATCAAGCATCACAGTCGTATGTGTCTATATTCAATTGCCTTCTGCAACTTTCCATTCTCGTTGTTCAGTGAACTGATCGGTGCATGCTCTGTTCACTAACACGTTCTTTTGTACCAGTTTTTGAAAGGTGAAGTTTCACAGAATGTTAGCAAAAGCCTAATGAGAAAGTGTAATGCATGATGTAGTTTTGGTCTAAAAAACTACATTTAGAGTAAATGTTTGGCATCCTTGGCAAAATTACAAGTGAAACTATGTACACATCTTCTACCTTGATCACATTTGAATGCAGAATTACTGTTTATTTGCTGAACTTAACAATTTGGGAAAAATAAAGCATAAAATGTATCTGGTGCAAAAGTTATGGAAATGAAAAGCTAAGAAAAGTTATATTTTTCTTTGCCAAAAAATAGAAGCTGTGATTAAGTTAGATTAAGATTAAGATTCGTTTTTTGTCATACAATCAAGCTAAAGATAGCATAGTGGTAATTTATGTTGTTTTCAATAGTTTCAATAATGCCAGCACAGCATTGTAAACAATCATATAAGTAGTCCAACAACTGATTTGAGTGCTGCAGAGTCTCATAAGGTTGAATATAGCTTTTGCCAGCATTCTATAAAGCTTGTCCAACCTTACAATGCTTGTTAAGAATAAACACATTTGTGGGTGGAGTACGGACAGGTCAACGGTATTGAACCTACTGACTAATTTACAGTATGTTAGGTTTAGGTTAAGAAAGAGATTATTTCACCTTCCTCATCTTTAGTTTCTCAGTAAAGGTCTAGTGTTCTCCCTTGGGTTCAGTACTGTCTCTGATATGAAAAACTCAGACAATCAAATATATAAGAGTGGGGATGGAAACTGAAGTGAAGTTGAGGATGCCACGAGGAGTGGGAAGACTTTTAGACTTTTCTTTTTCTTTTAAAAAATTCAAGACTGCATTAATGTTACAGGGTAAAGCTCTCATTGAAACTGTATCCTCTTCCACTGAACTTTGAGGTGAAAAAAGCCTTCCTTAAAATACCGTTCAACAAAGTGAATGGGTGTACTTCGCCATATACAACTTTCAAGTCACATCAAAAGGGTCTTTTCTTCGCCTCTTCCTGCTCCAAATAGAAGACCATGCAAGGCTGGAGTTCGAGCTATCTCCACAAAGATGACTTTAAAAAAAAGTATGTGTGTGTTTCTTCCTCCCCCGTGAAAAGCGAAATAAACAGGCGGCATCTGCATCACAACCAGCCGCCTCTTTTCATTAGCTGCAGCGTGTAGCTCCGGGCTGGGGGGGGTGGTTGGACTGGAAAACACTTCAGAGCCCAGCACAACAATGGGAGTTAAACAAACAGAGCTCTGCCCTCATGGGCCCAACTTCTCTCTCGCTTTCTTCATTTCAGAAGCCTTCCTCTTAAGAAGCAGGGATGGAGTGGCCGCTGGGGTCTGACTCCAGGTTTATAGTGATTGTTACCTCAGTGCAGTGATAGCCACAAAATACAGTCACAGCCACAATCAGCATAACTCATAGAAATTTAGTTATTACTCTCCCTTTGCTACACTACTCAACTACTATGTAGTTACATAGGTACTTAATTAATTAGGTAAAGAGATATAAAATGAGTTATATTTATATTATGTTTTTTTTCTTTTTTTGTATTTTTTTAATGTAGTTATTGCCATTTCTACCCACTAGCTAGGTCTCCTTATCACACCATGCTACCAAGCTGAGAAGGTGAAGGCTAGCACATGCTTCCTCCAAGACATTTGAAGCACCACCACAATTTTTCAAACTGATGCTAACATAACATCACCGGACAGTTTAGCATACTCAAAAGAGAATGACAAAGGCCAATTCTGTTATGTCCGCTAACAGATGCCCACATCAGCATCACCAATCGTGATTGGGGTGAGAGGGCTGTGCGAATCATAAAGACAGAGCAAGACCAATTGTGTTCTCATGGACTTCAAAACTGACGGATGGCTGTGGCATCACTGAGGACTGAACACAGGTTACATTCTGTATTGGTAGATTCAAGTCTACACTTTTCAGTTTGTTTTAATGCCTGAAAGGAAATGGTTGTGTTTCATTAAATTTTACATCCAATTTTCACCTCTTCTACTTAAATGCACAAATGTGATGTGGATTGAAAGGTTAGAATCTGCTGAGAGAATCTATCTACTTGTTTTAGTGAGCTTTGACTAAGAAATAATTAATATCAAATTAGACCAAGCTTCTGTTAATACTGTTGGTGTTCAATTGTACAGTAATGGTGATTGTTGACATAATGGCTTACTTTCTTGTCATTTTTTTTCTTTTTTCTGTTCAGAAGGTTTTCGGCTAATGCCTGTAGGGGCAACCACTTCTCATGCAACATCTCCCACCACCTTTCATTCATATATTAAGCCATTTCCCAGCACTGTAAGACGTGAAGGACACTGTTACAATCTGGAATTGGCAATAGGGGGTAGACGTTTGGGAAAATTTTACAAGTTCACTTGGAGAGCAGACATGGCATATTTTTTTTTCTGAAAGAAATGACAACCTGTCTGCCAATCCATCCAACAGTAATGCTAGACTGTCAGTCAGAAAGCACTAAGCAGCAAATTGGCATATACGCCAACATGACCGAAATGGGAAAAAGTTTCACCAGCTGTTCTGCAGGGTTGGAGAGTGCTTCTTCCTTTGGGCGAAAGTTTAGGAATGTTTTTTACCACTGTAAACACACGGTGCTAGTGACAGTTATGGCTTGAAGCGCTGGAGATGCTTCAGCCAGTCATGGCTGCAGTCAGAGTGACAGCACAACAAAGGCAGACCAGCATCTTTGTTGTGTCGAGGCTTGCGTATGGCAGCGGCTGTTCACTTGAGACATCCCACATCAGAAATGTGAAGGCTATGTTGTTGTGATGCTTTACATCAGAAGAAAAGACATTGTACACTATTCTCTTTGATGAGTGTGGTTTTGGAGTGCTCGGCCTTTGGACTGCACATGCCACTTTCACTTTTCTGGCTGCTAGCTGAGCCGTGGCCATATCGACTTGCTTGCTTGCTGTATTCCAACCATTCCTCTGGACTTCTGAAGCCAAATATTCAAGTAATGAGCAAGATCTAAAACTTTTGCCAGTGCCTTGTCATACATACCACGTTAGGTCATTAGTTAAGATTTTTCTTAAGAAATTTCACTTTGCTTCAGTAGACCAGCTTAATGACACACATACGTCACACGTTGTATGTGACTAGTTGGTTGTTCCTCATGCAGCTGGCCACAAGGTGTATAGTGACATAAGAAGATTAAGGTTATTAAGATTAGCCTCCAGTATTATCTAGATCATGGAAAAAAAACATTTTCACCACCTCTTGGACTACTTTTACTCATGATGTAATATCATAAGTATTGTGTAACAGTAGATTTTCTTTATACTTCTCCAAATTCAAAAGCATCCTTATACCTATATAGAAGAAGTCAACACATTCCCTATAAATGACATTTTAATCAAAGAAAAAAACATCGGGTGCTGTCTTTGAGTAAGTCTTCATATCTTTTCCACAGTTAAACCAATTAAGATGGAATAGGGGAGGAAAAACCAATAAAATCAAAAGCTCATTATTGATAAATTAAAGCTACTCTTCTACTTTCCACATAATCATGGCATGTTTTCTTGTCTCCAACAAAGAAACAGGTGTTCATCTGTAATACAATATATTTTTTGTAAAACCTCATTTTCCCAGTCGCCCAATGCATTGTTCTCATTGAGGGAATTAATAGGGTTGCCAGGCAACCAGGTTGCTGGCAGGTCCCAGCCTGCTCCTTAAGTAACCCAGCCGCCTGTGTGTGAGTCCGGATGGAGCTCGCCCGTCTGCTCTGGGGGCTTCAAGTGCTATCTGACATTTCAAAGACTTTCACTGCAATTCATTATGGAACACTTCCAAGGCCTGATTAAAATGATTTGCTCCATAATAATTTAACCTTCTGATTTTCCATCTGTGTGCCTTGACAAAAGTATGGAAAGAAGAAGAAGAAGAAGACGAGGAAAGAGATGAGGAAAAAGAAGAAAAAGAAGTATAGAAAGAAGCAGAAGCAGAAGAAGAAGAAGAAGAAAAATCTATAATTTGAAATGTGCATCAAAGAAAAAAATAAATAAAGGCAAAATATAACCCCCAATCTTGCAGTATTCCCAGCTTCCTGCTTAAATTAAATTGGAAAATAATTTCTTTACACTACCTGACATTGCAGAAATGAGGCTACACACTTGCATGGTAGTTAATTAAGTTCCCGGTATCATGTGTAATGACAGATAATATAAATGGTATGCTCTCGGAGAGCAGAGAATTCATTTTCATGAATGTTAATGAATTTCTGGAATGCATCTTAAACGCTTCTGCATCTTACTGTTAGTGATTCACCGTCACATGAGTTAATAGTGTTCAAAAGTGGACTTTAATAGGTGAAGGAAACCAAGATGAGTATTGAAATACTCTGATATTAGAAGACTGAAGTAGTCGATACTTTAGTGTCTTCAGTCTGAAGTTTGATCTACAGCAGCAAGCAACTTTTCAAAAGTACAAACCCTGAAGAACATGGAGCTTAACTCTATTTACAGCAACACAAATGACCGCAGATAACTTGATATTCCAAGCGACTTCAAACACAGTTACTCCACTGAGACCTCTTGTTATTGGTGGAATCCATCTTGAGGCCACTTGAAATGTGTCCTTATTCCTCAAATGTATCCTTGTTTCAAAGCGAGGAATAATCCACTCAAGATGAGAGAGGCACAGCTAGCCTCTTCCCTCAAAGAACAGATCTTTCACAAGACGCACATTCAGACACGTCAGCACAAACGCGCTCTTTACTTTGGGTAATTACTATTCCCCTGTGGTAATTATGCCACCTCAACTGGACCACCCCGCAAAGACTCCTCTTAATGTGTGCAGTGCCAAAAAGCCATTTCTCTAAAGAGCAGGAGAGAGCCTCTCCTCCAGTCTTGCTTTCTGGGGCCGATTACTTTCCTTAATGCTGGTGAAGTAGGTGTTGTGCAAAGCTGGGAGCCTAGTGGTACTCTGGCTTTCAGCGGAAAATGGCGGCTCTGTTCACCAGTCAGTCGTGGGCACTTTTCTCTGGTATTTGGAGCACATTTGTCATGGATGGTGGACTGAGCAGGGATCAGATCAATGCTCTGACACTACCCTCTAACAATCTGTCTCTCCCATTGAAACCCATTAAAACCACAGTACAACCGTCTGCAGTCCATGTGGCCATAGCACAGTGGCATTCTGGCTTCTGGTGTAAAATGACACACTTGCTTCTGCAGAGGCCAAATCAGATGGCTGAGCACTCACTGTAGCCAAGCAATTCTAAGCACACTGAAAGATGGAGAAATGTATTTTTCACATAACCCACAAACGCCACATACCAAAAAGGCATTTTTGGAGCAATCACTGAAAAAAACTACTTTTGGTTCCCTAAAAAAGCTCTTAAAAACCATTTCAGTAGGGAATTACGCAACACATTAAGAACCTTCTTAAAGTTGGAAGAACGTCCACATAATATAAAAGAAAGTCTGAATAATTCTACGCCAGTGTGCTCCTCAGTGGTGCAGAAGAAACAACACAGAGCGCCAATTGGTATGTCGGTGGTTTGAGCCTGGCTCTGAGTCACCACAACTGCAACACTTCAAAAAGACAACAACCAAGATGGTGCTGAGCACGGCTGTCGTGTCGCAAGCTCCCTTAACTTCTGTTCATTTTTTGTTTATATATATATATATATATATATATATATATATATATATATATATGTATCGCTGCTGTCAGAACAAAACCTTGTATCTCTAAAATGGTAACTTTACAGGAGAAGGAAAAAACCTACATTACTTTCAATGTAAAGCAATGGAACCAGATGTCTAATTTTTGGCCATTTATTTTGGTCTATCCTTCATGAAATTTGCACACAATATAAAAGCCAATGTGCATTTTCACATTATGTCAAAAACGTAAATTGATTAAAATGGAGATATGAGGTTTTGTTCCGACAGCAGATAAGCTGCACCTAAGATTTTCACTCACTTTTCACCTGTGTAAATGTGATGTGACAATAAACATGATTTGATTTGATTAAAGATTTCCTACAACCATACATTTGGTCCAAGAGCCATTTAGGCACATTTATCTTTTAAGAGTGCATTTTGGAGAAGTGTTATCAAATCTCTCTGTACAGAGAGCCAAATTAGGCATTCACAGTTCATGCCATCCTATGAAACAGGTGTTACCGAAGCTTGTCCAGAAAAAATTTCAATTTTGGTTAGCAAGCTAGCAAACTAGCTCCCAAAGAACAGAAACATTTATTCAATCAATTAAACAAAATGTAACGTTATTCTACCAAAGAACTGTTTTCAATCCAAGTCCTGAAGATCTATCACCCCACAGAGTTTAGCTCCAACCCTAATTTAATACACCTGATCCAGGTACTCTGAATATGAGCGCCAAGTGTATTGGATCTGAACTTTCCTGGTTGGTAGATCTCCAAGAACAGGACTGCAAACCCCTGATACAGGTAGACAGTGTTTTTTTTCTGGTCACAGTGAGGTAAACTGGTCTGCAAAAACTTCCAAACAAAGTTTTAAGAAAAAATTCAACAGTCAAAAGTGAGATAACATTCAACATTCAACTGAACTTTCTGATATGCTGTTTTGTATACCTCATATCCTAAAAAAGAGAAAAAAGTCATATTCTCTTCTTTAGCAAGTGCCTATTTTCGGTAGCTGATTGATTCCGCACTACAAAAGGTAGCAGATTGGAAAAAAGTACAAGAAGTACAATTTGGATGACGTTGCTGTGCTTCAAGGAGATTCAATTTGATTTATGGTATAAAAACAGCCACAAAAAGGACTTTGATTTTGTCATAAACAGGAAACCTTGCAGCACATTAAAAGCCTTGACAGGGAACGGAATGCTCAAATTATATGCATATAATGACATTTTTAGAGCCATAATGCTGTTCTAATGCCCATGTTTAGCCAAGCAACAGCAGAAGATGAATGGTTCCTACAGATCCACATCATGTGTTGTATAATTCATTTTGCTGTTGTCAAGAAATGTGAAATGAAATTCCTGTCGAATGAGATGATCACATTACAAAAGAGACAAAGTGCTGTCGTACCCTGGGCTGACACAACATCATGTAACAGATCTCTTTTACTGGAGCTGGACTAACTGTGCTGATCTGGAGCTTTCTAGTAGAGAAACAAGTTGACTGCCTTTTGTACACAAAGGAACAACATCTAACTGCATCCTTTTCTGTGGACAGGCACATCTCTCACAGGCGCGGAAACAGCTCCACTAAGCTGTTGCAATATGCTAGACGAGGTGGCGTTTCTATGCAACACACCCCCGTCTGCCTGGAGATGTGGATCAATAACCTGATGTAGAATTGTGGGCAGAGTTGGTGACTTTGCAAAAAATATCACACCTAAACCGAAGAGCCTTGGCAAACGTTTCAACTCTGTCTGAAAGCTGTACAGTACTGCATGCAATCTTTAACAGAGTGGAAATGAGCGAGCAGAGTGTGCGTATGAAAAAACATGAGAAACATAACCCAATCAGCACTGCCTAATAACCACTGAGAGTTGTGGCTCTGTTGATTAATGGCATTAGGCGAGGCAAACGCATGTATTGTATTAAGTGCAAATTGGCCTTTGGAGGCAAGGAGGCCTTGGAGGAAAGCACTAGTTCATTTACATATTCATTTATTTTACACCAGTTCATTTTAATACGAAAACCACGGGCTCATCTCGAAATCTTTGCTTAATAAAAAAAAAAGAAATTACAACGTAAAGTGGATTTATAGACACCCATATTTTGCACTGATGTAAAAATTCACATCTCCCACTGAATGACTCAATAATATTTGAAATATGAAAAGGAAACCCACAGGGGCTTTGATACTCCATGTCAGAATATTTCAGCTGAGATTTAAGCGTTTAAGCTCCAATCGTCAAACCTGTACCAGGTGTCCAATGTTCCTGTTAAAAGCTCCACGTTCCTCAGCTTCATTAAAGAGTATGTTACCACATAAACACAACATAACACAAAAGCCCCTGTCAAGCTCATAATTAATTCATGGGGAGGTTGTTTTTGCTCCCTTTGTAAACACCCAGAGATGTTTAGCGGCCATGGATGCTCTTGCGAGCCTTAAACTGGGATGAATATGCAAGGCGGTGGTGCACCGGTTTGCTGAGGAGAGGGAAGCTCGCGCAACTAATGAGGAGAAGTGGAAGGGGCCAGTGGAGAGACCGAGTGCGAGAACATTGCCTCCTCTTTCTGCCTCCAAACACCATTAAGGAGTTTGTGCTTCGCCAAGCCAAGCCGTGCACAGCCAGCGCTGCTGCCAATAAGGGCGCAGTTTACCGCAGCCAGGACACTCATGGCATCCATCTGATGCCTCGGCAGTTACCAGACGCACACGGAATTATCATGAACTGGAGAGTCGCATTTTAGCAGCGAGTGACTTCAAACTAGAGACAGAGAAAAAGATTTCTCTCTGCAGTCTAGCTGTGGGCCCAAAGCCCAGAAAACAGAACAGAGGGGGAAAAAAAGCCCTCTGACCCACAGATCTAAACACTGTTAAACCAGTCTGTCAATCTCAATCAGGAAGGGAAAACAGTGTGGACACAACTTTTATTGACTAGTTAAGAATGCGGATTAAAAAGATCATAGCAGCTGGATAAAGAGCTCTGGGCAGAGATCTGATGGCAGCAGTATTTCATGCCTAGGGGCTTGGGAAAACATACTGACGTAAGGGAAACGGTGACCTTTGCGGGGGGACCTGGCCGTGCCAAAGCACTTTGCTCCATATCAGCATGGGCGACAGGGCAGCGCTCCAGAACCTGCTACAGGGCCCATTAGCAGCCAAAATATGCAGGAGGCATTCAGGGGCATTAACAGCTGACACTGGAGCGGCATGGCATCGGTGTGGTCTCTGAACAGAAGGCCGCTTTAAAAAGCAGGCGATCAAGTTGGACGCGATTTAGATGCCTCCGCTTTCCCAAACCGGCCACCGGCTTCCAGGTTCGTAAATAAACAAACGGCTAAGCCAAACAAGTGAAATATCACAGCATTCAAATTGCCACCCCCACCCCCTACACCCCCTGTCCCTAATTTGCCCAAAATATCTGCAACTTTAGATCTCTGAAATTAAAGGTTTGATATCCATCTGACTGACAAGCAATGGATGATTATTTTTCAAATATTCACTGAGTTTAGTTTATGCCCTACACCACTGAATAAACAGACTACTCTGAGAAATATAATTACTGTGGGTCATTATCTGTAGAGTCATTGTCTCTCTGATGCCCATGTCTCCTCCATCTCTTTTATAGATGGTTGTTTTTCATATCTGTGCTATCCACTGGAAGACAGAAACAAGAGAACTTAGGCTCTTCGCAATCGGCCTTTTAGAATGACGAACAGTAATTATAAGTAATTACTGGTGCCTTCAATTAAGTGAATAAAGCATGGAATTAAATCTGGTTGTTTAATTAGTGTAATTTACTCAAGCAGCTTCTCTAACTTCTCTCAAGTATTTCTTACTGAGGGGGAAGGTAAAATGGTGTGGATTTGCAGTTTTTTTTATTCTAAAGCATGATAGAAATCAAAGCAGAGAGAATCCAGTTTACTCCTGAAATCTGAAAATACATGCACAATATCAAGAGGCAACATAGTGCACTGTTCAAGACTTGAAGACTTCTGTACTAGGTCAGCTCAGGGGTACAGATCACTAGCATATGTAGCTAGCTAACTAAAAAGCAAGCATGCTCAAATTATAACATATTCAAGCATACACCCACACATAAGGGAGCAACTATACAACAACATTTTCCCCAGGCAGCATAAACAAATAGTCTGGGTAACTCTCTAATATCTATTCAATTCACCTTCATTTTCCTTTATTTAGGATAATAATTTGAATACCTACAGATAATCGGGGCTATCTGCATAAAATTAGACCCAAATGTGAACCCAGAGCTATCCATGCCCTGGTCTTGCACTGTTTTCCATCCAATGACAGAACAGTGAAAGTACATGGAATTTAGCTTGAGTGGTCCCTTCTGTTTCTAACAGTATATACAAACAACAGTAGCTACAATGGAGGAGGTTAAAGTTCTGATTTACCTTCTACTCTACGTCTGTTTTTGTGAAGAATCACAGGCAGCGATTCTCGTTAACTAGTGTTTTCATAGCAGCTTCCAGTTACACTCAAGACAATTCTGTGATGACTGCTTTTGACCAATCAATGGTTTTCACCATTACTAGATCCACCCATTTTTTCAGCTTGGCAAGAAGGGTAACCAAATTCAGCATGAGTAGTCAAATATTTTCAAGTTTGATGCAAGTCTGAGGTCAATATTTGACTACATTTTTGATATTTAATGTGTAATTTCTTAACTGAACAGAGCCCTAGGTGTATACTACAAAGACGAGTTTGGCTCAGACAAATAAAAGTTCTCAAATAAAACTTTTGTAACATCCGCCATATCTCTAACTCATACCCTCTAACATATTCAGCCTCAAAAACTTTAGAATTTATATGCTTCAGGGAAAAGAAAGCCAAATGATATGAGTGTGTATGCATGCATAGCATAAGCCCCTACCTGCCTTGCCACCCATTTTACAGATATGATGCGCACAGATGATTAACATGAAAGACAGCAAATGAAAAGAGAGCAAGGGCTGTTTCAGTGATACAGTTTTAAATTTTAAACACTCTTTTGATTTTTCTTTTATTATTATTTATTACTATTTGACACGACCCCCTTACAAAGTAATGTGAGCAATATGTGTCAGAATGTAACTATAACTGCAAAATGTAGTCTACAAAACTTCCCTATATTAGTGTTCTGCATAGTGCTCTTGATTGTCTTACATAGGAAACAGTAACTCTTTTTAAAACAGCGACTCATTTCAAGCGCAGGCAAGTAACCTGCAAAAGTGGCTGATTTTGAAAACTAGACCAGTCATCACAGTTGGAGGTTGATGACCTCAGCCTATGACTGCACTCATGAGTGGAGCTGGAATCTCCCCGCTGGTCCAGCTACGATCAATTCGAGCTTTCAGGTATTTAATGGTTCCTGCAGAGGGGAGAAGGGCAGTGATGGTTAGGGTGTGAAAGCTTCCCGCATTAGCCTTTCAACACTGGGCTAAGACGAAACTGTCTGAGGCTGGGCTAGGAGGCAGGAGAGGAGGAGGCGGAGGAGCGCCTCCTGGGCTGCTATAATGTGATTCCTGTAGCGTCTCCCTCCATCTGTAATTAATTCTCAATTAAAGTGAGCAGCGTAGAGCCCTGACACCAGAGACAGGCTGGGGAGGGGGGCTTCGGAGTCTCATTAGTAGATTTACATTGATCTGATACAGCTGCTCAATAACAAAGAAGGAAGACGTCCTCGACTCTATTTTTCACCGCAGAAAAAAAGAAAAAAAAAACACTCGGATGCCAATGTCGAAGAAGACATCCAGCTCAGAGCGCGGGCAAACAGCCACAGATGGGCACCAGTGCTTTTTAATGCAGATGAATGGGAGAGCTCACTAGGTACCAGGATGATTAAATCGGTTTTAGAATGTCACTTTAAGGTGAAAGGTACTCAGTAGTTGTGCATTTGTACTGAATTACAACAGGCTTGTCACTTCATGATTGCTGTTCTTCGCAGTGGCTTTCATTCGCCAGAAACCTAAGATACACATCACCTTCTGTTTTCCCCTGTATAATTTGTCACAAAAAGTGCCTTTCATGCAAACAGTGCAGAACGCCGACAAATCTCACCTGTCCATTATGCAAAACAAGTGTGAAATATTGCAAATTGCATTTGCTGTCTGCCTTGTAGCTTACTAATGGGTGACTGCAGCTAGCGTAACAATGAAAGTAATGCAGCTACACAAAAACAAATAAAAATTCACACAGACACAGCACAAACACCGCAACATTTAACAAAGGCTATATCCATCAGGATAACTGCTTAGCATATGAACTTGCAACTAGAGAACACCTTCAAGTTCTTAATTAGCTTGTAATGTGTCTTGTGACAAACACGCACTCATAGAAGCTTATAGGCTTTATTGTACACAGCTATTAAATGCTGCATTTATGAGAGTGAGGCATTAAATGCAAGACCAACAATCCAGACCTCCAAGCACAAAACCATTTCGATAATGCACCTGCAGGCTCAGACCTGAGTGCTCAACTAGTTATTACAGTAGTTTGGACATTTCTAACAATTGTTCTTTCTTGCGCTTTCAGTGAATGTGGCTCTAATTGCTGCAGCTTTTACATCATCTATAAGGCATTAATATGTTGTTGTGTGGAAGGGCTAAAATGCCCGCACATTAACCCACTATGTCATTAAGACAAAACCAATGTGAAAGTAAATGGCTATACTTACCCTTCAAATCCTTTAAATCCAGAAATAGCATCCCTATCAAAATACAGCCTCTTTATTAAGCAGAATCACTCATCCACTTCCCTGTGGGATACAATTCAGCTGAAGGTGATTTAAAATTATTCTGACTCATGATTAAACTCATTTTCCACGGGGACTTTTTACTTTATATAGGTACATAAATTATAAAGCACTCTGTACATAGACAGCAGTCCTGTCCTTCTATGATTTTTATCCATGCAAGTTGCTAAATAATGATTGCTGTACATGTTTGTGAATATTTGGCGACGCAGAGGAAGCAACATCATGCGGCCAAAAGTATGTGTACTAATTATTATGTTCAGCTGTTTAAATCTCACAGAGCCACAGAGTCCTAAAGCATACAGCGTGTACAAATTGCCTATTCTCTGTTGCATCTCTCCTCACAAAGTTCCAAAGTACCTCTGGAAGCAACATGAGCACAAGAACCGTGTGTGCGGAGCTTCATGAAACGGGTTTTCATGGCCAAACAGCAGCAGCACACAGGCCTAAGACCGCTATACACAATGTCAAGCGTTAACTAGAGTGATGTAGCATACTGGCACTGGATTCTGGAGCTGTGGAAACGACATGGTTTGACAAGTTTAGAATGGACTTCAGGGGCCTACACAGAGCTCAGACCTCAACCCCACTGATCATCTTTGAGTTGAAACCGAACACTGTGAGCCAGGCCTTCTTGTCCAACATGAATGCCTGACCTCACAAATGCTTTTTTGACCAAACAGGCAGCCCCAAGAGAGGGGGACTTCTTATTGATGTCCTTGGTTTCGAAATGGGATGTCCAACAAGCTCATATAAGTATAATGGTCAGGTTTCTACATTCTTTTGGCCATATAGTGTATACTTTTGTATCAATCAGACATATTGTAGAGATTAAATATCGTATTGGTCCCAACCAAAACAACCAAGCATTAGCTGCTTTAGTTCACGGTCACTAATGGACAAAAACAAGGAAGGAACAAGCACTTTATTGTAGACATGGTAGTAACCAACTATAGCAAACCCAAATGTTTGAATGTGGTCTTATTTTTGCTGTAGTGTAAAGCATTTCTCATCACTATTCTCATGATGGCTAATCATATAGCAGCACTCAGACATTTTGAGTAATTTTACTTTTCCAGATTACACTTTACACTTAGACTATATGATCAAAAGAAGATTTTGTAATGGGATATTATGATTTGCGTCAACATTTAGTAACAATGTCGCTGGCTGGCAAAACCTTCATTCATGCACTGGCTTGAAGCTCACAAGTAAGATAAGTTCAGGTATTTGTTCAAAGAGTCAGAAACTCAAGGGTGGATATTTTGACTTCAGCACCCATTTCAGATATATTGCATTTAGAATGCTTATCAAAAACTGCACTGCCTCTGCATATTTCTTTATCCTAATTGAATTTAATCCTCCATACAGGCAATTGCACAGAAAACATGACCTAGTTTGGCACACTTTAAAGTCCCTCACTGTGGCTACTCTTCTTTACCAGTGAGAAACTTTCCCTAAGCTTTCCTGAAACTTTCATTTTTGCTGTGAAATGTTTCAAACCGGCATGTTCTAAATGTCCCATTGCATAAACAGGTGATCGTTCAATTCTGTGCTCAACAGATTCCGTGCTCAAAAGTAAAGTACCTCTGCTCTGCAATAATATGTTGGCTTGGCAAAAACATTCAGCATGGGATGACCTACTCTTTGTGGAACTTGGGCTCTGCTCTGTATGGTGTAATTAAGTCCATCCCAACAAACAATTTCCCCTGCATCACTATGAAAAACAGTGTTTACCTAAATCATTATAATCTTTGCACATTATCCTTTCCAAACATGTAATTAAAGGTTTCTATTGTGACAGTAGCAATGTTTTCCCCCTTCGTAATTCAAAATCACCAAAAGTGAGAACTTTTCGGAAGCTACTGCCAAAGGAGGTGGTTAAAGACAAAGAAGCTGCAGAGACCACATTGCTCTTAGGGTCCTCCAATCTGGTCGAGAAGCAAACCCAGAGAATATCATCAGGTTAACCAAGGCAGAGCACGGCAGCTAAAAACCACTGGTGGTTCCTAACTGGAGACATCAGCGGCACAAGGAGGGTGGTGGAAGAAAGTCATTGTTGGCCTGGAGGAGCTACCAGAATGCTTAGCAGAGAGATTTTGCAAAGGTATCAGGTACAACAAGCCAACATAAAGACAGAAATGCATTGAGCTCCCACTCAAAACATGCCAGTTCAGAGGGTGAAGCACAGCCAAAGCCAGCTCTAGACACACACACACACACACACACACACACACACACACACACACACACACACACACACACACACACACACACTTCTATACACTTGCTTTCCATTAATAGTGTTACTTTGATTCTGAGAAAAGTAAACGTAAGTGGGTGTAATTAATAGGTATTTAACTTATTACGTGCTAAATAAAGCTTCACACTTATTTGCACGTGAAAGCATAATATCTTATTTGCCAAAAAGTGGGAAAATTTAATCATTCTGACTTTGAAATTTTCGCTGACAATTACAGTTTTAGGCACTTGAGGAAAATCTGATTTAAAAAGCTATTTATCTGGTCAGTAAGCATTTATGTGCGCAGACAAAAACACTATTATATGAAAAAAATAAAATAAGTAAAACATTAATAGAAGTAGTAATTCCATGTATGTCAATGTGTTTGTTTAACCATTTTTATACCGCTCATTGAAAAGAAGTAGCTGCAGTTATTATCCAATACGTGTTTTGACAAATCAATACTTCATTAAATTAAATCAAGTGTGAATTTATCAAATCTATTTGATGGCTGGAGGCTTTAAGGGGACCTCTGAAACCACTGTTTTTCAAACTAGCTCACAAGATCCTTTCAGCTACTTTTTTTACTCTTTTACTGTTATTTTTACTGTATGTTCATTTACATGTATGTTGATTTCAATTCTAATGTTTTTACTGGTAAATCTTCAATAATGCTTTGCGTTTCTTTTCACTGCAATAACATAATGGACAACATTACAGCTAATTACATCACATTGCACAATTAGATAACGGCAGGAATGGAGTGTTAGCAAGGTGTGCAATGTTGGAGCAGCAGTGTGCTCAGAGTTGGGCGTAAACACTAGTCTCCCATGTATAGAGCACCTGGCTACTCAGCTATACGCAATTCAGCATGTGCATAGTTACAATATAACTGCTGATCTATAACAATGATATTTACAATAAATAATTAAACGATATTTACAATAATTGTTAGGTTTGATTTAGAAATGTAATGACTATGAATAAACCAATTATGCAGACTTATTCAACTTTAGAGTTTTAATCTATTTTACACTCGCTGTATTTCTTATGCAGCTTATGGTATGAACTTGTTTTAAAAGCACAGAAAGTTAAAAATCCATACTGGTCCAGTCCTAATGATAGATATTAGCACTTCACAATAAGATCATTAATCTCACCCACACAAATGAACACAAATGAACTGGTCTAATGATCAGTTAATCTTCTTGAAAGAGTGTTCTCTGAAATCACTATCTGGTCACAGCTGGACCGCTGAGTGTACGGCTCTGCCTTACTGCAATAACTACCAGGTAGAGTAAACAGGACAAACAGGCTGGATAGCCTCCATTCATAATCTGCGCTTTATCATTACAGCGTCGACCTCAAGCTAGAGCCTTAAGCAACTTAATACTCCATGCTTCTCTCACCATATAAAAAAACAAAGGGCAAGGACACATTCATTAGGCATTGCAGGTGGGCAATCCAAACCAAGCCAGCATTCTCTCCCTCTGGAAGGAGGAGGAAGGAGCTGATTAAAAGGTTCAGGTTCAGAGCTCAGCATTGCGCGACTGGCCTCCAGCCACTGAGCTGACTTCAGGTGCACAAAGCAAAGAGCTGCCATCTATCTCTCCAGGCTGAGCTCTGCGGGGCTTGGCTATTGCACCTGTTCCTGCATGGCTGCTGTAGAACGATAGTGTGGATACGCATACAACACCCAAACACACCAGGACTTTCCATAACACTTCCTCTAAATCAATTATAAAATTGATTACCTGGAAGTCTGCTCTCAGCTAGCGTGCGCTTCGGTAAGTATTGATACTTAGAAGGCGTCCGATACGAAGCTTACCTGGAATTTGAAAAGGTCTGGGGTCAGAAACAGTATGTGTGCGTAGAATTCCAATTCAGCAGTTTGTTTCTTAGGTAGGAAAACAATGCCTTAACACCAGCATTAAAAGTCTTAGAAGTTTGTTTAACCGTTATTGACCTTTAATTATATTTGTCTTAAGAAGTGCTTTGCAATTCCACAGATCAGTTATTCATGAGCTGAAATGCATGCATTATTCACTGGTCTATTTGCATGACAAATGGACCTCACAATTAATTGCGATGCTTAATAGTTAATGGAGAATCTGTTGAAGTTGAGCAATTTGTTGCTAAAAACAGCGCTCTCGCAAAAACCCATCGTTCCTGAATGGAGAATGGAGCTTGGGTTTTCCGATTAGACATCTTCAGAGTAGACAGAGAGAGAGTCCCTGACTGGAATACTCACATCAGCACTAAACAAAGCGAGGGGAGAGGATTCCATATGCTGATAAAATCATGCACCAAGGATTCTGCAACAAGGGCAAAAATGATGGGCATATTTAAAAAAAAAAATCCAAGGGGCCACTGTAATGCATTCTCAATGAACAAATCACCGCTGGGCTGGAAAGCCTTACATTTCAGAAATGAACCTTTATAGGTGCACTGTAATGTTAAAAGAGAATTACACCATTTTTTTCAACATTTCTGCATAATGAAGTGGTTAAGATGTAAACAAAGTCATTCAGAGTGGTTTGTCAAAATTGTTCACAGTAGTGGTGATAAGACCCAGACATCCAACCTTTAATTCCTCTAAAAGCTTCCTTAAAGAAAGTTATTACACAAAATGTTTATGAATGCCTGAGACTTTGTTTCACAACAGTTTTGAAATAATCTTTTGACCTAAAAGTATTTTACCAATACATTCGTGGAAAGGTTAATGCATAGTGTTATAAGTCAATTTTCCACTGTTTTTCCACCATCAGCATTACATTACAGTAATCAAATTTAGTCCTGGGTCACTCTCTAAATACAATTTATACCTTATCTTACCTCTTATTTTACACTCCAAGATTAATTAATAGTTTATTCATTTCCCTTGCTTTAGAATAGTATCCTTTAGAAAAAGGATAACAACCAGCAACAACAACAGGTCTGCTTCCTGAAACTCAAAATCATTCCAATAATTCATTAAAAATTTAAGTAAGGCAAGTAAAAGTACTGAAACATTAGCGGGAAAAGCATTAGTGTCATTTTACTTTATGTAGGTTATAGTATTTAGTATTTTATTTTAGTCAGATATGTGTTGCATTTCCTTTCAATTTAATGACAGCCTGAAGTCTTCTAGGCCTGAAGTGCATGTGTTTGCACAACTAATGCTTAAACAGGCTTCTTGGATGTTTTCTGTTGGATGTTCGGAGCATGGCAGGTTTTCAACACGTCCTGTTTTTTCCCACCACTTTAGTTATTCACCAGGTTCCTTTTAGGTGTATCTGTGTGATCCAACTCACACCTGGTAGAAATGCATGTAAATTTGAGCACAGTAGTTCAACAACAAAAAAAAAAAAAAAAAAAAAAAAATTGATTTGCAGTTAACTAACCAAAACTTTGATCAACATCACCTGTAATACCAATAAAACACAATAAAACAGAAAATAACACTAGTATAAAGCTACATTCACATTACAAGGCTCATTGCTAAAATCCGAGTGCTCAAAGCCGGTTTATGAGGACCCGAGTGGAAGTGGCCAAACAGAAATTAAAGCGGAGCTGGTTTATGAGGAGCCTGGCCACTTCCACTTGGGTCCTCATAAACCGGCTCTGCTTTAACTTCTGTTTGGCACTGCTGCCATGGTAACGCTGAATGATGGTGCACAGTGGAAACAAGCACATAAATTGCAATCTGAACGTTCATATGAAGGTCGCATGGCAACGAATCGGAAATAAAATGAAAATATCATATTTGTGTGTCCACACAGCCCTGAAAACAGCAGATCTGAGTCACATTAGGGCAAAAAATCGGATTTTTGCCACTCCAGCCTGGTAATGTGAGCGCAGCCTAAGAGTGGATGAAATTATTTTGCATGCACGCTGGTATAAACAAATGCTGCAACTACCCCATTTTCCATTTAAATATATTTTACACTGAGCTTTTTCATACTGCATCCAAAAAACAAATAATACAAAACACTGCTAGTGCAGAGGCATTTCATACACTGCAACAATACAGCATTTAAATATGTTATTTTAGGAAATCACATCATTCTCCCATCTTAAAAAAACTAAGGTGTTTTGTTTATTTCGCATTTTCTTCTTTCTAGTCATTGAAATTTTAACACTAGAAAGTTGCTCTCACTGCTCAATATCAAACTCTGCCTAGAAGAACAGTCATTTGCTCTCGAGACACCGATAGCTATTGTTTTATTGGCTCCCTACTGAAACAGCTGCATGAATCAGGGCATGTTTCATGTGAATGGTATGTAAATGAGGTACTCATAAGCGGGGGCCTGATTTCACATTATGATGCTGATTGATCATTTGTGCTTAAATCTCTGCTTGTTTCCATGTCGTATAAAGGTTTCATGAATCACATGAATATGATGAATAAGAGTCATTATTACTGTGGTCATATTAATTAAACTTTCAATATTCAGGTTTTTCTCTATCTTTCAGAATGTTAATGAAATTTTGAGCCAAGTGTGTTGGATGATACAGTGAAGACTGCCAGTCTCAATGTGTATGCATTTGGATTAGTGTTCCAGTATTCATTTTACAGTGAAATGGGCTGTAGCTGAAAGTTTGTCTCTTGCTATTGCTTAGCTGGACTCAATATATAATACTCAAAGCCCCCAAAGTTATAATCTAATTGAACTGATGTATTTTTGAATATGAAAAAGCATCATTTTCATACTACATCAAAAAATTAAGCAAATTATGACAGAAGTGTCAAAAAACTACTTTTGATCACTGTATAAAAACTCAGACACATGTGGATTCACTGGTGGTTTTGGACAGTAAATAAATTGACTATAAGGGCACTGTAGACATCAAGCAAGTGCCCTGGTTCCTGTCACCACCAGTGTGAAGAAATCAGTAAGTTTTAACACAATGAACCATTTTACATTAAACCACTCTGAATGACCTTGTTTACATCAAAAACTGAATAGCAGATTGAATTTTTTAAAAAATCAGTCATAGTCAATAGTCAATCAACCAGTCTGCCTGTGGCCAGTTGAGAGCCATCTCTTTATTTTTTGTGGGGGGAATTATCCTCTCAACAGGTGACAAGTTGCACTAATGAGCTTTTCGTCAGGAGAGAAGTCAGCACTTCATAATAGGCTGACATTTCCCCACTCCACTTCAAGGCTAAATTAATCTGCCTCGCCCACAATGGGCTGCTGATGCTGCTGCGTGTGCTGTCTGCAGCTTCCCCTCCGACACGTTGGGCTTTCCACACACTCCTTACAACAGACTTTGAGTGTTTCAATATGTCACACATGAAATCTTGAGCTTGATCTTCCTTTTCAGAGCAGATTGCTTTCTGTCTGCCCACACACTTCTGTCGGCCGCCATCACCGAAACGGCCGTGCGCGTCTCCACACATGAAATGGGGACGGGGAGAGAGTGCAGCGCATAAAAGGCTTGACTGACAGAGCCCCTCGCACGCAGAAAGCCAGGATAAGGGATAAACATGCTGAAGATAGATATCTTCCATCTCTCTTTTTTTGCCCCCTACCCTTCTTTCATTTGTGACTCTTTCCAACAAACACGTTGGAGATTCACACACGCACAGCGCCAGCCAGTTCAGTCCAGATCTGTTTTTCGCTCCCGAATGCAGCCAGTCAACTGGGTACAATCTTTGGTGACACCTGTAATGCTTGTTGAAAGAACAGGGGAAGAGGTGTCGGAAAAGGGTGGTGGGGTGGTGGGGGGGCTCTTCCAAAGGAAAGTCTCCCTCATTCATAGATTACCCTGAGGCTTAAGCTGAATCAACTCAAGGGTCATGAGAATTTTCAAGTCAAGCACATTTGTTAAGTTTTGTATGAAGTGGTGGTGAGACGGCAAAGTGATCTTTAACCACAGCATACACAATACTATTGCTTATTTCCATAGGGTGGCCTTCATCGCCTTAGATGAAAAAGTCTCCCTACCAATCCTACCAATACAACATATAATATTTTAAAGTATGAAGAACCTCCACATAAAGATTCTATACCAGCACCATATATAACTTTGGCTGGTGGGCAAACAGCTGGAAAAATTCCATTCAACCTAAAAAGACATTGTTACCAACAACTCAATTTTATCAGACCACTGTTAATTTCAAATGACATTTATTGAGTATACGTGTTGGGGGTCGCACTGTTGGAACAGATCAGACGCAATGTTTTTGTGTAATTAACTGTAGTGTGGTTGCAAATTTGCCGTTGTTGTTTCTAGGAATGCAAGGTTATTCGAGTACTCAGTGCTAGTGCTGAAAGATTACTCTTCATTTAAATTTTTTTTCAAAATTGCAACTCAAATAAGAGCAATTTCCTAATCACAAGACCTGCAATTTTTATTACTGCCAAACTTAACTTGTCTTAATTTGTAAATGGGGAAATTTAACCTAATAACACAGAGCTCATGAAACACATATAGGTAAGTTAATCCAATCAGAAACAACACCTATGTGCTACACTAACTAGCTGGCCTTCTGGAATACTACATTCAGTTTTCAAGCATCAAGCCAGAAAAAAAATTAGAAATATAAAATGTAAAATTTTGGATAAAAAAGGCCTGGAGCTTCATTACTGGAGAAGAATCTTTATTTAAATTATGCTTACACAATTGG
This sequence comes from Pygocentrus nattereri, assembly GCF_015220715.1. Classification (NCBI taxonomy): domain Eukaryota; kingdom Metazoa; phylum Chordata; class Actinopteri; order Characiformes; family Serrasalmidae; genus Pygocentrus; species Pygocentrus nattereri. Next base: position 14,220,200 of record NC_051237.1, read on the forward strand.
TCAGAAAAAAATGCCTGAATTGTTCTACTGTTGGCACACTGGCTCTTGATGAGGATAAAAGACCTAATGTAGATGATGGGTCCTCATCAGCTATTGCTGTTAGGTAGCTCAATGTTAGTTCATTATCCTTTTCTGAAGAGGCAGCCTCGATCACTCCTTTTGATATAACAACCTACCAATTTCCCTTTGCCCATTAATGAAAAAAAAAACATGTTTTCAAATGTATTCCTCCACGTACTACTAACTTTTTTCAACTGAAGCCTAAGTATACAGTCCTGTATTCATTTTAAACTAGAGACTCTTGACTCAAAGTGTGCTCCAATTTATCATTAGGTTTGATGGGATTTTTTGCCATCCATCCATCCATCCATCCATCCATTTTCTAAGCCGCTTCTCCGTCAGGGTCGCGGGGGGGTGCTGGAGCCTATCCCAGCAGTCTTTGGGCGGAAGGCAGGATACACCCTGGACAGGTCAACCAGTCCATCGCAGGGGGATTTTTTGCCAGCAATCTGAAAATCCTTGTCCAACCTGGAAACAGTTGCACTTTTTTTTTTTTTGAGACAATGTTGTGTATAAAACATATATGTGGGTAAAATATACTGTGTGGGTAAAAGATATATATTAAAAAATTGCATTTGGAGCCATGATCTCAACAATAAAGCCAAAGGTCATTGTGTATTTGCAAATTATTGAGATAACAACAGGCTGGAACATAATACGGGTCCTTTTCCACCACGCCCAGAGGGCTGCACACAATCCAAAGTTTTCTTTATCTCAGTCCACCTAACTAGTTTCCTACCAGGCAGCCAGTTTGACTTTGGAATGCCGTGGCGGGCTTTAGATGACTTTTACTCATATCTCTCCAGTCCATTTTCCCAGCTTGTGTTTTTGTTGCTTATTGGGAATGAAGTTGCAGCATGCCTGTAGTCCGGAGATCTCTCCATCATCCATGCAGCTGTACAGAAGTAGTCAAGATGTGGCATCCCATGCAATGACAAACTCGCTGCATTATTCTGCTGACAGAATTGCGAAAGCAAGACGGTTGGGGGCGGGGTGTCAATAAGTGCATGTGTGTGTGTTCAGGGGTGTGGGGAGGTTTGGATCAGTGTGTGTGAGGTGATGGATTCCTCTCAGCTCCTTTCATGGTTGATTGTCACTCCATGGCAACCTGCTGCTCCTGCCACTGAAGCTTGCAGTAAAAAAAGAAAAAAGGAAAAACAAAACTCAGCTCCTTTTAAGACGCTGTGCACCCGTGAGAGCTTTTAATCAAAAGCAACTTTAAATCGGCCTCTGAGAGCATTTTCATTGCTGAGGGTAGGACCGTGCCTTGAAGGAAGAGAGACGCGGGTGCTTTTGTGCTAACTATAATCCTGTCTGGAATCTCTGGGCTCCTTTACTTCTGCAGTGACAACACACTCATTTATTTAAGGGGGAGATGTATGTGGGGTGAAGAGGGGCACTGGACGAAGACGGATGTAAGACGAGGCCTTGAGGGGAAAGCAGGCTCATGCTGTGGAGTCCTCGGCTGACTGATGATGCTTTGCAATAATTAACTTCATAAAGGAAGCCCTCCCAGCATGCAGGTGCATTTGGACCAGGCCACACAGACCACCGCTTTTGGATTAAATAAGCCTGCAGCAGTCACCAAACTCTACCTGTTTCTGAAGTGAGGTGTCAGCTCAGAGGGAAATCAACAAAGGGCAGAGGCTATAACTTCGTGTGTGGAATAGTTGTATTTATCTGACTTATCTGATTTTGTATAATTGTCCATCAGCTGGTCTAAAGGCAAATCACAAACAAGGCAACTGAATCCACAGTTTTCTACTGTACAGAATTTTTCCGTTATGTACTAGTCAATCACCCATGTTTGGTGCTCTGTTATCGACTGTTATTTAAGTATCTGTAACAGTTAATGAACATTTTATATATGTCCATAAAATTAACATAGGGCTGTAGACATACTTTTGCAGGTGATAGCACAGTTAGTAACACAATAGATTAGCAGCACACAGAGGAAAAAAACATTGAAAAAAATGTTTTATTATTCAAAACTTTCTGAGGGAAAGGTTTTGGTGTCAGATAAGTGATGCACATTGCCTCTTCAGATGAGCTAACAGGCTAATATTAACACTAAGGCCAACATTGAATGTGCCATCTTCTACATGAGGCATTTTCTCCTCAGTAGACAAGGTGCTAATATGTTAGTTTGTCAGATAAATATATTTTCATTGTTTCTGGACCCAAATAACATCTGTTAGTTAGTCTATTTAGCAAAAAATCCATGCCAAAGCCAACTGCATTCTGCCTTTGGCACTGCACTCATGTTGAAGCACTTGTGTTTTCCAATAGTAAAGTATATCAAAATATACATAGTTTTTTGCAAATACCAGCATAACTACAACGTTTTATAGCCCTGTTAGGACATAAAAAAACTATGATTCATGAAGTTGCTAGCCTGCATAAAACACAACAGTGATTCAGTTTTTGGATACAAGCACTTTAGATGGCTAATCGAGTATTTGAGTTCCACGCACATGCCCACTATGTATATAAATGGACAACTTATGTACCGCCTATGCTGTACAGAAATTTGTCCATTTTAATATATAATGGTTAAGTCATATTTTATTAATCTTATTCCAAGGGAAATTGGTCATTTTGCTGCCTAACTAAGCCCATCGGAATTTCGATGCATGGTCTTACATTTACAGGTTCACCTCTGTTACCACTTGGATACCATCTATCCACAAATTATGTCCACAGTGCCACAAATCACATAAGTGAGTCTGCTTGAGATTACTTAACAACTCAACATGATTTGGGGCAAGTGGGTGAAAATTTAGGCATGCAGTTTGCATTGTTCTAATTAGCCAGTGCTAAAACTCTTCACTACTTGTCTGCCTCAAATCTCCAGTGCAAAACTACAAAAAACTAACTTTTGAGACTGACTACATTTGAGATAAGGCCAAAGTTGTGTGAATTTGATTTTTCATTTGACTATTTTTCATTTGACTACTGCTTTAATACGCACTCAATATTCAGTTCTTGTTAGCAAAGGAGATTCACTTAGGATGAACTATACTCACAAAATGGTCCCCCCAAATCACATCTGACAGCTTCAGTGTTTTATGCAGCCTGGTCTGCAGTGTTGGAGCGACTCCTGACATCCTGCAGTTTCTCATCTGGATAGCTCTATTCTTACTGAGCTTTATTTAGGGTCTATTCTCTCTCTCTCACACACCTCTCGCTCTAAACCTCAACGGAGCCATACGTCCTTGGTTCAGGGCTTCCTGGCTGGAGGGTCTGATAAGCCTCTTTACAAAAAGAGGCCGTGATTCACTGAGGGGAACTAGCAACGCTCACAGGCACATGACAGCCGTACTATCGTTGTCAATCATGGCATTTATGGCTCCACACGTGAACGTGACAATGTTAGCTGCCGCATTTAACAGGGAAGTATTCCGTTCCCTGTGAGGGGCTTCACTTACTGTGTTTGACTGATGTTGCCTCTTATTCCTTTCTGGTAGTTGTTGAAAAAGCAGGGGCTACTGTAGAAGCCATTTTCTGTGCTGAATACACTGGGTGGCTGAACGGCCCATAATGGGTAGAGACATCAAAGATATCTAATAATGAATGATGAAAAATTCAGCAAGGTAGAGGAGGATGCAAGGACAAAGCAATGAGAGGTAGACCCAATATCTCTTTCCCCCAACCAGCTACTTTGATCTGCAATGGGAACAGAAAAGCTCTTCACACTGGTGGGGTAATTATCACCATCACGAAAATTTCATGCATGCTAAAGGGGAAGCCAAGGTGGAACAAGGCGACGGACTTTCAAAGCCTGGCACTTCCTTAGCTCAACATACATTGGCATTCACCTCTGGACCTTTCTTGGCTTTTAACAGCTCTCTGTGTACGTGCATACACCCGAGAAGAGGACAGCGAGAAAAAAAAAGGGCAGAAGGAGGCTGTAAGCACACCGCAGTGGGTTTTGAAAAAGAGCGGTGCTTCATGTGGACTGCAGCACAATGATTCCTCAGCATGGAGGACTGATTGGAATCAGCCGGAGCCATGCAGGCTGGCCCTGCTGACGATCCGCACCGCCACTTATTTCACGCTACATTAACAGACCAAAAGGCCATTTTCCTTTCCGAGGCCCATACGAAACTGGCGAATGGAAGAAGAAAGGAAAATGCCATGTTCATCGTAGAACATTTTCCTCTTCTGTCTTTAAACTTCATGGAGATTTGGTGTGGTTAAATTGCAAGCATTTTCCTTGATGTCATTAGTAGCTCTTCAATTACTCGTTTTGTCTAACGACATGACTTGATGAATATGCTCAAAGAGACACTGAGGCAGGGTTTAATCACTACATCTAAAGTCGGAACACAAATATCTGCGTCACCAGAGCAGCAGACACTTGGAATTAAAACACAGGGAGCAGCATCAGAATGAGATCTGCTGCCTCGAGCACGTTTTATTGATGCATCTGCTGACCACAGCTTCCATCTCAATGAGCTACATTATCTTACCAGCAGACAGCATAATTCTGAAAAAGGGAGGCCGGGTGCACTTTAACAATAAAGCTGAAAATGATACGCAAACAGTTCCTTCCCCCAAGTCCTGTTCAATGTTTTAGAGAGAGCTGGGTATAGATGCCAGGAGATGATCCTTTAATGCTAATGAGACAAAGGCTATGGACCTCAGTTCCTTTTCAGTTGAAATAATGAACTGTTCATCAGCATAGCATTTTAAAGACGCCAAAAATGAGGAGAAGCTGCAGGAGCCACCTTATAATGTAACAATCTGAAGAGTTAAAAGCATAAAGGAAACACACTGCAATATTGCCAGCATCAACAAAAGAACATGCAGATTTAAGTTTAAGCATAAGTTTAAGCCTCTTTCAAAACATTTAGTAAAAGTCCCCATATACTCTTAAAAAAACACAAGATGACTACAGTGGTGGACGTCATATATTAGCTCAAATTTCTTTTAAAAAGTTCCCATATACTCTTAAACTGGTTTTATTTCTGATTTAAACTCTTCATCACATAGTTGTTCCATCTGTACAATAAAAATCAATTTGTTTAAACATTTCTTGAACCAAGAAGGATCTGGGGATTTCCAATTTAAGAGCTTTACCTTTTTCTCTGCAATCAAAGCACACATTAGGGCTTGTTTCTCAGTGGAGGGTAGAGTGGTTGCCACTTCAGAGCAACCAAAAATTGCTAAATTGTGTTTAGGCCAGATATTTTTTTATACATTTTTGATAGTCACTGGAATTTGCTACACCAGAAATCTTGTAGCACAGGACAAAACCACAATAGATGTGACAGGGATCCCTCTTGCACTGATCACACTGTGGAGACTCAGATTAACACAATTTACATAACCTGGTTTTGGAGTTGTAGAGTTTGCGTGGAAGTTTAAACTGAATATGTCTATATCTAGAATTTACAGAACATCCATGAACTCCTGACAAGCCCTCCTCCAGACAATGCTACTGGACAAGGCATTGTTTAGTTCACTGTTCCACATGCTTTTAAGATGGTTGGAGTTAGCAGACTGAGTAAAGTCAGAAACAAAACAAGAAACGATATGTCTAGAGCCAGGATTAGAAATAAAGAGATCATAAAGTATGTTACTGTTTGATTATTATCTGAGGAATGTTTGCCAGAGCATAATTCATAACTTGCAAATTGCAAAAGAAATGTGATTGAGGCAGGTTGAATTTATTCTAAAGTTGAGTAAAAGAGGCAAACTTGTCTATAAAGAAATCGTTGATGCAATACAACCCATTTCGCTCCCATGAAAGGAAAAATCAGTTGATCTGTGATGGTGTAAATAAATGGGCACTTGATGCTGGTCTGTTTATAGAGACATCTGGTCCTTTGAAACATGTTTTACCTGATTTAAAATTCTCAGTGAGCATAACTGTGACCAAACAACTTTAGGTGATTTTACTTTGGAAGACTGGGAGTGAAGATTTTGTTATTGACAGAGCTTACATAACGAAGCTATGTCAATAACAAAATCGCTTCAAAACAAGATCCCCACTGACAATAGTATCTGATTGTTTAAAGAATGCTAGAGGCAAGTACAGGAGGAGACACTAAAAAAGATATAAGAATCTTGGGAGTGTGATCTCGATGGCACTGATATGACCAATAACTTACAAGGAAAGAAGCCTCCACATCTAAATATTTATCTTCAGCTGATCAATCATATCTAGAGTTTAGTTTAAACAGGGGTTTATGATTTCTTGATATTTTAAGACCAAGACACGTGATGTGGCTGCCAGCTTGTTTAAATGGAAGAGTATTTAGAAAACTGGTAATCCTGAAATTTTACCAAATAAATCAGCACTGGTCTATACAATGTTGGGCATTTTTTACCCATGTAATAAAAGGGTCACCAAACCCAAAGCACTTGCCTCAAACATGGTCATTCAATCTGCTGCTTTTTGGGATCTAAAGTGATAATAGGTGCTGTGGTGTTCTACTGCTCCACTTAAAGGATGTTTAATAGCTGGCAAAAAAAGGTTCTTGGAAAAAGAACCCAAATTGGTCAGTATTTATCCTAGTCAAAATATGCCTTTCCCAACCTTTTGCTGCTTCACCAGGTGGGAAGGCCTGTATAGCAGTAAAAATATCAGATATGGAAAATGCTTAATCAAGCTCATATCTAGAGGCTTCACTCAATTTTGGGAGGGCTAAACTGCTAAAGGAGGAATTACAGCCCAGTCTTATCTGTTTACTCACCATTACAACTTCAGTTAGGACTGAATTCAGGACAGAAGCTATTACAGAACAATAGTTCTTACGTTCATTATCTTATCCTTACTCCAGATAAGAAAACACTATTACAGAAACATCTTAACTGGACAAAATGTCATAAATACTGCCCTAACTGTAAGAAAACAGTGACAGGCAGCAGTTCACTACAACTAGCACACTGATGCTACATTTATCTACACTGAAAAAAGCGCTTTGGCTTGTGAAGTTATTTCAAAAATCCCAGACACAATGTCCACCTTCACCTCTTATTACCTTTGTGTGTTATTGTTGATGAAAACTCTTCAGACAAAACATTACAGTGATGGTGGTAATTAATGAAGAGACTGAGCTGAATGTGTGTCTGTTTATTTTAAGAAATAATGTTAGCACGGTCGGCTAAAGTGTTTGGGAGACTGAAACTGTGGAGCAGCAACGCTCTGATAAACAGCACAGTAGCGCTGTCATACGCTGTGTAACATGGGGGAACGAGGAGGCGGACGCATACGCTGAGATAAGCGACTTTTATTAAGGTCAAATCCAGGTCACAGTCGAAATGGTCCAGGTTCAAACAGCCAACATGGAGAGAATGCAGATCAGACATGACAAACAGAAACACAGAACCTCAAACAAGAACCAAACACTACAAATATCCAAGCAACATCCCAAAGACCAGCAACAACACAGGGGAAAACACAGGGCTAAATACAAGAAGGCTAACAAGGAATAACAGGACTCAGGTGAAAACACAGGTGAGAATAATCAGGGGCGTAGTCACAAAACAAGGGGCCGGACAGGGGATCAAAACAAAAAAGCATGTGGCCCAGACCAAAACACAACACGAACACATGGACAGGACTGGGAGGGGCCAATTGTGACACACTGTAAGATTTCTTATGCTGTCTTACGCTGTAAGATAAGATTCCTAAATTAAGGTAAGATTTGCTTCTTTAAAACTAATTTGTAAAAAAAATCATATCTTGACCTGTCAGATCATAACTTAACACAAAAATGACAGACACTTTCTATCTTAAAGGCTCTTTAAAGTTAAAAATCAAAGTCGACTATCACGTCATGTCTGTTGCCTACCAACCGACCATATGAGCACAGCTGAAAACGTAAACACGTAATCAAAGTGATCAAGCCAATTAGCCAGGCAGCTAGCTAACAGTACTGATGTACTGATGGTCAAACAAAACTAAAGCGTTGAAAGCTAATAATGTTGTGATTGCACTTTGTTCTGTTTTTCAGAGCATCGTCAGTCCACGGTTTCTGTTTCATTTCACAAGCGCTTTAGCCGACCGTGCTAACATTATTCCTCCTAATAAACGGACACACGTTCAGCTCTGTCTCCACATTATTCACCACCATCACTGGAATATTTTATCATCAACATTAACACAGTGGAGATGCAGTGTTTGCAGCATCTGGGGTTTTTAAAACACTGTCAGAAAAAAAAACTCATCATAGCACAGTATTCAGTGTAGATAAATTGTACATCTTTATGCTAGTTATAATGAACTATACTGCCTGTCACTTACACAACACAACAGAAACAGACGGGTTAAAACAGAATTTAAAACAGCTCTAAAGTCGTCTTAAAGTTGGGACACAATTTAGGAAATTGTGTCTAGTTAAGATGTTTCTGTAATACTGTTTTCTTATCTGGAGTAAGGATAAGATTGTGAACGTAAGAACTGTTGTTCTGTAATGGCTTCTCTCCTGAATTCTGTCCTGACTAAATCAGTCATGGTGACTAAGCAGATAAGATTACATTTCAGACTTAAGAAGTTTCTGTAATGCAGTCCCAGGTCTTTAACTTTGACTGAAGTAAAGTGTGTGGTGTGTTTTCAGTCAAATGTCTATTAAATGTCAAGTCTTTTAGTAGCAATGGATTGAAACTCCAGCAGTAATACTGTTTAGAACAAATGCCTTTTAGTTGAAATGTGACCAAGCTATGATTAGAAATCATACTAGTATATTTAGTGCATGTGATGATATGAATTTAGAAGAACTTGAGAAATTGGCCAGTATAAAACCCATGGACAATAGAATGCGAACTTTCTGTCTTTCTGTCTGTGGGATGTTGGAATCTCCAGATATCTACAATGTTTCCAAATTTAACCAGTGTTTATTGTTTTGACAGAGGAGATGACTGGAGGTTTCCTTACAGATAATCTTATTATATTGCTGCTGTCGAAAGAAAACCTTGTATCTCCATTTTTTTCAGTTTTTGACATAATTGGAAGATGCCCTTTGCATTGTATGTAAATTTCATGATGGATGGACTAAAAGAAACAACCCAAAATGACTTTAAAAAACGAATTAACTTACATTAAAAGTAAAGTAGATTTCTTTCCTTCGCCTATAAAGTTACCATTTTGGAAAATACTAGGTTTTGCTCTGACAACAGCAATATATGGATCTACGTAAATCTACGTAATTTAAATTACTCCTATATATATATATATATATATATATATATATATATATATATATATATACACATTATCTTTGTCTGAATTTGGGCTATATTTACAGGAAGTGGGTCTGTATTCATGACTTCTAGTCGAAAAGGAATTTTCTTACAAAAAAGAACAGCGATGAGTTATATGAGTTTCTAGTAGAAATATCTTATCGGCCTTGACTGATTTTAAATGTGAGAACGCTCGCCACCTTTTAATTGGGTGACCAAGCCCTCACACATTCCAAGAGACTAAAGTAAAAAAAACTAGACAGCCCAAAAAAGAAAACAATAAGCAAAACAGACTAAAATAAAAACTAAACTAGAACCTTAAACACCAGAGAAACTCCCCTCTCCAGTTAGCTTCCCCCAGAAGCAATGAATTCCTCATTCTAAGGAGGGTCATTAAACTGATGTTATGCAGGCCCAACCTAGCAGCAGAGGATATAACACTGTCTCTATCATGTGCTTGAGAGAAATAAGCACATGCTCACTGTCTACAAACATGGCTATATGACTTCTCCAAGGCTTGTGAAGACCTTCTGCCAAGGATGCCAGAATTGGGGGTGTTTCAGCACGGTAACTAGAATAGAAATAGAATTTACAACCATTTGTCACTGTGTTTGCACATTAGACCTCCGCATTTAACCCATTCATGCAGTAAAACACCCACATACATGCACACTAGTGAACACACACACTAGGGGGCAGTGAGCACACTTGCCCAGAGCAGTGGGCAGCCCTATCCACGGCGCTCGGGGAGCAATTGGGGGTTAGGTGCCCTGCTCAAGGGCACTTCAGTCATGGACTGTCAGCCGAGGGGATCAAACTGGCAACCTTCCGGTCACAGGGCTGGGTCCCTAACCTCCAGCCCACAACTGCCCTGTCTATTAAAAGCAATAAAAAAAAAAATAACACAAAGGTCTGAAATTTAAAAAAAAAATTAGCTTAGGAAACCCTAGCTTAGCAAAGTGAAGTTTTCATTTTTCTATTTTTATTTATGGATTTCTAACTCTGCAGTAGTCATTCATTGTTTGAATTAATTCTGTAATTTAATTACAGCAAAATTAATCGCTTCCCTTAGCTACAGCTGGCTGCTTTGTGGGCGTCGCTAAAACACGTGGCTTGAGACTTGAAGGGAGAAAACGTAGAGAATACAGATAGAGGCCAGTTGTGAATACCACGGCAGCCTAATGCTGCTTTTAGACATAAAAAAATCATCTAACGTAATAATAATGATTTATCAACTGTATCTCCTGCTCAGTGTGCATTCCAGCGTTAAATGGGCCACATATCAAAAATCTGATTGGTTTCCACTTAGTTAATTTGCATGGAGTTCATACAGAATGAGAGAGCTGGATGAGGATGTGCATCACCAGTCTGATGTGTCAATTATATGCATATATAGCCGTCTCATTAAAATGTAGTATGACACATTCCGTTCGATGTATGATATTAAAGATTCAAATGAAAAAAGAAAATAATTTAGGATGATGTCATCACGTCACGTATTTGCTGTTTAAACCTCCAGGACCCCAAACTTAAAACTGCTGCCCACTGCGCTGAACATGAAGCTTTGCAGGGAAGCGAAACACATGTGCCACCTTCAGCTGTCTCAGTGCACGCATACACCCCAGCTGTGGTGCAATCTGGAAAAATGTACACCTTGTGGCTTTTGTGTTCCAGGTTATGCTCTCATCAGACTCAGTGGACTCTGGAAATGTTTTTTGGAATTAAAGCAGTGACAAATCGAGCTGGTCTTTCCTTTCTGGAATACCAACTATTTTGATGCTGTTGCAGTGAGATCGGCCTGCTAAGCCCTTCATTTTGCATTTTAATCAGTCGCTTTAAGTGAACTAATCTGAGCTTCATGGATGTGTTTCTTTCTCTGAATGGTTTTGATTTTCTCTACAAGAACTTGTTGAGACTGAAAAGACTGATCAAACCTGTCAAGCCTTTCATTGAGAGTTTGTAGGGTCTTATTGGAGATCTTCTCTCACATCGAAGGTAGCTCTTAATCAACTGAGTGTGAGCCACCACTTCAGCTAGCATTTTTAGCCAAAACTAGATTTTCAGGTTCTGCGCTCTTTGACATTTTCTCACTTTTTGGTGGCATTTTTATCTACAAGTTCTGAAGCATTAGGTCCATTGTTGTTAGTTTTAGGACATATTACTGATTGTGTTATGAGACAGCAAAAAAAAAGCTTTTGAAGTGCGGAGGAACTGCAAGAAGTATGTCTACTCCATGTGTTGGCTCTCTAGCACCCCCATTCCTTCCCTGGTAGAAAGGAAAATATAAACAAGAAGCCAAGTCATTTGGCATGTCAAAACACGCGTCCCATACATTTATGCCTACAAATATCAAATACTGCTGGAATCTGAAGAATAATAGTCATTCACTCTTTAGTGCCAGCTGGGGCACAGCTTATTTGGCACTCAAGGCTGCAAGACTACGGCCTCATCTGAAACAGCTGACAGAGTCAGGTGTCTCCTTAGATGGTACAATAGGAAACAATGTGTATATGTTAGTCTAAGACTAACCCCCAAAAAAACAGCCATTCATTTGCCAAAAACATTGAAAACAAAGTGAATCACTTAAGGTGCAACAGACTACATAGTGGGAGGTGATCGAGGGACTACTGCATTTCCATTTCAGCTGTGACTAAAATGCCTGGGCTGATGTTAGCATGGTCTGCACTGCTTCTTTGTCTTGTTATCTGCATTTATTTGTGGCACTGGTATAATGATTTTGACTAAACTTATACTAGAGGAAGAATTTCAGTTGGGGTACTGCCCACTGCTAACATCTTTAGTACTGTTATTACTCATATGGAGCTGCAGACCAGTGAAGCTAATAAATCCAATCTCTTTAAATAATTCAATCTCAGCTATGTAAGCAGAGCACTGTATATGTGCATCATTTTCCTCGTGTTTACACAGACAAGCCACAGAGAAATATTCTGAACAACCGGAAACCATTATCAAAACTTGGCTTTAATAGATTTAATGGCAAGGCATCACACTGCCAGACGAGGTCATTTCTAAACGAGCACCCCAGCATCAATTCCTCATGCCCTGCTATTCTGCAGAGGACATTTGTCTCCTTTGCAGCGCGTCAGGATTCGATTCCAAGACGTAAATATCTTATGAGACTCATAAAGAGATTTGCGTTGCCGCATGTTGCACTGCATGGATATTGATTCAGGGCTGCGAATCCTCCCACACAGATAAACTTTGATCCTGCAAGGCCAGTTAATTTAATCACCATGTGAGTCAATTGCTTATGAAGTACGCCCCTATTTTCCAAAAGTCTTTCCTGGGGATTCTGCCCAGCTACAAGTAGTGCCAGTTTAAATGGCTAAGCTGATTGCACTGCTTCTGCCGCTGCCACAGAACAATTAAGAACATGACATCACGTCCAGGAACATGCTAATGGAATTTGGCCAGGGATATGATTTCCTTATACTATTCAGCTGCCCTTTCGCTGGGAGGTGTGTACATGGTCAGGTGTGGGCCCGGGTCCCTGGAGGCCTGCTGAGTCCAGCTGGGGGGCAGACGGCTGCCGTTTTCTGGGACCTCTGCCAAGGTCCCACAGGTAAAAAAAAGTCACAAGCATGTGAATGCATTAGCATTAGCGCTACCTCTTTCCGCTTTGCGCAGAGCTGCGAACACGCAGCTGCTAACGTTGGCTGGCAGTGGCATATTCATTTGCTGGAGCACGGAGTCTGCTTTTCGTCCTGATGCAATATTGTGTCAAAGCACTGGCAGGAGAGCTCTGGTCCAATTATGGAGCTGGCGAGATGCCAGCACACAGTAAGCATATCTATAGGGCTGGGCTGTGGTTTACTGAAGCACCGTTCCTCATCCTCCTCCACAGTGCTGGACTACAGAGATCCCCAGTCTACCTCAGGATAAAATACACATGCACACCAGGGCGACTCTGTGTCCCGCTTCAAGGCAGCTGTCTGTGAAAGAAAGTTTGACTGAGGTGAGCGCAACTCTCTCCCTATAATCAGTGAGAACTTCAAGCAGAAAGCCCAGTGTGGGAAGCCCGCAGAGGAATGAAACGAATGCGGATCATTACCAGCCCAAGTGCATTTCCAAATTTACCATCGTGATTCTAATCACTTTTCAATTATGCCCTCCGATGGAATCAAATGCCTTTTTTCCTGAACAGGGCCACCTTTGTAGAGCTGGAATGAAGGAGGTGAGTCATTAGGTATGGCTGGATAGTGCGCAGGACTGTGATTTGGGGCACTGCTGGAATGAGACAGAATGAAAAAGACACTTGAGCAATAATGGGGGAGCGGATCAAGCGTGCCTGTCTCTGCCTGGGCAGGTTGCTAATTAGAAAAAGGCAATGAAGAACTACCATAGTTAGATTAAAGAATGGCCGGGAACAGGCATTAATTGCACTTCTCTTTCTCTGACAAGAAGAAGTGCACACACACACACACACACACACACACACACACACACACACACACACACACACACACGCACAGAAACACACACACAAACACACACAAAGCCCCTGTCTTCTGTTTGTGTCACTGGCTGACGTTCCTTTTTCCTATCAAAGGTTTCTTCTAGTCTTTTCTGCCAGAGGACCCTTGCTAAGGCAAATGAGAGGGTGTTCCTCACACAGCCAATGCAGCAGAAAAGTAGCTGTGCCTTTAAGAACTTTTTCAATGAACAGATGCTCAACTCTGTGGTGTGTCTTAAGCATTAAATGCATAACTCTGGTCGCTAACAACCCAGAACCTCTTCCTCCCTCAGATTTGTCGATTTTCTTTTTCAGATAAGTGTAAACCAAAACATCAGAATATAACAAATTATATTTTAAGTTATTATTTTGTTATTGTCGGGAAGTTGGTAACATTCTGCTATGATGGTTTGTTGTGGTACAGTTTTTGTGGATTAATATGTGTTAGGGTGTAAAAACATGAAGACATTGATTCACCTGCGTCAATTTTGAAAGTTCAATTATAATAGGCAACACAGTGTGCACTCACTTTTCTTGTCAAAATAAAATCTTAGGCTATTTTAAAACATAAAACAGAGAGCTTTGTGTACTGTTTTTCTTTTCTATTAATAAAATCAAAATTGTTTTATTGTCTATTTCACAGTCGTGGAAATAGTTGTTCTAGTCCTATTTGTGCATTCAGCGTATTTTTAAAAAAGTCTTTTTTCCCCCCAAATATTAAATATGACTGTAAATTTAAAGATTTCTTGATGCCCTGAATCTGTCACAACCATTCATCTGTCATATAAATAACTGCAAGTGACAATGTAATTGTCTTTTCTTGTTTATTGTTCGCAACTATTAAAGTCCTAAGCTGAAGTGGCCAAATTGGCTGATTAACCACCTTACTTTGTTTACTCAGTACACAACACTGGACGTACTTTTGAATCAATGCTGCACCCACGCTGTTATGTGCACACTCTCACACAACAGTTAGTTTCAGAGAATCATATGTAGAGTCAAGTAAAACTACATTTACTTCACAAGACTGGAAACAGAAGCAAAAATCACTCATTCTGCAAACCTTACTCAGCACGGCCCTGTAAATATGTTAGAGCACCAAGTGAGTTTTTGTCTGTTTAGAAGTTTTTTTTTGTTTGTTTTGTTCTTATAAGTCATATTATGTCTCAAGTGCATTTACTACTCTCTTTTATTTACATTTTCTTGGCTATTTTGTTAGCTGCAGCATAATACGACTGAAATTTAATTTAAGGACTGTGGAAAAGGACTCCAGTCAGCGAAAATCTCACATATTTGTGATTAGGCAATTATGTAATAAATTTGACAAGCCTAACTGAATCATTATCTAAACAATCATGACTGAATCTAATTGCTCTCAGCAGGGCTGTGTTCAAAATATCACGTACCCATACAGTGACTGCTGACCTTTAAACAGCACTTCAATGTGCAGGTGAAACTGATCCTCTGGACGCTGCTGCGATGTGTGTCATCTGTGGGACGTTAGTGAACATTTTGTCATTCACTGATAATTTTACAGGCACGGACTTTCTCACATTGCGTATGTGCTGAAATACTGACTGCAGCCTTTCAGGCTTCTGCAGTTATGATTAAAAGTGCAGAAAGTTCACTCCTCTGCTTCTCTGTGCTCTGACCAACACCCCAGAGTCGAGAAACCCCTATAATTTAGTTTTTACAGGCAAAGTTTATGTATTCCTCTTGCATTACTTAAATTAAAAGGAGTAAATCTTAATAAAAATGTCATTATCATTCTGCCCAACATTCTTTATTTATTCATTATTACTGTAGTTTTACAGCAGATTTTAAAGAGTTTGTCATTGTATTGTATTGTGACTCTTGTATCATGATACCATATTATGCAGTTGTTGACAATATCCAGCCCTGGTGTTCACCACTTGAGATATACACTACTAGCGTTATACATAAGTGCTAGTTCCTAATAACCTGCATGATGGAGAAACAAACAACTGGAGAAACATCTAAAAGTATATGAGCTGGGCAGCGCAGCTCCACTTACACTCTGCTGCTGGGGATGATCTTATAACCGTCCCTGTACCACGTAACTTGTGGCCGGGGAAAACCGGCAACCGCTGGTGAGTTGAGGATCGCGGCCCGGCCTTGGGTGACTGTTTTCCGCTGGTCAGCCTCCATAAAGTCCCCCATATCTGTGGACAGACAGCCAACACTGTAGTCATGAAAACGAGCATGGAAGAAGACTAAACTCAAAACTCCCCTAATGCTTTTGCAGACCACCCAGGCTTTTCTTTACATATGGGTACATAAGCATCAACCACAGAGGTGTTCGATCAAACAAAGACAAGTATTCATGGCACAATGCACTACAAGATTGCATCACAGTGCAGAATGAAAAGGAAAAAAAAGAAACAAGGCAGCACTGTGCCTTAAATTCTCTGACATAATTCAGGGGGAAAAGCAATGCATTTTGCACATCATTTCAAAGTGTTTAAAACGGTTCAATTCAGAGATGGAAATGCAAACAGGAAACAGTGGGGGAGACGGAGACGGAGAGCCTTGCTGAGATAATGGCAGAGAAAGAACAGGATTTGCTGATGAAAATGCATGAAAGGATGAGTTTTTCTAATGTCAACAGATCTGAGACATGAGGCACTATGGCATGGCCATGCAGAATGATGTACTATCTCAGGGTATGTATAACAGAGGTGTACTGTCACTGTTTGAGCTAGGCCTTCAGTTTGGGTGATAAAGGTCACATTTCTGTGAGAAAATGAGAGGAAAAAACACCTCTATGATAATGCTAATGTCTGCTAGTACCGCAAGGGATTCTAGCAGATGTTAGATTTAAGCTCATGGTGATTCACCCGAACATTTTCTGGTCATTCTAAATTAAACACGGACATCTGAAGCTTGTAAATGCCAATGCTTTATTTAAAGCTTGTAACAGACATTAACATATATGTAGATGTTTTACTGATTCCTTCAGTAAAGTGCTCTGACATAAAGCTGTCACTGTTTTCCATTTGTAACATGTGACTGAAATGCACTGGTAGGACCACCCTGACTCATGATCAATAACACCTTTAGGATTTCCAGAAAGGCCTACAGCAGGGCTACCAAAAGTGTGGCCCTGTAATCTAAATTGACCCGCAGGGACATTTGACTTGGCCTGCCAGAAAGGTATCCTAACCCTACCCCTCACCAAATAAAAATATATCTTGTAATGTGTACAAGTAACTTATGAGATTGTTATTTTTAAAGTATTTTAGTAAATACTAGACTAGACTAATGTTATAAACTACATTCTATATTTCAATATTGTTTTGAAAAGACCAAAAGTGACCTAGAGTTTCCTTTTTTATTGCAAAATTGGTCCCAATCATTGTAAATCAAAACATGGTTCCACTGTCAATTCCTAATTATGTTACTGCTTAATCTGACATGTTAGGCCTTCGTTTCAGCTCCTGAAGTCTAATGGAAGAGTTTGCATGGCTGAATCTACCTAGACACCACAGAGAAAAAAAAAATCTGATTTGACAGTTTTTCTATTGGGCAGTTCATGAATTGAACCGTTTTATTTCCAACCGAAGCTCAACTATAGAGCAAGAGTTTAAATGCAACAGGTGTTTAAATATAAGAAGAATGACGATTCTATCAAACAAAAAATGAGCCAAAAGCTACTTTTTTTTCATGGAAACTATTAGTCCTTCACTGAAAGCCTAGAGGTCCTAGAGGGTTCCCCCCATAAGACCCCAAGCACTGTTAACACATCTGGTTCAACTCAGCAGATAATTATAAAGCCCTTCATGAGCTGAATCAAGTGTATAAGCATGGACAACACGGAAAATGTGCAGTACATGAAGTCCCTGCAATAGGAAGTGAGAACCACTCCGCTGTTCAGTTGCACACACTCACATGCCACTTGTATTTCTGCTCTTCTTTGCAGCAGAGCACCCATTCTGTTTCTCACCACGCACTGGTATGTACCCATGTCTGAGCGCTGCAGGGATGGAACAATGTACCTGAGAGAGAAGGAGAGAGGGAGAGAGAGGGAACAAATGAAAAAGAGAGAACATGTAACTAACTTTTGCAGGTAAATTTCATCATACCCATCACTTCATGACTTTCTTTTCACATAAGCACAGTGCTATGACAATTTCATATTTGTCAGTGCATTTAGACACTTTTCGATTCTAAGTGCGTTCTCACTTAGATGGACCGGGTTAAAAGGTTTACCCTTGCAGTCGAGGCCAGGCCTTTTTGCCAACCTGCGCATTAGAGCAAGCGAATCATTAAAATGCCATTAGTCTCCCACCCAGCTCTCACCCGCGATGACAAATATCAGCCCTGTGCCAAATGGCCACTTCCCCTGATATTAGCGCCCGTGGAAACAATGCATTAAAACGTGCCGGTATTTCCAAATGTGGCTAATGTGCTGCGTCTCCCTCCTCACACGGATCCGCTCACGGCTTCCAAAACGCTGCTGTGGGATTGTCTCTGAGGGAGTCTCCTTCTCCAGGGAGAGTAAATAGGAACCCCAGTGCTGCTCAAAACGTGCTGCTCCAGTGCCGATGATGGAAGATAATTGGAAAAGCAATAGCAATTAGACGAATGAATTCTACTGATGGACAAACGCTCCCTTTTCCATAAAAAATATTCAGCAGAGGGATGTGAAAAAGAAGTGAAGCAATGCAAATCGAAGCTAAGCAGGAATCAAGTGCACCGCACCGAACTCACAGGTAAAAAAGCATTTGAATGCGTCATCCAACCATGAAAAACCATCTCCAGCCACAAGCTATTACATAAAGACAAAGGAAGTACACTGGGTCTGATACTTCATCAGTTTTACCAATCTGTATGGCTAAGAAAGTGCTTAGATCTAGTGCAGCTCACAAGCTGACTTTAGAGAGCACAGCTGAGACTGCATTATTCTCCAGAAATGGAAATACGATGGAGAGCAAGTAGTGGAATTAAAAACTGTATGAATGATTAAACATGCAATTGCATAAACTCAAGTAATCAGTGCAGGAAAAGTTAATTAAATTTTCATTTTAATTTCCTGCGCTTTCATTTTTTTCCTCAGTCAAAGGACGTTAAACAACTGGCCGAAACGTGAAGCTTTCTGACACTATACAAAGTGTGATCCTGAAATGGGAGCACAAAAAAGTTATTTAATTTTTTATCCAAAAGCAGATAAGTTGGGCTATAAATTGAAAATAAAAACAAGTTAATGTTTTTACAGCATATCACTTGAATCACTAACTACGCTGGATTAAGACTTTGCGTAATAATCGCAGCAGCCACCCACAGCAGCATGTATTTTTGATTATAGCGAATACATGTAACATGAGTCACTGTGTAAGGACACCTCATGGAGTTGGAAGGCAATGAATTAGTTCCCCATGTTAAATGTGACCTGTGTTCCCCCCCTTAAGGCAGTTTTCTAAGTGAGACCTCTCCTGCAGTGAAGGCTGAGATGAAGGCAGGCTCTCACTTGTACTCCGGGGAAAAGGCAGTGATATCTGTGCTGTTGAACATCCATTTGAACTCTAGAGGCCAGCTGCCCTCTGCCAGACAGGTCATGACCAGCCGGTTTCCCTCCAGGTGGATTTCCGGAGGCCCTGGTTCCGTTTTGAAGTAAGGGGCCACGTCACCTGCAGAGAGAGATGAAAGAGAAGGGCGTGATTAGGGAGCCGGAACAGCATCTGTCCCTCTCAATGTTCCAAGACCCTGGCGGAGCCACTCTCCAACACACCCTTCCAATTGATGAAGCCAATATTCCGGATCATCAGTTCAACGGCTTTTCCAATTTGCACTGACCACCAACACGCTGCTAGGGAGGGGGAATGAGACTTGCTGTGTCTACATACTGTGTAATCCATGCATAATCAGAGAGCATCTGTCCAAAAAAGGGCCTGCCACTTCCTGCGGTGTGCCTCACTTGAGTTCAGAGGCTCAATCATACAAAGGGTCATCAAAAAAGGCGCCACTTCTCAGGCATGAATGCAGCGAGGAACCGCACCTTACTGAGCTACAGACAACTGACAGCAACCTTCACAACACAGGCACAAAAAAACCCACATCCTTGCAGCGCCACCCTCAAATCTCAGGCAAATCCATTTGTGCTGTTTACTAGTTCCTTCTCACCGCAAATGATGCTGAAATAAGTATGGGGTCTGTTTTTATTGTGCCATCAGGAATCAGAGGCCACCATGCAGGACACATCCAAAGGCAACAACCGAGGATGGTTTTCAGTCACTAGATAAAATGTTTTTCCACAAATTGGCAGGTCCCCCCAGATCCTGAACAAAGCCCAGCAGCACTTTTAATTGTGGAGCTAGAAACACGTTTCTGTAACATTTAAGAGATCACCAGCTGATCTTATTACATCCCACACCTGTGGAGATGAGAGACATTTTTCTCCTTTTACTCTGGCCAAGTTCGTTATGGGGGTTTCCTGGCTGCTGAACCGCAATATTTCAGCTGATCAGGCCAAATGTCAAGACAGCATGACAATGAAAGAAAATTCTTCATAAAAGGGAGCGTATACAATTTTGTAAACATCAGATCCACTTTACTTTGACAGTCTGCCCTGGCTTATGTACAAATGCTCTGTTGTTAACAAACTCTCAAGCGCAACTCATTTGAACAACAGTGGATTTACACTCTCAGAAAAAAAGGTATGACACTGTCACTGGGGCAGTACCCTTTTTGTCACTGTGGTGGTACCCTCAGGGGTACATCTCAGTACCTTTAGTCAGGGAACATAACTGAACTATAATCCACTGAAATTATATTTTTTTAAGTTGTACTGACTCCACACACCCCGTCTCGCCTCCAGGCTTTTTATTGTTCTGTGTTTTATATATATATATATATATATATATATATATATATACACACACACACACACACACACACACACACACAAATATCTACTTTTCCACTAGGAAAAACTTACTTAAGGTATACAATTGAACCTTAAAACCACTGTTTTGATCTTTGAGGGTACACTTATATTGTTTGTACCTTGATGAACGAATCATGTACCTGCATTGTACTTTTATTTCTAACAGTGTAGGATTTAGGTTTAGGATTAGGGATCATTGGTTGACATTAACCATATCATTCCTAGCATCCGACCAGCAATACTGTCAGAGGCTTTGTCTCATTTAACTTGTAAAAATCTGCCCCAGACTAGTTGCAATATGGCTATAGTTAAATGCATCAGCATTTGAAATTAGAGCTTTCGCTGTGCTACCATGTTATCTATCACTATATAAAAGGTGCACAACATTGTCTTCATTGTTGGATGTAACATTTTGCACAAGATCATAGATTAAAAGGCAAAAATAGCCACTCTTTTGAGTTGAGATTAAAGGATTAATGCTTGGTTTAGAATGAGTGTTTAGGACTAGGGAAAAGTTAAAGTCACCTGAATACATCTATAGAAACTTACAAAACAGCTACAAATCCTTTACGGTGGACCATCAAAACAAAGTGTTTTAAAGCTTAGTGATAGAAGACTTCTCATGGAAAATGTTGTTTTTCTTGGCTGCATAAAGGGATTGCCGATGTGAGATCCATAATCTTAGTAATTAGGACAAACACACGCTGTTGGACATGCTGAACTCTGCATAAGACACAGGAACAAAACATGTTTATCATAAATAATCTGTGCAAGATTTATTCCCCACTGTGCATCCACTGAGTCACTCAGTCTTCCCTCTTTTTCTCTCTCTCCACCTCCCTTCCACCAACCACTGGTATCTATTCCCTTTCTCTCCCTTCCTCTTCTCCTTTCTTTCTGTCTCCTCTTCTCGTCTCTTTTACCAGCTCAACAGAATAGAGAAGTCATGGCTGAAGACATTTTTCAGAGAGCTGCTCACCTTCATAGAGCCTCAAAGCTGCTGAATGGAGAGTGCAGAGTGAGGGTTAAGTGTGTGCCTATGGTATCTCCACTGCACCTCACACCAACAGCAATACATAGTTGCCCCATTGAGATCCCACTCGTTGTTCTTCGTGCTGACTCGGGCAACTATCCTGATTCTTCCAGCTTTCTCTTTTATAAGGCACACCTATGGGTCCATCCCCTTTTTAAAAAGTCAAGAGTTTAATGACCGAATGCACGCCTAAATGCAAGTCGAGTCAAAAACATCTTTTGAATCTAAAGCTAAAGGTTGCACTCTGTAATCAGCCCTCATGTCTGTTACTTGAGCTCCAGCATAAGACCTGACAAATGCGGGAGCCTTGCAGTGGCCTGTAAATACAGAAATAGACCCAGGAAGCCGCACAACCAAATGGAATCGGCACGACCAGGGGCAAAGAACACCTTGTTTTAATGTACTGCGCTACTGCTGTCAGTATCAATGCATTTTTCATCAAGCACATTTCCTCTCTTCGCTGGCAGCCCTTGCCTTGTGATGCTTATTGTTCTTTGATGCTGTGAAGATGAGAGGAACAATGCATTTTTCAGTTAATATCAGTCTCTCTTACTTTCACTCTTTCAGAACAATGCGTCTCACAATCACCTAAAAGTGGGCAACGTGACAGTGTGTCACCATTACTGCAATACATTACATTAAAATATTCTTTTCTAAGTATATGGCCAATCTGGTTAGTACTTCTACAATGTTGAACAACTGCATGCATCTTATAAAAGACAGATTGTTAAAGCACCTGTAAACAACAACAACCAGTAAACAGCAAGTGCACAAACTAAATAGGAACAGGACTGGATATCAGCCCATCATGTCAGTGTCTTGTCTTATTAATTCATTTAACTAGGTATTCTGAGATTTCACACTGTTCCTTCTGAATGGAATCCACTGAATATTTCAAAATTCCTACAAAGTAAGAGTGGTCTGTTGCGAAAAGCACAGAAACTTAAAGAGTCAGAATCAGTCACAGTGGTGGTGATAGGGAGATGTTTTTAATGCCTCTAAAAGTTATATCAAAGAAAGTTTTCACACAAAATGGTTATGAATTTTAGTTTGGAGGTACGGATTGAAGTTTGGTTATGGATGAAGTCCACAAACTACAAGTAATGTGTAGTTTCATTGATCATTTTGCAAAGTAAAGTGTCTATATACTTTATTTCGCGACCTCTCGTTCCAAACACCTCCACTGTAAACAAACTGAGTCAGTACGTTTCTCTACAATGAACCATTTCATGTTAAGCCTCTCTGAATGACCTTGTTTGCATCTAAACTACTAAATTTAAGAATTTAAGAAAACCTGTGGAATTCCCCTTAACAAAGTTTTCAAAAACTGAATTAAAAACATCTTTATACCCACAGTCTTTCATAGCCTTTGTGGCACTACTCTTTTTCTGGTGTACTCTGCCCATTCCAACATATTGTGTATGCTGAAAATGTCTTCAAGTATTCATGTCATTCCTTTGCCCATCCATTTTATCATCTTATTCCCACTGCTGCATTACAAAAGAACCAAATGCACTTGTAGCTATGTCGAAGAATTCTCTTGCAAAGTGCTCAGGGTGATTCTCATGTAAGCCCAGGAGTGTAACCTGTTGCAGCTCAAATGTAACCTTGCAGCCGCACTTGTCAATCTACTGCAGGAAATGAATGTATTTATTCCAGTGACCACTCCGTGTACAGATAATTCCATCAGGCCTGCTAAAAAGAGCCACAAAGCCCCCTATTGTCTAAAGATAAGTGCCTTTGGTGTGCTGACTGAAATGGAGAGGGAGGAATACACAATGATGGCACAATGCACTTGAGACACTTTGCCTTTGATGCGCAGTGGGAATGGGTGCTATTTTGAATGCCAACAAGCCCCCTGAAAATTCTCATTCATATCTGATTAAATCAAGCACACATAAATATTAAGAGGGGTGAGGGGACAGAAAGGAAAGCAGGGAAAAAAAGGGCTGCATCCTCTGTGAGGAAATGAAATGTTTGCAAGAGCACACGAGCGACCAAGATAGTGTCTACTGAAACCTTTCTTAATATTCAAACCTGAATAGTAAAGATAAATCACAGCCACATTCCTCATGACTAATATTGTTCTCACTGCATATTTCTTGATGCCTGCTACAGCCAGAGACCATGCACATGGTCATACTCTCTTTCAGCAGACTGTGAGAGGAGAGCAAACCCACCTAGTCTGGATTTGCTAGTTAGTCACTGAGCATGAAGGCGGTGCCTCTCCTCCACACCTCTGCTGCTTAACCACGTGCGCTCAGTGGAGCCTTCACTTTCCATTTGCTTGTGTGTTGCAGCCGGAGAGGCAGAGCCACTCTCTCATCTGCATGCTGCTTCTCCGACGGGCCATCCCACTGCAAGCCCACCGCAGGAATGCATAAGCAGAGCCGGGCACGGAAATTCAATTTGTTGGGATTATTATCAAAGATGAAATGTTCCGACAGGAGACAGGCTGAACTCAGGCTGGATGGAGAGAGGCCGTATCCTGGCCCGCTCTGATGAATCTGGCCCCCCTTCTTCCACTCCTTTTTCATTAGCTCCTTTTTTCCTCCAGCGTTTCACTTTACTTCCCATTAAACAGGAGGCCAAATGCGAAAGCTGATGGACGGGCGTCACAAACGGCTGTGGCAAGGCACTACAGTGGGATTCACAGATTGCCCGGGTAAGAAAATATGACCAATTTAGCATTAAGCTTCTTAAAATTCCCTCATGGTTGCTGCCAAAAGCGTCGGCTGCGATTTTCATTTATGATGAGTCACGTTTATCAGGACGCTTCACATATACCCTTTCCTGCTCCCCAATCACAAAAGCCAACATTAGTTGCAGACCCTGTCTAATCAAGAGCCCTCTGCCATCATTCACAGCAGCAGATAAGGTGCAAGCAGGCTCCAGATACTGGCTACCTTGCTGTCCAAATATGGGTCTGGTTTTGACTCTTAACTCAATTACCTCTAAAGGGGCTCCTGGGAGAACTAGCCTGCTTTTTATCTGTCAGTCACTCTGGCAAAGTATAGCCCACACACTGACAGTCAGAGTGGGCAAAACTAGTGCATTACCATCTGTTTGATGAGCTGACTATAAATCAAAGAGGCAGCCAGCACTTTGAACCTAGGTGTATGGTGTTTGACAAGTTATGATACCTCATCAGCACATGAAGAGAATACATTTGTGCCAGGGAAAAATTCAGCCCTGTGCCAATGAAAAAGTCCAGCAAAAAACATGTCAGGATCTTTATGCTAGACTGGCTACAGTGGACTTCAAATGTGCTCACAAAGGCAAATGTTTAATTTACGGATGTGGAAGTGTGAACGTAAATGTTCTTGAAAAAAAATCACAAAATATAGCACATCCCCGGAGAAAGCCTAAATGTGCATGGGCAACTGCCCGAAACAATCCCTTTACTTTGTGACGTCCATTAAAATTCAATCTCCAGAAAAGCTCTAAAAAGTCTGCTCCCGTTTAGATCAATGACTAATTGTGACTCGTTCCTGGACCAACAAACAAAAGGGTCCCCATTCATTAAGAATACCAATTAGAAGACTTATGTCAAAGAGAAGAAACTTTCAGGGGAATTTAATGTGAAGAATCACTCTACGTGGGGCTGCATGCGGAACAGGTTTGATAGCGGACAGCGATCACTCCCCTTCTCCACAGCCCTGACACACCAGACAAGGGGCAATCAGGCCTGTCTGCACTTTCCTCAAGCTGCCCCAGCTCCCACTTAAAACCCTACCACAGATGGACAGATCCAGAACTGAGGTGTGTCCAGTGAGTGAGGTCTGCCCTGCCAAAGGGCACAGGAGAGGAGAGGAGGAGTGAGGAGCAGCAATGACTCAGTGAAGAGAAGGAGATGAATCATATGAAGTGCACAGCACATGAACCACTGCACAGCAGCACCTCCCCTACCAATTAATACATCTGAAAATAGTCTCTGGCTGTGCTGGAGATGTCACTGCGGCTTTGCCAATGAAGTGTTTTGATATTTGGATGTTTATATCTCAAGCTAATTGGAGAAGGTAGAAAAAAGAAGGGCTGAGTGACAAGTTGTTCTCATCTGGTGAATATATAAGCTTTCGAATCAGGCAGACTATGAAAAGCTAGAAATGGAGATCACCTAATTAAATAACAGCACATGTTGCTGTTCCTGTTTGAACATCAGTTATATTTTCTTCCAATCATTGAAATTTAACTAGAGATGGCACAATACCATGAATATCAGCTGATATTGATACTGATATGAGCTGAAGAGCTCAGTGACTTAGCACTTCCACAGGATTCAACATTTCCCACAAGTCAGTCTGCCCTGTTAGCCAAATGTAAGAGCTATAATTGCAAAAAGAATCTAGGAGGAACAACAGCTCAGCCAAAAAGCAACAGACCACTCAAATTCACCGAGGGGAGCTTGATTTTCTCTTATTTAGAGCTTCATGAAATGGGCCAAGTAGCTGCACACAAGCAGCTATGCACAATGCCAAATATTAGCTGAAGTGTTGTAAACTATGCCACTGGACTCTGGAGCAGGGGAAATGTGTTCTCTAGAAACGCTCTTCACTCTCTGGCCGTCTGCTGGATGAATCTGGGAATGCCAGGAGAACGCTGCCTACTGGAATGCATAGTGCCATCAGTAAAGTTTGGTGGAGCACACAAAGACATTTTAGACAATTACAAACTTCCAACTTTGTGGCAGTAGTTTGCGGAAGGTCGTTTCCTCTTCCAGCATGACTGTGCCCCTGTCCATAGACGGTAATGAATAAAAATTCCAGCGACCTGTACAGAGCCCTGATTTCAACCGCACTAAACTACTTTAGGATGAATTGGAACATCAAAGCTTGACCTCACAAATGCTGTTTTGACTGAATGGGCACAATTTCCAAAGAAGCACCCCAAAATTGAGGCTGTTATAGTCACAAAGTAGGGTGCATCTTTATGTTGATGCCTGTAATTTTGGTATACGACAGGGTCATCTAGGTGTGATGATCAGGTGTCCACATATATTTGGCCATATAGCATATCTACTGAAAATGGACTTAAAATTGCATAAATGGAGGGTGGTCTTTTGTATGTTGTTGGATTTGAACATAAGATGTGCAAGTGGGTATATAAGACTATTTAAAGTACAGGAATTCTTCTACTTGTATAATGTACATTGATATAAATTTTTAAGACTGAATTCATACATTTTTTCTCTGGCATCCACTCCAGCATTTCCACCCTGATGCTGATAATGGGAAATGAACAGAAGAGACATTTTAACAATTTTGTGCAGCAAATATGGAATGCACACGTTACCTCAGGCAAAATGACCTACAAAAGGAGGTTACTACTAACTTGTTATTGCTAATCACTGCTTTCACTGCTTTTACACATCATTCAATGTAAAGGATTTCAATCCACCCATCGTCAACAATCAATCCTGCTTAAGACATGCACTGACAGATCTACTTGAATCATTTCTAAGAGAGATTTCTGGGTAGTGTTCTCGAATGCCATCATTCAAGCACTGCGGGTGTGGTGATCATCAAAACAGCCACTTTCTCCCTCTGTGTCTCTCCACATATATGCAACTCAGAAATCATCAACACTTTCAGCCCTGCTATTAATAATGTAGGCACCCGTAACAACGCTCTGCTCATTACACATAGCCCACTCATGGCCTCTTCAACCCAGCACAGCGGGTGAAACACTCAGGCCTCACCGTAGCCCGCTCCGCCTGCGGCAGTGGACTCAGTGCCAAAAGCCATAATGCTGCAGTGCTCTAGCCTTCACTGCTGCTCTATAGTACAGTAACATTATACAGATTAAATAGAATACCAGATTGTGTGTTAGGCATTCTGTTGTGCAGTATGAAACGTGTTGGTCAAACCGCAAGCAGTAAGTGCTGGTTTCATGTAATTGAAATAAATGATCTCAATGAATATCATGGATTTATTGGATTCTGTGGTGATTAACCCGTTAAGGCAGGCTTTACTCAGTGAGACTTTCCTCCTATTAGTTGCATGAGTTTCCTGCAACATAGTGTACCTTAAAAGCTACACAAATCTAAAATCAAAATTAGCAACTTGTATTTTTGATACACCATATCGTTCTCTCATCTGTGAGAGAGCAGCATTTTTACCTTTGTATGTTTTTTCAGCTGGCATTGCCGCTCTTTTATTTATACATGTACATGGATATATTGAGTCCCTAAATAATATACGCTCTGTGTACAATTACGGGTCATCAAGAGGACAAAATGTATCTAATTCTGTAAATCATGACAACATCAAGCTAAAGAGGAATAAACGGCAGCTGTGTAAACAGCTGTTACCATAGTTTGGCTAGTTATCCTAGCTTTGAGA
The DNA here is from genome assembly GCF_015220715.1 of Pygocentrus nattereri. NCBI lineage: Eukaryota > Metazoa > Chordata > Actinopteri > Characiformes > Serrasalmidae > Pygocentrus > Pygocentrus nattereri. The sequence goes on from NC_051237.1 coordinate 14,248,201, forward strand.
AACTCACATTTGTCATCATGGCTCAGGTGTTTGACAAAATGAAAGCTCAGTTCAAGCTTATATAGGGTCTTCAATAGGGTCTTCTTGTCAACCACTCAATAAACCATCTTTTATTCTCTTGTTTCCAAGTATGTCCCTTAATGTGACCATGTGATGTGTTATCACTGTTTTGAGTGAGCTTCAAGTGGATGAGTTTAAAGTGAGTTTTAGGAGGCTTTACATCAAGCAACTCAAAGGCAAATTTAGTCTCATACACTAAAACTGCATGAAAGGTTTAAATGTAAAGCCAGTTTAAGACTGAACACATGCTTGGTCATGTTAAAAGCGTCTTGTCTTTTAACTGCATCTGATTGTGAATGTTCTGTGTTCTGCACTAAATCTGCTTTGTCTGCCCACCAGATCACTAGACAGATGGTAAGAGGCCATTTTTTCCAAATACATTTTTTGGTTGTCAATGTTTGGCAGCCAATCAGAGAAGTAAATATATCATCAGGGAAATGCAGTCAGTGCACTGCACATTATTCTTTTACATTTTACACTTTACTTTTGCCAGTTATATTAAATATTTGAGCTGAATGCCGAGCACAGCTGAAAAGCTGAATCAGGGGACACAGATCACTTGATAGTGTAATATACCTCCAAGGTGCAGCCAAATATATAAAGATATGCCCAGGCAGCCACTTTTAAACCAAAGATAAAAACACTTCTTGCTCAGTACAGACAACTGTAGAGATGACGAACTAAAAATGTTTGCTGTCTTCAGAAAAAATAAAGCTGATCTGTACAAAATAGTAATTCACAATAAAAACTCACTGGCATGAACCCCAGAACAGCGCTGAGACACAAGGGGTCCTAAATTACCAATGATTGCACAAATTTGTTGCGCTCAGAGTTTAATGCCTCATGGATCATTTGAACGCTGTATGGCTATTGGTTATGTGATGCAACGGCTGCATCCATTACCTAGAAATGCTCTATGTCATGAGTCTATGTCACTTTCTAGGGCTGTCCTAGCCCATTTTGTCCTTTAAAGGAATCATTAGAGGCTGGTAAAATGGAATAAAGATCCCATCAATCACCTGCTTTGACAACACAACTCAGCTGAAATCACTCAAGCTATTATGCTGCTGATCATATACAGTAATGTACAGCTGCAGAAGGTAAAGGTTATTCAGATAAGGATGTGCTGTATCTTCCCAAAAGCCTCAGAAAGCTATAAAAGCGTGTCACTCACAGGACGCGTCAGAAAGTGTCTTACATTTGACAGGGGGTAACCAAGCTGATACACGTTCTTGCCTTTCTGCGGCAACATGCCGTTCATGTGCAGCATGCTGGCTGAGTTTAAAGGTGCTCACCCACCTCCCCCTTCTCAGTTTATGTTCCCTGAAGGTGATGGTAAGGGCAGCTCTCCTATTTGCTCTCCTATTGGGGGTAAACAGACTCATAATACTTGTCCAATGTCCTCTTATGTTTTGTGATGTCACAGGACACACATGCAACACATTTCACCACCGAGAGTCTATAGGTCCGGCAAGGAATTGCCAATGCTCCGAGCTCCAGGCTCGAGTGGACCAGTAATAGAGTGATAAGCCATGGCTGCGGCCCCCTGGAGATGTGTGCTTATGCTGACTGGCTTTGGCTAATATCCTGCTGAGTATTTGGGTAATGAATGGTATATGAAACCGCCTTGGGTAAAGCCATCTTCTCAGACAATGGACAACAGAAGAAAAATTCAGGCAGAATTTTAAGCGTTAGAGCAGTCTATCCCATTAAGCTGCAGCAGCAGAAGCAGGGAGATTTTCCAACCATCTCTTAGGGGAAAAGATGTTTCAGAAGACTCTTTCAGGTTACCGACAGAGAAAACTGTGCCTGGAAAGGGGGGGTTGGGCAATGGTAGTGGGGACAGGGGATGGGGGGTGTGGGGGCAGCAGAACAGAGCAAGGAGCATTAAAGAAAGAAGAAGCAGCCCAAGTCTGCACCTCTGACACTGAGGGAGCTTGCCGGAGTGTGTGGACAAGCTCCTGTACGGTAATGAGCATCCTTGGACTCGCAGCTCTGTTGGAGTGGTAGAAAGAGAGCCAAGAGTGCATTCTGCTGCTGCTGCTGTAAAAACGGACTGGTGCAACTCTTTTTCTACCTACCAGTGAACAAGCCGTTGAGACTCTGAGCAGGACAGAATACACCTGTGCACAGGCTATTGCCTCCAGAAGCTATGTACTGTGGCTCTTCCATTAGACCTCAGGAGTGAGAGAGCAAAAATTGTGAAATGGAAACATCTACCTCCTTTCAGTGAGCCAGAAAGTATTAGATTTAACCCCATTAATCTGTTCCTATACTCCACACTGCACAGCTGTGCAAACACATTAGTGCAAATGAATGGCTGTCCTTAAAGAGACAACAGCTAAATTGTACAATGCTTTAGTGAGTTACTTACAAAGTGATACAAATGGCATTCAGGTAGTTTTAAGTGTGATCTGGGGTTGTATGGAGTCCCAGAAAGTGTATCTGCCAGCTTGTTTGTGTGTGATAAGCTGTCAGTTCTTCCAGGTTTTTTAGGATGCTAAAGCAAACATCCCTGGACAACACTCATTCCACTACGTGACCTTTGGTTTCTTAGGGTCACAACTTTCTTGAAACACAATAAAACTTTGGACTTTGTGCAAAGAACCTCAAAGAGAGAGAAAATAAGTTCCCCTGCTAGGTTCAAACAAGTTCTAAGGTAAATACTGACAAAAAACTTTGCCTGTATGGCTGGTGTGTTGTATTATATACATAACCTAACATATTGTGGTGCTTGAATCATCACAAATATCATATCATAAAGTTGCTGCCAATACTGGGCCGTATGTCAATTTGGAGTAGGCAGTGCAGGTGCTATAAAAGTTGCAAGTGTTGCAGAACAAAGTAAAATACTGCCACACTCAAATATTAACATAAAGACATATAAGATAAATAATATAACTTCTAAAAAGCAACCTTTACATGATTTTAATTTCAATACTTAAATGTGTATTTAATTCGTCTATTGCCCTACAATCATTCAAACTCTTCATAAGGGGACACTATAAGCACTCAAGCAGTATTTCTATGCATCACTGAGAATGAAGAAGCCTACAGTAGCAGGATCTCATGGAATGCATGGCTGCTTGCAGTCACAAATTTCTAAACAGAAAGCAAAACTGTGTAGGAGATAATTACAGCTTAAATATATTGAATGTGACTTTTAATTTAACTAGTTTTCTAAAAAATGAAACTAGGCTAAAGATAGCAAATCCAGTAGGCAGTTTCCGAACTGAAAGACGTATTTGGGCTGACTCTTTTTTCAGCAGACAAGCAGTAAAATTTTAATACATTCAAAAAATGTTAATAATTCATATAGGACATTACAGACCCAACCCAAATAACTTTTGGCCATTTTGAACTTCATAAGGCCCTACATTTGGAGTGGTTTTATGGCTTTGACATTACGTGATGGATTACACATACCATAAATGCTAGAACCTGCAACATGTTTTTGTCTTATTCTGGGATGGCCTTCACTTTTTAATAAAAAACAACCATTTAAAAACCAAAGCAAATCTGAAATATTTTACTATTGTGGAAAATAGTACAAACAAACCTGGTATTTGTCAGTACTGCTGTCTGGCAAAATTCCATCTTAAATGGAGCAGCAGTTAAACTCAAGACACCTGTACAGGTGCATGAATGTAACTGCTGCACCATTGAATGTGGAACTGGAAATTCAAATAAAAAGCTAGTTTTACCTTCATCAAATTTCTCAAGTCAATTATCTTTTATCTGTATGTGCATTCCAGATAGGCGAGTCTTTGACCATCAGACACTGTTGGAAAATCGCACCGTCATTCACACTATCAGTAGGAGCCGGTTGCACTGACAAGTAGACCATTTCTGACGAAAGTCATACCCAAGGAATAATTTTGACAGTTATATTAGATAAACTGGTATATCACCCATTACTACAAAATGTGAGTATCCACACTTCCACATGCTTTAGATTAACAAATCATACTGGCATCATCCGTGAACATTACTTGTGTAAAATGTATGTATGTTTTGAAGAGAACATTTACACAAAATACCTTTGTATACTCTTGTGTATGAAAAAAAAGCCAAAAGAAAAGTGAATCAAAAAAGATTTAATCCCCAAGACACAAATTGTTACTTTGTTTCCAAAGAGTTGTTCATTTATTTTATGCCCATTGTATGCTAATTTATACCCAATAACACCTTCTTTCCTGTTTGTATGGTACATGCCTTGAGAACTACTAATGGAGCTTGTGTTTATAACAGACACACTCTACAAAGCTAATCTACCAGCACTAAGAAGTCTTGGTCCCCTTTGCAGCTCATAATGTGAATCAAACTGCTCTGGAGTGTTTCAGTGCAGAGAGGGAGGTGGTCATGGCTAAAATAGGCTGAGGACCACTGGTTTAAGAAGATACTAGATATAATAGAAATAGATGGAAACGCATTTTGTTTTTTTTAAGTCTGACCATACACCATAACATATTGTCAAACTGTGACAGCGTGACAACCCTATACAAATCATGTGGAAGTCTTGTTGTGTGACCTTACGTACCGCTCCCTCGCAGAGAAGGTGAGTGTTTATACGACTCCTCCGGGGGAAGAAGTGATTCAGCAGTAAAAATAAGTAGTGGCTTCAAGCTGATACGGATTATACTTGACTCTTATGGCCCAGAGTGTTCTGGCTTTAATGCTGACTTATAACAACAGGAGGTCATAACCACAGCCAGACTGAGAGATCAATAGCTTGCGTTAGCAACTGTGTGAACATGTCCTTCAGACCGCTGGACACAAAGAGCCATGCCAAGATGACAAACAGCATGGACATCATGTTATTTCTCCAAATTTTAGGCCAAAGGCAGTCTCTATATAGGCCAATCTTTCTTCCTCTGAACAAATAAAACTATTTTTTTTTCTCCTTAGTGGTGGTCATTGCCAATTTCCACTCAATATCTTGGCTTCCTCCTATCTCTTGATAGCCCTCAACCTGGGAAGCTGAGAGTTAACGTGTTTTTCCCTGTGAAACATATGCAACCAGGTACCTCAACTTTTCTGTATCTGACGTAACAGATGCCAACATCCAGGTTTAAACTGACAGAAAGAGAAGACCAAGCTATCCAGTTGTCTGCTCCACTCCTGGGCACAGACGTCTGTGGCACTGCCAGGAATTAAACTGGTATGAAAGTGATTGAACACATTTCTGAGCTGATTGCATCACTTTAACCACTAAAGCAAATGTAGCTGGAATAGTATTTGAGATGTTGTTAACGGCACCATTCATTATGTGGACATTCCAGCCTAAAAGCAGTTTAATATGTTCTGTTCTATAGCACTATATCTCTCAGCCTTATTAGTTTTATAGAATTCAACATTTCTATTTTTTAGTTTTCCTGCTTTCATTCAGCCCTGCGATGGACTGGCGACCTGTCCAGGGTGTATCCTGCCTTCCACCCGATGACAGCTGGGATAGGCTCCAGCACTCCCCGCGACCCAGAAGGAGGTGCAGCTTAGAAGATGTGTGTGTGTATTTTCATTCATCAGTGTTCTCTCACAACAACATCCAGCATGTATTAAGCAAATACATCAATATGACCATTGTGAATCTCAGTGGTGCTCAGCCCACTCTGACTGGTAGCCTAAACTCTTGCCAAATAAATCCTACAAAGTGTAGAATTTGTTTTATTTTGGTCATGTAATAGGATTTCTTCTTTAATAAAGACTCAATTCAAATGATGAATGTATGCAGAGTACAGTATAGCTGGATGTGGACAATTTGAAGAGGTAAATACTGAAGCTAGAGTGACTGTCTGGTATACTGGACGACCCCCTAGCCTTGCAGACAAGACAGACAAGAACAGGTCAAAAAGTGACTAGTGGCTTTCGGAAGGATGTTAGTATGTCACTGAAAAACTGGCTAAAAGATTTGAAAGCTTTACTACAGGCACATCCAACAAAACGGATCGTAAAGAAAACAGTAATTCTACACAAACTAGACACCGGAGATGTTTTGTTACCCTTTCAGGCAGAGAAAAGGAACCAAAGTGAGATTAAGGTGTCTATATAGCTACCTAGCTAACTTAAGCTTTTAGCTTGTTGTCTTCTTCACCAAAGGAGTCATTTCTGTCATTCGAGTAATACATTCTCTCCTTTGTAATGATGACTTGAAGGTATTTAACACAGCCATGCAGTTGCAATAAGATATTTCACTTCCTAGCAATAACATTTGCTAGCTGGCCTTGTGCATTTGCCAGGAAGCCAGAAAACAAATAAAAGCATTATAAAAAAAGGTCCACCATCAAAACCTAACAGTAAAAAAATGATAGTGGAGACTACTGTAGAGACTGCAGCACCTTTGTAGGCTGCAAGCAGGTATCTTCAATAAAATGTTAAAATTAAGGCCAATTGAGTGGTTGGGTCAAAACATATTAAACATATCAAGACAGATAAAAAAATGAGGGTGGCTTAACTCATAGATTTGTTGCTTTCTCTTGCCTCACGCTGTTTTAACTCTTTCAAGCTTTGACACTTGTATCTTCTGGTTTGACATGGAAGTGGCAGCACACTTCATCTCATCATCCACTTAACTGACAGGGTTATTAAAGGTCTCCTTTAATTCTTTATTTAAATTTTACCCATCAAAAACCGCAGCTCACCTTGTGGGTCAAATTGCTCTTTGGAGTGGTGTGAGAGAAAAGGTTATCTGTCTATGCCTGAATAGGACAAACCAGAGGTAGATGTTTGTTTGACCGTACCACACTGTCATTCACTGAATGTTCTCTGGTTACCCCATGGCACACCAGGCAATTATTTCAAAGTTATGAACTTTCAGGGAGAAAAACAAACAAGAATGACAAAGCATGCATGAAAAGAATCACCTTGACTTTTTTATTTCCCACTCAGAGAGGGGAACGGATAAGGATCTCTGGCTGGACAACTGCTGTTCTCTTTTCAAGAGACAAAAAGCCCCCCATTAACAGGAGAGAATGTGAATGGAGGGAGGAGAGATATGGATTGCTTTTGAGAGCCAAACGAAATGGAGTTGGGTCCAGCCATGGGGACTCCAAACATTCTCTCGGTCCAAAAAAACTTTAAATATATATTGAAATAAAGATTTGTTGCGGGTATTGAAGAATGGAAAAAAGACAATCAAGATCTTTGGGTGTCTTCATTTTAGTTTCAAAACATTTGTTCTGTGAGGTGGTGGACACAGCTGCCTCAAGGGAAAAATCAGATTTCACAGTGTAAATTGGTACTCAGGAGTCATGGAGCCTGGGCTTTGATTACAATCCCACCAGACACAAGAGAATTTACCACAGAACTGCACAACTCTCAGATCACTTAGACCCCATGTGTACATGCAATTTAATGCACAGGCTTAACCAGGAGTCCTGAGTATTTCTGGGCCTCTGATAGGATGTTTTTCTGTTTGTTTTATTCTAATTGCATTTATTTACTTACCTTCCACCCACACACACATATGCTAATGGTTATCTTTTTACAGATGTCATCCACAGCAGTGACTACTAATTGGCTAGATTTATTCAAGACAGTTTGGTAGAAGAAAAATAAGTTTAAGAGCAGATTTTGATGAAAAAGATCCCCAAAAAAAAGAGGTTTTTAGTTCACTACCATCTGAGCCATCAACTTCAGCTAGTATAACAGATGGCTCCTCTAGCCAAGACGCAGTTTAGCATTAGAGTGACTAATGTCATCCTGTGCAACTGATGTGGACTGACATTTAACACCTAGGAAACTCCTCTCAAATTTAGAATATAACAAAATTTTACACTTAGCCCGACTGTACTCACAGTTTTAATGGGATAAAACCTTTTTGACCACGTCACCTACTACAGCTTTTTGTGGTCTAATTCTAAATTTAATGTAATGCAGTTTTACAGATGATGAGTGGCGCTCAGTAAGCAGTATGTTCATTAATGCTTCATTAATGGTTCATTAATGCTATATGTAACATTAGGCATTGGCTCTGTTGATTGGTTGCCATCTGTCTACCTCTTTTCATGCTTATTAAAGCCTGTTATTTTGTCCACATCAGTTGAAAGGGAACTCAAATGTTTTGTTTCATAATACTTATTTTATTTTAACTAGACCAGACCTCCAGCATAATCAGGGCCCACGATCAGGATATTGTCCTTTGCATATTCAGCACCTCTCATTAAAATTCTTACTGCAGAAATAATGGTTGAACTGTTTAAAAGAGCTAAACAAGCGTACTAACACATAACACCATGAACACATAAATAACATGGAGCGTCAGAAGAAGTGGGAGTAAATGAAGTCATCAGGATCAGAGTTCAGCCTTGAGCTTTAAACTGGGCAGGACAGCGGCCTTTGTCTGAGTCCCCTGCGCAGTTCTCCAAGCCTATAAATCCACTGCAAACAGCAGCGCACAGATAGCTGGCGCGGTGCAGAACCTATCTCAGCGCTGACGAACAGCATTAAAGTCAGGCTCTAAATCATTCAGGATGGTGAGGTACGTAGCTTAGCCTGCTGCTACAGAACCCTTCGCCAGCACGGCTGACAAGTGTGGAGGGGCACCTCGGCCGTGGTTACTTTGGCTGCTCACTTTCCACATGTTCAATCTTTCATGCGTGGAGCGCATAATCCAAAGTGTTCTTGTGCATAACCAATCAGTTCAAGTGTTTCTCTTGGAGCAAAAACCAAATTCAAGTGTGCTGGTAAAAGACAAGCTTGGCAACTGGGTACAGGCGACTGCTAAGGTAGTCTCAGTGAAATACAGTGGGAGGAAAAGACCGTTGCCCGTTCGGTAATTGATCTGCGGTGTTTGTCCTTGTGCTCTGCTCGCCATGCAGGGAGTTGAAAACAGGAGCTGTCAGAATAGGAGAAGGGAGCAGAGTTGGGGGCCCGGTGGGATTCTCATTTTCCTGATAGGCATAAGCACAGCTGTCTCACCCTGGAGATGAGCTGCAACGGCACAACAGAGCAAGCTGCCAGCAGCCCAGTGGGTTATGGATGCTGTTTCAGAGCGCTGCACAATTTGCACTTCTCACCCTGCCGGAGGTGACTTCAAACCAGAGTGGCATGGAAAACAATGTTAATGCTTTTAATTCTGCTAAAACAACGGATCGGCGCCTGCTACAGAGAGCGTGCGCATTTGTTCACACTTGGCTAATTAATTACCTAGGCTCTCTGCAGTACGTTGCGGGGAAGGAGAAGAAAACACGGCTCCTAATTGTCCTCCATGGATGTTGGAGGGCTGGCTATGTATGACTGAATACATCATGATCAGACAAGGAAAAGTGGGAACAAAAGAGCCTCTATTACACAGGCCTATTTCAGCCCCCCATTCTCTTCACCCAACACAGGATAATGCTTCCCTCCTCTGCCACAAGTGCAAATAGCTATAATTGTGGCATAATTATTGACACAAAGCAGCAAAAGCCAGAGCCAGCACCAATTCAAGTGTCGAAGCAAGAACTAGAGGAGGGAGAGGAGGATTTTTTTAATGGCCTTTGAATGATAGGATTACCCAATAATAAAGCGATTGCTCTTTGACCACTGGTTCGAAATTCCCATTAGCTCTCTGTGACATAAAGCGAAAAAGCTCTTTAAAACCAACCTTGTCAATAAAACCAAACCATCCAGTGACCAAGAAAGAAGGCCGAAAATAAATATATGGGGTTGGAAAACATCAAGTGCTAACTGGCTTGATGTCGTACATACGCACGCCACGAAGAGGTGAATATATCAAGGCATTAACAGGGCTCCTAACCGAGGCTTAATGTTTTAAACTGTCAAAAGGAGAAGGGGATTTGCATCAAGGGTAAGAAGAACAGACTCAAAATGGATGAAAACAAACAGCTGAAAAGGGGACTGGATGAGCATTCAAATAACTCTTTTGCAGCAGTGAAATTAAACACAGAAACTAAGGGGTCATTATCCGTGTCTCCTTAATGATCCAGCTAATTTCACAGGGTCTTTTGTTGCAGCACTCCATCGCTGCCGTTGGAGTGCTCCCTTAAGTGATGCTGCCTCCAACCCCAAGCACTAAAACACTGCACCTCACAGACTCTTTCAGGGCCTTTGGAAAAAAAAGCAGAATTACTCATGCTGGCATGACAGAATTACTGACTCAATTCAATCAATGGCTGCCTGCCTTACCTTCAGAGAAGAGTTATTGCTGCACTTCTTGGACCCAGGACAGTTGGGTTTGTCACAGTTCCCAGGAAAACACCACAGATCACAGAATGTGCAGAATCTTTTTTTTTTTTTCTGGGTTCTTGTGATGACCTGCCCTGTCGCTTTCAGCCTTTTAGCTTGGCGTCACAACAAGACATGCCACCTGCATACCACAACGTATTACACATGAAGCGTTTCAGAAAGCAAGGAAGTAATGAGATGGTACAATAGTGGAGGAGGGGAATAAGCTGTGGGCTGTACATTAAACAGGACATGCATTAGTGTTAAGGCAGCTCCAACATCAAGCCCAGATTCAAAGGCAAAAACTCTTGACTTGAGGATTTATTTTTTCCACACTCATCCCAATTAATTCTGCAGATTTATGCATATTGCCAAAGGCTAATGTTTTCACTCTCTTCCTTATGGTTTTCAGCTAGCACTCTCTTCTTGATCATTCTACTCTCAAATGACTATGAAAAAATATATTCAAATCACCAATCCTGCAGTCATGCAAGGTCAAGGGTCAAGAGATCATTTTTCTTTTTTTCCATCAACCCAGTTAGGATAAACAAAAAGTATGAATGTATTTCTATTAGCAGTCATTGTAACGATTCATCACTTCTAAGCTCTGAAGCCCTGGGGGGAGAGTTTTCTAGCCTCTTACCTCTTACTGAAAGGAAGCTGCTCTGTTCCCAGACGACTCTACATAGCTGTAGACTCTTAATCCACTGCACTGCAGTGAAACAGCTTGTGTAAACACTGTATACAATTTACATGCACTTGCCCTTAAGCTCTGTAGGCCTGCGTTTTTGTGTCCTCTACGCTGAAGTCTCATTAGTGTACCTTTGTTGAATAATTATAACATGGCATTGTCACAGCATCAGTAATATGAAGCTTGAATGAACCCAAAAGCATCTGGCCTGAGGCAGCATTACTGTAGGGGGTTGGATCACATTGTTGGCAGCTACAGTGGGCCTCGGAGGACGTTTGGCCAGGTCAGGCCTAATTTGATGCTGTGCAGTACTGCATGGCACATCGGCTGTTTAGATCACTGTGTGATCTAAATGCTGCCTTGCTGTAGTCGGTGGCTCTTGCTGTCAGCTGTGCTGATCCATGGAACTCCACATGGGTTTGGAGGCTGACTCATACCACGTAACACACTTAACATTTACATCCCAATGTCCTCCCCTGAGAAAAAACAGGCCACTGACCGCCACTGACCTCCCAAGTGACAGACACCAGCAAGAGCGAAGCCATTACCAGCTGAGCTACAGGGACATTACAGAACATAATGACAGCGAGTGGTTTTAGCGGAAACCCTTCATCCAGTCCTTGACCCTGTGTAGCCAGCAGTGGACCAGGGGTAGGAACAGGTGTGTGAAGAGGAGCAGTTGGCTGCTCTGTGTCTGTATGTGAAACCTTCCTCTCCAACCATGAAGGCCAGTGTCACTTGGAGAGGCACTATGACTGGGTAATCAAACCTTGCTAACCTTGAGCCCAGCAATTTAGGACTTAATGACCAATAATCTGGTGCCCAAGGTGGTAGCAAGCTTGCCATTACCCACTGAACACAAAGCACTGCTCTGCCACCAATCACAAGCCACAGCACATTTTCTCACCAGTCACATCATCAAATAAATAAAAACATACATTTTATATATTATAGAGAATTTACTTATTGAATGTTTCATCTCCAAGTCTGTAATTAAGTGTAACAGAACAGGCTAAAGCTGCAGCAGACAAGAAGGAATAGTTAAGAATCTCCTCCTACACCAAGAGCTTATATATAGATGTATTTTTTTGGCCACTCCATCTCTTGCCTGAGCTCCATTTAGCCACATTTGGTGTGGGAAGTGATTTTTAGATAATATATCTCAAAACATTCTTCTTTCACCAGATTTAAATGACCTTATTCCACTGAGACCGGTCAGTTGTGATGCTCTGACTGTAAAAGTTAAAATAGGCTTCATATTCTGCTCAGAGAGAGCTGTCATCTTTCATGACAATTCCAGACTGGCAGTGATGGAGTTGCATGTGAAATGAGGCTAAGGCTCAGGACAATGCTCTCACCTTGGGGAGAATTTCATCTGGGGGGGGAGTATTGAATTATTGTCAGTAATGGAGGTACAGGGGGAGCGTCAGCATCACGCGTGTTTCAGACCAAAATCTGCTCCCAGAAGGCAAGAAGAAGCAAGCACATCGGTAAGCTCAAGCCATACCTGACTTTGGGGGTGTTTTGAGGTGGACTGAGTTTAATATATAACAATTTGTAAAGAAATAATTAAGAAAGCTTTCACATAATTGAAGGGAAACTGAAAAAGTCACTTAAATATTGACAGTCTGGTCTTTCATTCAAAGTGATTCCTGATGATTTATAGCATTAATGTATGTATGTTAGTTTTTAGTTGAGACACTGTTTTATTATATTGATCAGATGCATTTAACAGTAAGAAACAATAGCAGTCCTTATACATGGTGTAGTTGTACTTTACGACAAGTTGGTAAATTTCATCCATTACATTTAAACTTTTGCTTTCATTTTACAGAAGAGAGTGTAAATAACATAGGAGCACTGTAGCCAACCAAATACATGAATCCAGGGTGTTTAAATATTGAGCCCAATGCTGTCAGACAGGAAAGGTCTTCCCATTGCACACATGTAACCTCTACAGCCACAATGTCTGAACATTCGTTTCCATCGTATAAAACACTTTGACCTTGTTTTGGTGAAGGTAATCCAAACCAAATCTCACAATAAGCAAAGGCCATAATGCTAAAGCAATTGCAAAGCTCTTTCCTTGTCAAGATCACCCAAGGCCAAGGTTGCCCAGCCCTTAATTGTGGTTTTCAGTTTTTATTTCAAGCTACAGTGAGTCAGTTGTTGATTGGCATGCAGTTCGCATTTGATTCTAATGTTGCCTGAATCATAAATGATGTTGCTTCCTACTGAAAAAAACACCACAAGTCAAGTCAAGTCAGGTCAAGTCGGCTTTTACTGTCAATACTACAATATGTACAAGACATGTTTCTCTCAGACCCCATGGCGTAGCGATAACATTAAATGGATGGTAAACTGGAAAAGTGTGAATTTAAATAAACACTAAACACTAGTCATAAAAATAAACACTAATTGTAGAAAAATAGAGCAATAAAAAAATACTAATATAAATATAAGACGTTCTGAAGATCACTAATCATTTGAGACTACTGTGTGGTAAAAAATGCATAAAAAGATATAAAACAAATTAAATCGTTATACAACACAAGAAATGCCCCACTGATAGGAAGATACACTCTCCAGTTCCATATCTATTCAGTCTTAAAACTTTACATAAATTTATATAGAATCATTTTAGGCTGGGCCATATCTTTCTCTCAAACTTACAGGCATTTATCTCTCATGCCTCACAAATGGAACATAAACAGCCTCATTTAAAATCAATGGCACCAGAAAGCCCTTTTTCTATGTACAACTTTGAATTAGGACTACAGAGTAAAGAAACTATTTCTGCATGAAGGAGTTCTTCATTCCTGCTTCTGCCTGGTTCTCACATAAAATCTCCCCCTCTCTAATTTACACTCACATGCAACCTCCTTCAATGACAACTACAGAGCCTGCAAGCAAATATCTCTACTGCTGAGCTTTTACCTACACCCAGTAATTTGACCAATGACTGAGAGGTTTTTGGAGGACTGCAGTTTTTCCTTTCATTTTAGAATATTTACTTTTTTAAATAGCTCAAACACAACGCCAGTAGTCAGAAACTGTGGAGTCTTAATGGAAGCAGACTTTGCAGGGTATTTTTGGAATCTTGTAGGTCTTTTTCTCTATCAAAGCTGATCAAAGGCTTTGAACGCTGGAGAGAAGACTGCAACTTCATTCCCGTACAGTGAAATTCTAGAGCCGGAGATCTGGCTTCATGCTAAATGGAAGTGCTGGCTGTTTGTCATTAGCGTGAAGAGATAAACGTGATTGTGGCAAGAAACTCACACAAGCCCTGTAGGTCTTAATAAGGAATCACAGCAAGAGTGCCTTGGGCTAAACGCTATTTCTGAGATACATCAAAGCCTTCCCCCAGGGACCATTCGCGCAAATAACCCGAGGCTTCTTTAAAAAAAAAAAAAAAAAAAAATGTGGCCTCTGAAATAACGGAACAGCAGTCCATGTATCGGAGAATGTGTGGAATCATAGATATAACATATGGAATTTATATATCAATCCATACAAACCAGGCAAATGAAGAGAGAAGCTGTGATATTTTGCCTGCAGGATAGTCACATGAGGGGACAGTACGAGCAGCGGAACTGTTTTAATTCTAACGCTCTTCCCCCCGAGGATGAGGAGACAGCAGTGAAAAAAAAACTAGGACTCAGAATAATGGTGCCACATCTGACAGTAACTGCACACAAACATTCACAATGCAGTCCTTTTATTATACACATGGCTCTTCTGCACACACATACACACTCCACTCTGTCAAGAAGTGGATATTGTGCGCTGTTCAGTACAGTTCAGTACAAACTGTACTATAAAAGCTTAAAAAACTGCATGTACACAGACAAGATGTTTCCAGAAAGGTGTACTGCATGATACAATTAAGCAAATAACTTTACGTGCCCTTTAGCATGTACAACAATGCTGAGCAGGCCTAGTTAACCTTGGTTCTGAGTAGATGACAAAATGAAAGGATTCGAGTGTCTTTGAAAAGGGGTTCTTTGTTAAGGCACATATGGCAGGAGCTTTAGCCACAAAGACTGCTCAACTGGATCGTTCAAAAAAAAAAAACAGTAATTTAGATTTACAGGAAAAACATCAGTAAAAAGTTGGGAATTGTGGTCAGAACCACACATTCAATGACTGTGATGGTCATTAATTAGTGTGCTATCTAAAGAAAAAAGGAAGAACAATGGTTCCTCAAGTAACAGAGAATGTCAGTGCAGGATGTGTCGGCAAGAACAGTCTGTCCACCTTTATGCAGTGCATTAATCCCTCATAACAAAGACGAATGCATGTGGAAAACCGTGATATGGTTGACCAATCACTCTTCGCCATACTCTCCACACACGGGCAAGGGCATGTGTGGCATACACAAACATTTCCATTCTGATGGGAGGGCTCTTCCACGATGATGATGCCTCATTCCGCAGGGTGCAAACAGACTAAGCTAAATAACACACAGGAGCACTTTGTAGCTCTACAATTACAGACTGCAGTCCATCTGTTTCTCTGCATACTTTGTTAGACCCCTTTCATCCTGTTCTTCAATAGTCAGGACCCCCACAGGACCACCCGAGAGCAGGGTTTATTTGGGTGGTGGGTCATTCTGAGCACTGCAGTGACATTAATGTGGTGGTGTGTTGGTGTGTGTTGTGCTGGTATGAGTGGACCAGACACAGCCGTTTATAAACACTCATCAGACACACCTATGTTGTTGGTCCACCTTGTAGATCTAATAACAATTATTCATCAGTGGTCACAAGTCGCTGTTGGCTTTTTTTTTCAGTTGGTGGACAATTCTCCGGGAAGTGACCGATTGGTGTTGGGGTGTGTGTGTACACACATCTTGCTATTCTTGTGAGGACTACATTGCATTGCTCAGATGAAGACATTTGCTGGCCTCAACATCGGCATGTGTTGTTTTCACCACAAATCACAACTTTTCTTTTAAAAAACTAAAAGATCAGAAAAATGACTCGCACACAAAAAGGTAACGACACAGTGCAGTCACAGTTCTTAAGCACCACATCATGCACTGACATTACTTACTGTAAATTTTACTGGCAGCTTACAGCGCCAGGCACTTGCATCAGGGCCTGCTACACTCTTAAGACAGATATGTTGAAAACAACAGATAGGGTTCTTAAGTAGACACGCTGATGTGTTCACTTAAGGGCAAACCATTTTGTGTTACTGTATGAATGTTGAACCTGATGCACTGTCTTTCGTAGAGATTTTTGGGATTTCTGTGAAAGAAATATAAATGATACTGTTCATATCCAAAGAGTGATAAAATGGCATAATATAAGAAAACAAAACTATTTAAAATATCTACTGTAAAACTACAGCAGCTGTTGGTTTAGAACATGTAAGACAAAATGATCCAGCCGACAGATTCCCTGATATGTTTTGTCTGCACTGCCCTTTGGTTCAAATGGCCTGAAAAATCCACAGGTCAATACAGGGCCGTGTGTATATTTTCTTTTAATCAGGAGTTGAAATGTTGTGCCACGCACAATAAACAATTTCAATCACCCACAACAGTGAACCCATTCAGAAGATTAGATTATGATTGGTTGGTCCCCAAGCTGTGCCTGTTGACAGAAATGTGGTCCTTTGCAATAACTCATGGTCATATGAGGGGGGGAAACAATCTGTCTAAGGAAGGTCCTGAGTTACACCTGCAATATGCTCTGGCTCTCAGTCGGCCATGACAAATACGAGGCAAAGCTATCCTCTGCTGCAGCAGCCAGGCCCCAGAGTAAGTATGAGACAAACAAACCATATCCACTTGTTTTATCTGGCGAGAGAATGTGAAGGCACTGAAGCCACACATACAGTAGCACCTATCTGCTGAACAAGTCACTGCATGTAACAATGGCTGCAGGGACATGATCAAAACCATTTTTGCTGTTTCAGTTGCTCCAAGACATTGCGGGATGTGAAAACATTTGTATTCTGTTTGTGAAAGCAAACCCCTTCATGAGCTAGTGTTTGGAGAAGGCCTACAACAAAACACATCAGCTGCGTTCTGTTGATTGATGTCAACATTGCTTGTTAAACAACAAAAACAAGAATTTCTCTAATTGCTGCAAATCTGTAAAAGCAATAAAAAATCTATTTTCTTTCTGTGGTAAAAGGCTGCTGGTGTTAATCTGGCCACATGAAACTATAAGGGATTTAGAGGTTCAAGTGTTGGGGGACATTTTTCTATTCGGCACATTTGAACTGGTTACTCTACAGGGAAAAAACTGCATTTGTAAATTGGGCATAGACAGACACCGAGACGAGGAGGATCAATTAGTTTAGAGTATGAAAAGAAGGCCATTTTGTAATCGGCTATAGCAGTCTTGCTTCTCTACCTCAGTCAATGCTGAATGAATTGTGCTTCCACAATATGTAAGCAGAATCCAGTCTGAGGTGATAGCACGCTCATGTTCAATATGTAAGCCAACAACTGCGCTAATATCTGTCTAATAAACTGATCCTGTGATAAATAGCCTATATGAATTCCATTACAGCACAAGAGGAATGGGCCGAATATCAGGCAGGATCTTTCCTTATTGAGATTGAAGAAGGGTAATAATCTTGCCGGGGACGATTCCTCTCATTATTCCATTCAGCTAAAATGGCGAGTGGATATGCGCACTGTCAGGTATTAAACATGACCTGCAATTTCGGGAGCCGCAGACGTGGGACTGCACAGAATAATGGAATGAATGGATAAGATTTTTATTGCCGACAGCTGAAAATAAGCTGTTATGGATATGTTTGAAAAGCAATTTGCCTTCATCATAGGAATCCCCCACCATAATCACATTCAGATAGGGAGAGAAAGTGATAGGCTGGATTAGTCACACTTCTGTCAGTCAAGACTGATTACTTGATTGATTTGGCCTATAAACCCCAATCATGTATTTCATTCTCTGATAAAGGTGAGAAAAGACAAAACGACAGCACCCTACAATTACCATTATCGCACTGCGGTTGCCATGCCAGCCGAACTGGCTGGCAGCTTGTTGCTGTAAAAATGCCTGTGCAAGGCATGGCTCAAATACCGCTGAAGTACATAATTACTCCTGTCATCTTTGTCTTTTGGGCGCTTTTAATACAAAAAACTGTTTCTATTACTGTCCTGTGAATATTAAGCCTTGGTTGAGCTCGACATCTACTTTCAGTGAAGTTCCTGAATATTTTCAGGACAGTCATGCAGAAATGGGCTTTGAGCAGTGTTCCTCTGCTCTTTCCTTAAGCTAGACTTCTCTGATTTGCAGAAAAAGCAGGATTCATGTTTTCACCCATGGGTTTAACGGATTCTCAGACTAACAAAATAATCTAGTCTAATTACCAATTTCAAAATAGCAACCCTCTTATTGCTATGAAGCTTCATGAATGTCAAGTCTGTGCAAATGAAAGACACCAGAAACTTCACCTTCTAAACAGAGAACTTGAATTTTTTGGTAAACATTAATTTTCCCATGGTTTCCATGGTATTCTTTTTTGCACAGGCCTATGTGACTTCTTTCTCCAAAGGAATCACTATTAATTATTTATATTAGAATAAACTCCACAGAAATTACACCAGTGTCAGCTAAGCATGCCTACTTCCTTCATTTTATTCTTAGCAGCCAATAAACCATTTGCCATTGTTCCTAGGTATCTATCAACGCTGCCATGATCCATGTAAATGAAGACACAACACGGGCAGCAAGGTCACATCGACATCAGCCTGCAGTGGGAAAAACAGAGCTTGAGACTTGCTGCTTTCTTTTTTAAAAAAGCAGTCCACTCTTCCTGCCTGTGACAAGACAGCGATGGCAGACAGCTTGAAGAAACCTTTGAGGGGTCATACCTCTCGGCTCTCCTTCACGAGAGGGTGTCCATTTGAATATGATCAGAGGGGCATTCGAATCTCCTGCTGGAAATGAGAGTGCCTCGGTGTCAGGCTGGGCGGAAGAAGCCACCTGTGTGACGGATGATCCGAGCTGTCACCTCCGCATGACTGACATTAAGGGCCAGCAGGCTGCCAGGCTCACATCTGCCAAGCCCAGGCTCAGGGTTTATCGAGCTGGAGTGGTGTCCTTAGAGAAGGCATTAAAGGAGCACTTGTGCAGTTTGATAATCAGATGGCAATGTGGGAGGACAAGAGGTGAGCAGGACAGTCCCTGACAGGGTGAGAAGTATGATAATAAACTGAGAAATGAATCAACCTTATCAAGAGGAGGCAAGGCATTCGAGAGCCGCATGTTGGCAATCACCGCAAATGTGCCAAGGGCTTCATTCATCATGGGAAGAATGTTTACCCTGGAAATGATCGTAACATAACAATGGCATTCCTGTACAATAAGAAGACTCGAGGGCCTTCCACAAGGTCATGGCAAAATGCTGAGGAGACTGCTATGGGTCATAAACCAAAACATCTCTGCTTGATAACCTGTAATAGAATGTTCATGAATGTATACAGAGGAAACTGCGGGTCAAGTACATCAGGGTGTTTAATGCAGGCCTAGCACTGGAAGGTACGAATCTGACCGCTCAAATAAATTAATCCAAATGCTTCAATGCAAGCCACGCATTACATGTATTTAATTTTCTCTGGACATTGCAAGGTGAAATTGGAATCAGCCTCAGGTCAGTTCCATATTCCACCGGTCAATTCCTTCATCAGCAGCTTATCCATGCCGCCCATTATTTTGGCTCCAGCTCTGCGGCATGTAAGTGTCTGGTTAGTGCTATGTCAGCCCCTGCTGGCTTTCTGTCAGAGCACACCGAAGCTCTTAATTGAATACTGTATTACCACTGTTCTCCCCATGGGGTGCCCCCCACGACACCAGAGTTAGACGGAGGCAGACTGCATGACCCTTCTCTCCAGCCTCATTAATTACTACATCAGATCCCTGCCTTTCACTGCCGCACTGAAGTGTTCTCTTGGCAGCTTGTGGAAAAATTGCAGAGAGAGAAACATCACAGAGAACACAGCTTAATCCTCAGTAGAGCTTTTTTACCACACTTGCCCAAAGACAGGCAAAGCAATGGTATGAACATACCGGAAGAAGACAGTGAATAGTGTTGACTTAAGCCATTTCCTGACAGCTTTTTCCTCTTCGCTTCTTTTCCACCCGGCCACGTTTTAATATGATGTCTTTCCCACACAAAAAGCAAGAGGAGCTCACAGGATGGAGCTCTTGGAAAGACAGCATGACTGGAGCAAAGTGACCCTGCTTACCTCAAACATCTCAAACATACATGAACGGGGACAGATGACCTCATCATGCGCATCCTGCCCGTTTCAAGGCCACCTACTGATCAGCGGTGCACAGATTTAGGCAAGATGGTACAACGCTAATACCAATCATAAAAGCTCGTCGATCACTCAAGGAGGAAATTGCAGAGCAAACTTAATGGATTTTATTCTTGGAATGGCACTGCCTGACATGCTGTCACTGCCTGACATGCAGTCACTGATGAGAAATTAAAAATTGTGTATATTTCTC
The DNA here is from genome assembly GCF_015220715.1 of Pygocentrus nattereri. NCBI lineage: Eukaryota > Metazoa > Chordata > Actinopteri > Characiformes > Serrasalmidae > Pygocentrus > Pygocentrus nattereri. The sequence goes on from NC_051237.1 coordinate 14,268,616, forward strand.
TACAAAATGTATATATTTGTCTATATTTTGTGTATATTTTCTCCATATTTTGTGCATATTTGATATATTTCAATTTGCTTTTTATATTTTACCTTCACGTATTTACTGTCTGTAGAGTGATTACCTGAGCCTCCCAACAAGCAATTCAATGTGAACTTGAATGACATACAATGGACAGTTGGGCAGGACATGATTGTCTGCGCTGATGAGAGACATTTACAAAAACAATTACAAGCAGAGAAACCTGCCTGCCCTGCATATATATATATATATATATATATATATATATATATATATATATATATATATATACCCGGATTGCTTTTCTTGTTGTTTGTGCAGACATCTCTTAATTTAATTAGCTTTGACTCAGCTGAGAGACATATGTTCATCTATTTGAGTGTGGCAGGGCTTCAGATATACATGCCAGGGGAACAGACTGTACATTTGAATATGTACTGCCACTCTCGGTGCTCAGAGAAGCCCCCCACAGGAGCGAGGAGGTGAGCAAAGAACCAAGGGATCAGGCCGCTGAGCATGGCAGGAGACTCTAATGAGCACCATGGTACCGCTATGAAAGGAAAAGAAAAATATTAGCTTACGTGTGTCTGATAACCCACGCTTAGGTAACTTTGTGCTGTGCCATGGGGGGAAAAAAACACTTCCATCATCAAAGAGCTTTCAGAAACAACCATAAACAGCCTAAGAAGGCATTCTGATCTTGGTACCATGGTTAGCTGCCGAAGGCCCATGGCACACAGCGAGATCTGAAGGTCTGCGCTAAGGGGGACGTTGTCCGAAGTCCAGCAGTTGTACAGAGTGCTCTCTGAGTCTGTTTAAATTAAGCAGAAGGTACATGGTAGAGTTCTTCTCCTCCAAGCAGCCCTTCTCCACACTGAGAAATCCTTTATTCTAATCGGCAGCAGCTGCAGCCACCTGATGTGAGGTCTCGGTGCACTTCTCACCGAGTCTTCAGCGCTCCCCAATCTGACAAGCCCAGGTGAAAGCTGACAAAAGTTGTGTGACTGTTTCCCCAACATCAAAAGTGTGGAAATGTGCCAGTGGAAGTGCTGGAATGCTGTGAGAGACAGCCAGTGAAACAAACACCAGGCACTGCTCTTATCCCAAAAATAGAGCTGCCACTCGCTGACACCACAGATACCTCTAATGAGGGTTAGCCCATGAATATTTAATACTTTCGGCTCTTTTTTGTCAATTTAAGCTCAAAAGGGCTCTCACAAGTAACAATAGAAAAAGGGGACTTTTAAAAAGGAACCCTTTTTAAGGGAAAAGAGACCCCTGTCCTTTCAGTCTACAAAAGAGGTAACAAATGGCTCACCTAGTGCCCACTGAGTTATCCACTTACAGACGCCAGCTGTTTTCCATATCTGACAGATTATAAAAGAGAATATTCTTCTAACAATCCATTTGAGTCAGGAATAATGTAGACAGCTCATGATTCACTGATGACAGCCCTTCACATATGTTCAGTCTTACTTAGCACAGATGATTTACATGCTAAAAGTACAAATGTTACTCTTCAAAGGTTCTGCCCCTCTGTTCTGTCATTTAGCACATCATATTGTCACTACGAGTCAACAGCGGGAAAAAACGGTCAAAGGTACAACAAACCTACACTGGATTCATTCTGTCTCAACCAATTTAACCCAAAAGCAATTCTGTTGGATTTAACATTTTTTAACAGTGACAGAGACAGAAGCATATAAAAAAACATTTATGAAGCAAACAAAAGTTGAGAACACAATAGCATTAAGGCAGAATGCAAACACAAATACAAAAGAGAAAAGTACGTTACCAGAATTACCAGAAATGAAGCATTTAAAAAATGCTGCATTTGTAAAAAAGACAAAAACTCACAGTACTGAAACATTATGAGACAAATTTAGCAGCAAATGCCTTACTGACGATTCCATGGCTGATTGATCTTTGAACATGTACACATCCTACACATTGATCCCTAGTGGCTGGGAGCGTGCCCAGTGTGAGTGACCCTTAAAAACAGAGTTTTTAAAAATGCTTTTTATTTTATATAATGCTGTTGTGTCTTGGCTTAATGTTTCAGTGCTTCAGTGCGTTGTCTGTTTTGTACTTGTGTTCTCTATTTTGTATTTGCATTTTCTCTTTTATATCTGCGTTCTCTATTTTAGATTTCCTTTCTCCCTTTAGTACTTGTGTTTGTGTTCTCTCTTAATGCTACTGTATTGTCAGCATTTGTTTGCTTCATAAATGTTGCTGTGATATGACTCAGCAGGCCACCGTACTTTTTTTTTTTTTAAAGATAGTGCTCTGCGTGATTGCTATACACAATGTGCGCTTTAAAACTGTTCTGTGAATAAAAAACAAACATTGGCACAATATAAGATATAAAATAAGTCATAAAGAGTGGTGTTAAAGTTACCATATTACTTACATGTTAAAGCAATAAAGTATTAACCCCTTACATGGCCAGGGCCCAATTGCAGGCCCAAAGTTTTATTACACACTTCTATAACCTAAAAGTAAAAATGCATTGAAGTCTCTATAGTTACTGCATAACAAGTCTGGGATTTTAACAGGTTAAAGGTATGAATTTAATTATCATTAATTATCACATCTGCGATGGACTGGCGACCTGTCCAGGGTGTATCCTGCCTTCCGCCCGAAGACTGCTGGGATAGGCTCCAGCACCCCCCCGCGACCCTGACGGAGAAGCGGTTTAGAAAATGGATGGATGGATGGATGGATAATTATGACATTTTCTTAGTTTGAACTTTCAAGCCATCTGTAGTTCCACCGTGAAGCACAGCTCCTCATGTGCTGTATGTTGCTATGACTCCATTGCTCTCATTCAAATATGGGATAACCATTTCATGTTATCTTCCCCACTGTGATCAATTCTAACAATTCTGGGGAAAAATTGATTCTTAGATGCATAGCGATGCGGACGTGGATGATTCTGAATCGATTCACAAATATCAAAAATGGATTTTCTAAGTTTTAATTGATAGCGTAATGTTGACAGAATGCAAAGGGCAGAATTTGGAAGTGGGTAGGTGCAGCGCCTGGACAGTCTGTGATGGCACATAACAAAAACAACAGGATGAGCGAGAAATCTGCATCTGCATTAAAAGCCATGTTAGGTCAGGAGTCACAACCCAAATGTTAAGAAGAGCCGTTCTGTGCTTTCAACAAAAATAATAATATAATTGAATAGTTTCTTGTATAATGTTTCTCAACGTTCGACTGTTTAACAAGAATGAAGTCGCTTCTCATTCACCAGCTTCTTGTTTGAATTTTCCTGTTCACCTTAAATTATGCCTGAGGGAATAGAATGTAAATGCGGCAACTTTTAAGATGGAACGGAAAAATATCGGAAAAGTTTGTAGTGTTTGACAGTCTCTCATTGCAGGTTTAATGTACCAGGAAACCAACTGTGCTGCTTATAAATTAGCCAGGTGAGACTGCGCTGCTGTGTGACCTGTTGTCTGCACACCAGTTCTCAGTCATTGATAACCAGGGCTTTCGCTGGATGTTGCACACTTTGGAGCACTTTGCAGTCTCAAAGATATTCTACGATGCCCACTCGCTACAACGAGACCAAAACCGAAGTTACAAAATCAAAAAAGCCAGTGATAGCTGTAACGTGCTGCATGGACATCCATTGCCACTGGATCTTATTTCACCATAACAGTGCATTTTATCACAGATGAGTGGCAGCCAGTGTCTCATGTGCTCCAAACAAGAGCAGTTAATAAGAGCCTTCCAGTTCACTTGCTAAATCACTTCACTTTGTTTTATTAATAAAATCCCGCCTTCCTCCCGATGACCGCTGGGATAGGCTCCAGCACCCCATGACCCCCCCCCCCCAACTCTGAGGGAGAAGCGGTTTCGAAAACGTGTATGTGCATCGACGATCATTTCATAATTTCATAATTCTTTTTGCCTCTGAATCGTAATCAAATCCAATCGTGAGGTGCCTAAAGATTCCCACCCCCTAATTCTGACTGAACATGTTTCTTCAGAATGGAGCACTTCACATCAAAGCTCACTTTATTTACATCTTTTCCTTTTAATTATGTAGTCATTTTGACAAATCTGTGGACTTAAGTACCTTGTAGACAACAGGTGTTGCAGTACAGAAACAAAAAAGAGTGTATTCCAAAAACTCTCAATTACCATGGATGTAAATGATACTTTTGAACACATCTTTTTGATTTTATACGCACAGTACTGAGTTTTGATCTCAGACTGTTCTGATAATCACTGTCTGCACACACTGCATAATCAGCAGTTATGTTGACTTACTAATTACTTGGTGAATTTCAATCAAGATCACCAAAGGAAAAAAGCCCATTAAAGGGGAAAAGCACTCAGATCTATCTGCTCTGTAATATGTTCAAACCCATTGTTAATTTGTAATTGGTGTCAAAACTCAGAGTTACTGCAGCAGGGGAACAGTAAGCAGTTTCTCCCTCTGTATTTTTATTAAAATGAAAGCACTGAAGAAAGACAGAATTCTGTTCCAATTATTGTTTGAAATCATGTGCAAATAATTTGAAAGGCCACGTACAAGAATGCCATTTGAGTAGGGTTAGCCTTTTTGTGAATCTGATAAAAAATCTTTGTTGAAGCAAAAACAACATCATTAAGAGTTGCCCCACACATTAGAAATACCTCCTGTAGCCTTGATGATTCTGTGAACAGAGTAGTAAACCATGGCTGCAAAATCTTCAGGCATGGACCACCTGACGCTTCTGTAACTGTCCTTCCACAAGCAAAGGTGCCAAGGCCCTGATTTCAGCTCGACAGGCAGGTATGCTCGTGTGCATGTGAGCTGCCTCAATTCCAGAGCCTGCCCAGTGGAAGGACACGGCAAAATGAATCACGGGATTGATGCTGGGGCCGGTGCAACGGGAAAAGTAATTTCTGTTGGTGCTAAGATGATGAAAAGCCCAAAAAAGAGTTTATAACAGGAAGTTTGCGCATGACACATCATCGATTCCGTGATTCAGTGTGCAGAATTACTCCAGCGCAGCTCAGTAAGCTTTACAAATGACAGGGACTCCTGGGATACATATAACCCACAACAAAGACCAAGGGGAGAGGGGAATGGGCCTGGCCGCCAAGAAAGGAATGGATCATTTTGTCATCCTGCTGGCCCATAAGCTTGAAGCAGGTTTCGTAATGAAGGAGTTCACTAGCGCTACAGACACTGTATCTCCCTGCGCTCACTTGCAGCACTCGTGGGCTTAAGGGAGAGAGGAAATTGCTGAAGCTAGGCTTTTCTGGACTCACACTTGAGTCCTGGAAGCACTTAAAAAAGTTGCGTTCATGGGCTGAGCGAGTATTGCGCAGAATGGCTTTGTTTGGCGCTAGACTCTATGTTATAACAGATGTTCCTGTGATGCCAGTCGAGGTGGTAGAGGCTTGATCATTTTGCCGCCACTGGCTGACATACAGAAGTTCGTCACGCGGGATGCTCGTTTGGGTGACTGGTGGTTTGTACTCGCTTCCTCTGAGTCATTACAGCAGCTAACCGTATGCTAATTGTAAAGCGCACTCTCCGTGTTAATCATTAAACAGTTAAGCTGTGCTTGGCATGGCGTGAGAGCAGGTGTTGCAGTGGGGACAGATTACCTGCTCTCCTTGCTCAAGCACGACTCCGCCACGCTGAGAAGGAATGAGCAGTTAAGCAGCTGAAGAGAGAGAAAGAGAGAGAGAGAGAGAGAGAGAGAGAGAGAGAAATAAAGAGCAGGATTGCTCACTGTAGCTATTACTTTTTGTGTCGCCTCTGACTGACAGAGTATGTGACAATGCAGGGAGGTCACGGATTAAAGCACCGTGAAGTGAATTCAGCAGAGATACAGGCCAGTAACAGAGCCATCTCCCTACAGACCAGGTTAAGGGGCTGCTCATGAATATGCACGAAGGGAAAATCCCTGCACAAGATGGAAAGTGGACCTCGAGAGAGAGAGAGAGAGAGAGAGAGAGAGAGAGAGACAGAGCAAGAGAGACACACAGAGGCAGAACGAGAGAGAGTGAGATTTTAAAAGAAAAACAGGGCTTTTTGTTCAGTACCAAGCAACAGCTAAACCTTTCACCTGTAATCAAAAACCTACAATAGCTGGTCAATCCTCTTTAACCCATTAAAGAGTTGAAGAATATTTTCTTTTCACATTTATGAAAGAGTGTACTTTAGAGTGCTCAAGAACTAGAAGGGTAAATAAAAAAGTTAGTAGCCATGGGCTTAATATATAGACTACTGAGGTACATCCATGAAGGATTGTAGCCCATTTTCCATAATCGTATTCAAAGGCTCTCTCCTTCCCACACTTCCTGCATAAATACGTGCATTTTTGCTTTGCTGCTGCAATACGACTGTGAGTGGCTCAATAATGTCCTGGTGAAGGTGGAGAACACTCAGGCCGATCCCTTCATATCGGCCCTAGCACTCTGTCACACCTTGTTAGGCTCTTGTGACATGAGAAAGCTGCTGGGATTCCAGGGAAATATAACAAATCTTTCACCGGGGCTGACGAGATGCTACGCCAGCTTTCGGCGAGGTGCCCTCCCCTCCCTCATCCCCTCCTCCTCGCATTCGGCCGCTGTCCTGCTACTCCGCTGCAGTTTCATCTCCAGAGAAAGGCTCCAGAAAGAAACACAAGCAAGGTAAATCTATTTGATGGAATTGGTAATTGTGTGGCGCAGGTCGCTGCGCTGCTAAGAGGCAGAATGGATGGGCACCGTCAGCTTCTCTCTGTCATGCTGTCAGTTGCACAAAGCCCCGAGGGAACGGGCCTCCTGCCGCCTCATTTCCATAGTGCAACTCCGCCAGCCAATCACACAGGTAGGGCTGCAAACGGGGGAAAAAAAAGGTGTGTGGGCACAGTGGCAGGTATGTATGCACACCAAAGCCAGCCAACGCTCCCAGGTGGAATTAGGAAAGCAGAGCAAAGCTTGCCCAAGCTAAGTGAAAAACCTGTTACCGAGCTGCAGCTCTATGGCTGGCTATGGATTTCTAAATTATCCCTGCCTGTGAGCATCAACCGCATGGAGAAAAAGGAAATGTCATAAGCCCTCCCTCTCTACCTTTAAAAAAATAAAGAAATAATGAAAAAGCGCAGCACCCAATACTAGGTCTGTATTGAAAACTGTGTGAGCAATGCAAACCTGAGAGCGGAGCTGACAGATCCATGATATAAAATAGCACTTCTTTTGCAGCACTATGAGAACCAGAAGCTATGGAACATGAGGAGTCCATTTAGCCAGCAAGAAAGGCAACCGAAGATGAGAGCCATAATTGTTAAAATGCTCAATAAATGAAGCCGTCTGGTCTTAACTGCTTGCACCCAGTGCATTTTTTTGCATTATGTACTCTGTAGAGAGCAGGCTCAAATGAGTCAGACCCTACTCTGCTCCCCAAAATAACTCACATCAGACAAAAGCAAGGTGAAGTCCAGGGAATAACAACTCCAGGCTCCAGACGGTTCCACCCCTCCAGGCTAGGGTCTGGATTCATTGAGTCCCTCTTACTTAATACAGTGCCGAAATCAGTCAAAACCAATCAGGATCTTTCATACTAGGGGTCTTCATGTGATTGGCAGGTACATTTCCAGCTGTTATATTCTACAAACATCCAGGCTATGTTCTCAAAGCCACTGAACCAATTCCCCAGCCATCTTGTGCAAACCTTGTGCCCTCTCTCAATGCAATTTAATCTCAATGTTAAAAATGAATTGCTGCCAAGGAAATAAAACAGCCTGCTTGAAACATATATAGCAGAATACAGTCACTATTTGAATTGCCTATTCAACCTAACAGCATACCTTCAGCAGGTCATGACTCACTAGAAACATATTTCATTTCCAGGAAACATGGTATGTAACACAGTACTTATTTCTGATGAATCAACATGTTGATACACAAAGGAAAAATTCAATACGTCTCCGTGAAATAGCTACTTGAGAATATAGCTGATATGGTCTACAATGTCCTGTCTTGCTCAAATTTTTGCATTCCTGTTTTCAGTGCACTCCTCGCTGGACGTGATAGATTTATGTTGTCTGAAAAGGATGTGTCTCACCAGAAGGCCAGTGATCATTAATCATCCACCATTCTGCCCTAATCGCTTAAGTGGGGGCACAGTACGGGTCAGGATCCAAATAAGCAGCAGAGTCACAGTCAGAGCAGAATAAGAACAGCTTAAGAGGAGTTGAGATTGTGCCCTAGGTGATTAATAACGAAATAAAATTGGATCAGGACCTGATGAAGAAGCCATTTGTTCCCTCAAGTTGGAACAATTTCTTGCTTCTGTGAATGCAAAGGTCATGTTACAGGAAAGCCAAGACGCTGTCAACAGCCTGACAACACCTGCACTAAATGTAGAGCAGCCAATCAAACTGGGGGAAATGGATTTAAAAAAAGTGGAATGTGTATTCAATGTATTCCAGTTTCACCATTTTTTATTCTCAAAACACATGAAACATTTTATTTGGATGGTCCACCGTAGATTCTTTGTAAATGTTCAGTATAACTAAATAGCCATTAAATGCAACTGATTGCAAAGTTAAGTGTTACTTGGATGGTCCATTGTAGGTGCTTTGTAAATGCTCAGCTGGCCTTCAAGTGACTTTCAACTAAATATCCATTAAATTCAACTGAACTTCAAGTTTAGTGTGAAAGAATGAATTAAATCTAACCCAAACCCTAAACCTAATCCTCACCTTAACCTCAAGGTAAAACCCATATCTACTCCTAACCCTAACCATAACATTGTTGATAATCAACTGAGCATCACCAGAAAGTTTGTTAATGATTTAAGTCTCTGTGGAGCATCGATAGGGAACCATCTAAATAAAGTGTGACCAACGCATTAAATCAAGACAGGCATTTTAGGCATCAAGACAATGTGAACAGCTACTGAAGGCTACAACCTGTTTCTAAGCAGCCGTCCTTCTAGCCAAGAAAAGAGAGCAGTGAAAAAGAAGCTTCATTAAGCACACTACATAATGTATGCTTCAGAACAGGTCAGGCTTACCTGGAGTAGCATACAGGCACCCAGCAGGCAGTGGAAAGACATGTAGGGAAAGAGAAAAACAGAAAAAAGACTTGTTAAAAACACACATATGACTATCATTAAGGAACATGCAATTAGTTCATGTCTACAACTATGGGCGATTTAACGCACAGGTGTACCGATTAATTCAGGGCCTGTGGTTCACTCTTTTTCTATTTATTTATTTATTTATTTTTTGTAATGAACAAGGTTTATTTTTTATCCTTCACCCACAGAAAAACATTACATATGTAAAAATTATTATCTTTTTACATAAAATACTGTGCAGAAGTTTTAGGGACCTGAGAAAATGACATTTAAAAAGCTATTTGTCTGGGAAATAAGCGATTATTTCTTCAGAAAACACTAATCTTAGTATAAATACTGATAAAATTGATACAATAAATATCTTTAATGTATACTTTGTTTTTGTTTAATACTTTTGCAATTTTCTCCCATTTATAGCCCATTTTTATTTGAGGTTCTTATCTTATAGTGGCTTGGCTAACCAGTATTTTACAATGTAAAATCACAATGGTGACAAATTCACATGATGTCTGGGGGCGTCCAAAGAAATCTGGAAGGAAACCAGTTCTTTTAAGCAGCTCACAAGATATAAACTACGTATTTGAAAACAAGAAATTCTTGCTACGTCGTCATTTCTCATGTACTCATTTATTCTAATTGCATATGGTGTTTTTCTCTGCAAAAGCACACATATTGCCAAGAGAAAAATGGTGTGGGAATAATGTGCTTAGGTGCCTAACTTTTGCAGTGTGTTGTTATTATCCACGACAGTTGATTGGCTGGATTTATTTAACACATCAACTCTTCCACACACTGGTATTACAGAGCTGCCATAGCACATTGGACATTTTACATTCTAACATACTGTACTCGTAGTGTTGGCAGACAAAACATTTTTTAAAACAACATTTGAGTATTTTTTATGTTTGGTTACAAGCTAAAATGTAACCATGTGACTAGGCCAGTAACATTAGCGGAGGTGAAAAAAGAGATTAGCCCTTCAGACTGCCCTCCTATAGTGCTACAGCTTTTTGTGGTCCAGTTCTGGATTCAAGTCAAAGATGAAGAGTAAGATGATAAGTGGGGTTAAGAGACTGAGCATGTCGCTGGGGGCGTAAGCACCTTAATTAACAATGAAAGCTTTGATTTTTTTTTTTGACACTGTGTGTCATCTAGTATGGGGTAACATTAGTCATTGGTTCTGTTCATTGTTAGCCAAGTTCCCACCTCATTCCACGCTCACTAAAAATATAAGTAATTTGTCCACATCAGTAAGGAGGAAATCTGTTGTGTTGTTCATATCCGCGTTATGGACCCCAGGGCCCACAAGCAGGTTAAAGTACTTTTGTCTACAACTGCTAAGAATTTCACATTTCTGTATGAAGGCCTACATCTTGATCACACTTGGCATATAGACACTTTAAAGTTCATCAATCCAGTGCAAAAATCTGAACAGGGAGATTTCTCTCAGGAACCCTTCATAACGCCCAACGAACAAAGCCATTAAAAGGCCTCACATGGACAGTTAGCCTTTATGTCTGAGTGAGGCTGATAGGCAATCAATTGTAAAAGTGTGATCTGAAAGATCAGCTGCATCCACATCTGCGTGCTTCAGCTGATAACGCAACACAATGGAGTAATGCTTAGAAGTCAGACAGATGAGCTAGAAAACAATGTAATGAACTTAGTGTGAACTCCCTCTGGCCAGCCTGTCAGTGCGCACCCACAGCCCCCTCACAAATACGCACTCACGCACACACGCTGTGGTCCAAAGCCACACATGCTGCGCTGCTTCATGTCTGAACTAGAGAAGCAAGTGCACCCCCGTATGTGCACAGCTGTCTGTGTGTATGTTCCACAGCTTCGCCTGACTCCGCAGGAGGAATAAAAACAGCCCTATTTGATTCCACATGGAGCATCTAGAAAAACTAGAACATTTTATATGCAGCCCAGCCAGCCAGTGACATCGCTCGGTAGAACGTCCTGCAGTGAAGCTGGTTGTATCACCGGCACGTCTACGAGAAAACTGTGAGCGTTTCATAGAGCTGGTTCATCACATGGTGTCTTTTTATATCCCACTTTGTTATTTGGCTGACGTGCAGTCCATAAAACACAGTGGGTGTATTGATTCTTTCTTTCAATGCAATCCCCTGGCTTTGGCTTCTCAAGCAAGGCAAATATTTTGGGCTGATCTCGCCAAGTATGATCCTGGCTTTTTTTTTTTGTTCCCTTGCTGAACACCAACAATATGAAACGAAAATGAAACGCTCAACCATTCCAGGCTTGTTCTGAGTTTCCACTGACCCTGTTATCATCCTCTGTAAAGATCACTTTGGAAAATACTGGAGGATGTTCTCTGTGTAAGTCTGCTGTTGATGCGGAATCAGGAAAGTCAGAGGTTAGAGGAATGCTGGGAATATTATCATGCTCTGTTTGTTCCTCTAGTCAGCCTTCAAATGCTTTTGTATTTGGGAGAAAATCCAGCAAAGAGGTGATCCAGAAGAATGTTCCTGTTAAATCTTGCTCTCAGATACAGTCTTTGACAACTTTGCATTTCTCAGAGACAACTGCACAGCGGTAACTGAGGACGCCCACATTTTCTGGAACACTCTATAAATGTAACATTGTAAAGTGCAGATTTTTATGGAACAAACCACACCAGCTAGTAATATCAACCAGAAATAAACGGCATAACCCTGTTACAGGGCAACATTATTTACAGTAGAGTAATAAACTTGTCAGGACTGTTGACTCGACGTTATCGTGGATTTGTGGTCCGAGAGAGTAATCTAAGGAAACACACTCAGAGACAGCGTTCCCTGAAGAGAGCTGGGAGCGTGTGGCAGATGGTGGGGAACATCCCCTCTTATCAGGTGGCGTCTGGGACAAGGTCGCAGCCTGTGGTGCCAGATCGATTAAGAGACGGTGTCGTAACTGCCCGCCCAGACGTATACTGGAGGCCGACTGGAGGATCTTCAGGGACTCTAGTGTCCCAGAGTTCCATCTGAAGAGAAGCTGCTCCATCTGCCTCATATCCATTGAGGATTCTCATTCTCACCCCTTAGTGCAGCACACTATTATGCCTCATATCACTTTTCAGCCAATTCCCATCTCCTTCATCCACATTCAGATGAAAAAGCAGTGAATTTGAACAAAACTGATGTGCAACTGGCCCATCCATGGACAAGCTTTACAGAATGTTGACAGAAATCCTAATGAGAAAGAACACCACTGAGTTTCTGTCAAAATATCATATATAAGCTATACATTTGGAATGTGTTACTAGTTTCAAACTATATTTATTTTTGTATGAAAGGTCATGCTGTTAAGATAGCGCAGATGCTCAGATGTACTGTGTATTTTCTCTAGCCTAATATCAGTTAATTACAACATATTCCAGCTTGGTGGCATAGCATGGTAAACCAGAAATTCCATGTTACACAGCAATTCTACAGCGAGATGACTACTATTTCTCATGTGCTGAATGTGTTTTCTTATGTCAGACAGGCCTTTTTGCCAACATTCTGAGAAAGTTTGACCAACCTGGCAATGGGAGAACACGTTAGAGGGCAGAATACTGACAGATCAATAGGAACAGCCCAACATATACAGTGGGGTCCTAAAATCTGAGACCACACAGGAAATCTGGGATTTTTTCCATTCATACTTGAAAAAACTATAACAGTTTTAGAATAAAAAAAAGAGTGAAACTTTTTCTGTGTGGAGAAACATTCAAGATTTCTAGGTCACCATTAAGCACATTTTTGACACTGACCATTTTATTTTGAAATATTGAACATATTCAGATGACACTTTGGTGGATCATCAAAGGCTTTTGTACAAACTTGAGTCAATGGCATTCCGAGTGCATGCTGTCATTAAAGCAAAAAAGGGACAGATAGTGAAAATTGTGTAAATACCTGTGTATCATTAAAGATTCTACCTTTCTCAAAATGTTGTGCTGATATATAATTTGCATTAAGAACTGTGCATTAAATTAAAAAATAATGCAAAACAGAAGTGATTTCCAGGAGTGATCTCAGACTTTTGGACTTGCTCAGAACTGGCTAACTCGGTCAGTGATGGTGGGGCTAAAATTGCGGACCCTCATAAATAAATTTTCAAACACAAAAACACTGAGAACCTGCCAATGATGTAATCTAAGCAAACTGATTGGCTTTTCAAAGCACTAACATAAAGAGAATTTGCGTAGCTGCACTATTACAAGCCTGGTTAATCCACAATGCACCACAGCGCAGCGATTCCTTTTTCTACTCCCACACTTTGTTCATCTGGTGCTCAAAGACAACTGGGATTTTACTGAAGTGAATAAACCATTCAAATGAGCCGATATCTACAGCACTAATCAACTCCTCATGTCCTGACACAATGCAAAGAAGCAGAAGAGACTGCAGTATCAGTGTGTGGACTGATACAAATAGCACGTTGGGTGTTTGTGAAGTATATTAAAATATCGCAGAAATGTAGGTGCAGGAATAACACGCAAGGCTAAAAATAAGAGCCTGCTCTGGACATATCAGTGGCTTTTGATTCTGCTTTTTGCACTCTCTTATGCTCTCTCTCTCTCTTGCTCTCTCATTTGCCCTTCCTCGCTTTCTTTCTCTTGCTCTCTCATTCTCTAACTCCCTTTCTTTCTGTTCCGCACACATCCTCGCTCTCTTTCTCTCTCGCTTTTTGAAGAAAAAAAGACAATCTGCCCGGTTTGGTTGCGACTTTGATCTACTGGTTTTCTCTAAGATTCAATTTTACTATTCCCTTGTCTCCTGTTCCCTGCACGGATAAATAGTTCAAGCTAATTCAGAGAACTGCCTTTCAGTGCAACTTCAGAACTCCTTCCCTTTCCTGCAGGCATAAGGAGCTTTTTTTTTTTTTTCCTTACATAAGCAGTGCACACACACACATGACATATCTGCATCTACATATTCATTTCAACTTGAAATGAGTATGTGCACAGTATCCTCACACCTGAAGTCACTTGGCTTTCCAATTCTTCACAGCATTAATAGAATTAACAGCATGGGCGACAGATAACTTTTTAATTATAACTAATTCTTGTCTCACCTCAACATTCTGAACGTTTAATTGGAACAAGGTCTCGTCTAACTGTGATCTAAAGGTTGACTTCAAATGAAATCTTTTGCCTTGGGTTGGTAATATAATGTCCTTAAGGTTCAACCAGAGTTCTCTGTAGTTGGAAGAGCTACATCCACAAAGCTATAGTAACAATAACAGTTTCTTTTTAACATTCTACGGTTTGGCAGGTTCAAATGCCTGTACCGAAGATATAAGACTGAAATTCTCTGGGTTCACATTTTACAAAGCATTAGCGAAAATAGCAGTTCTTCTTTCCTTTGCAGAACTTTTGTGAAACTATGCACAGAAAGCATTCCAGAAGCAGAAAATGACTGAATTCTGAGTCCTGTCAAGAACGCCTCAATTAAAGGGACATTTCATAGATTTTTCAAAACTTCTGCAAAATTCAGTAGTTTAGATGTAATAAAATAGAAAACATAGTCAGAATTATTCACAGTGACGGTGACAGGAACCAGACATCTGAAGCATTTACAGCCTCTGAAAGATAGCTATTACATGAAAAGGAGAACACTGCCTGGTGTCTGAGATGTTGTTTTTTGAGGTTTTGAGCAGAGGTTTTGGCCTAAAACGTATTATTTTTTTAGTCAATTCATGAGATTTAAGGCAAAGCGGTATGCAAAGATTTTTTTTGTTTGTTTCAGATTTTCCATTATTTTACCATCATCAGCATTACACATAAAAACTCAAAAGTCAATAGTCATTTTGTATAACAAATAAAATGGCTCTATTTGTGTTGTAGACATTGCGACCTGAGCTTTCACCACTGTTGTAAAACTCTGCAAATTTCACAAGCACATGCTTTAAATGGCAGTGGGCTGGAGGTTAGGGAACCAGCCCTGTGACTGGAAGGTTGCCGGTTCACCCCCTTGGCTGACAGTCCGTAACTGAAGTGCCCTTGAGCAAGGCTCCTAACCCCAATTGCTCCCTGGGTGCCGTGGATAGGGCTGCCCACTGCTCCGGGCAAGTGTGCTCAAAGCCCCTAGTGTGTGTGTTCACTAGTGTGCATATATGTGGGTGTTTTACTGCATGGATGGGTTAAATGCAGAGGTCTAATTTCACAGTGTGCAAATGGTTCTAAATTCAAATTAATTTCTTTTAGAAACATCAGTAGAATTACCCTTTAATAGCTCTTCTAAGAAAGTGAAACACTGGGATTCCAGCCAACATTCTAATGTGCACAACTTAATAAATTTATCCAAGGGTAACACCTTAGACATTTGTGTTACACACTTGTAGAGGTGGCTTTAGAAAAGAATAACAAATGCAGCTTTCGCTAAGTAAATGAGGATAAACTGAGAGAAGAGCATGCTTTCCAAGTTTGATCAGATGTATAATTGGGGAAATTTCACATTCTCAGATAATTCCTTTTAGAATGAAATTGATCCCTCTCTAGTAGGCCTGTGTTTCACTACACCCAAATTGTCACTTTTACACTGTCATTTTTACATTTGACATATTACATATGACAAACTGCTTGAAATTACTGCGAAATCATTTTGACAGTTTCGTACAATAAATATGAAATTGCTGAAGGTCTTTCTTATGTCAGCTTCTGGGCATCACCATAGAATATTTGAAAAAATAATGCTGAAATGCCTTGCAATATGCAATGTGGTGTTTATCCATAATAATGGACCTTTCTACCAAATTTTAATCTAAACTGTCTTCTCACTTAAAAAAACAATGAAAAAACAATTAAATATTCAGACCTCAGATATTAGCAAGGATTATGTTATCTATTTTAACCCAAGGTATTAACTGAATCATTATAGAATTAGATACAGAATCATTTCCTTTCTATTGAAATGTGGCTGTCCCAACCCCTAACTGCTAAATTTCAACTTGGGGAAAATAAAACCTTTTTCCTTTTCATTTGAAATCTTTTGAATGTATTTACAGTGGAGTCAAAAGCTTTGGATTTATCATGTGTTGAATTTTTAAATAAAAAGAAATTTAAAACTCTGTCCCATATTTTCATGTCACTACTGAAACAAAGATTTTTAGTCCATAGGTTCCTCCTTATTCTAGTCACACCCCTGCTTTTAGAGCAGGAAGTGAGACTGCATCTCTGTCCCTCACAGCCACACAGTGAGCAGTCAAATCCCATTGTTTTGAAGTAAATGCACCCCTGAAAACTGGTGTGTGACCTTAAGAACTGTCAGTAATGAAAAGTAGAATTTTTATGTTTTGATGAAAAATATTTACAACTGTTCAAAGCTCTGTTTGCTAGACATGTACTGGCTAGTGTTTTTCTCTTATGCTCAACATTAGTCACTACCAAAACATTTAGCAAAGTTTCGGAGGCATTATGTGTGAGGGTGAGGGAGTCGCAGATGAACACAGATAAGAAATAAGCATGTTTTTTAATGACACTTTAGTACAGCAATCGACAAAAGGGCAAAACAGAATCGTAGTCACAGTCCAGGCTAGAGTCAAAAAGGCACAAATCCAAAAGACAGAGGCAGAGGTATCCAAGATAAGGGCAAGGCAAAAAACGAAAGTCATCCAACCAGTACGTAAGTCTTAATACATGAAAGCAAAACGGCACACGAATAAAAGCTCAGTAACGTTCGGTGGAACAATACTTCGCATTGTAGCAGCACAAAGTCCCATAACATCAACCTCAGGTGAAAGTCCTTAATAACCAGGAGACTGAGATCTCCGCCAGGAGTGGGGTGGGGAGTAGGAAGTCACGTGGGACATCAGAGCATTCCCTGTCTTGCGTGATAGGATCCGAGCATGTGACATTATGACTGTTTTAGTACTAACAAAATGGAATGTTTAGTCATTTGTTTTAATAAAATAAACATAATTAAGGAACAGAGTCATTTAAAGAAAAAAGGTTTTTATTCTAAAGTCAGGCAAATCAGTTAAAAAATTAATTTTTTTTTTTTTTATTTGGTAGAATCGTCCCTATAACCCTTCCTGGATCGGGACCTTGTCATGGCAGAAGGGCTTGTGTGGTCTAGGAATCTTCAGAGCTAAGTCGTCGGGAGCATATGCTCCTGGTATCTGGAGTCTCCCAGGGCGAACAGATCTAGAGTGAAGACCCAGATTAACATGACTAACATCCAAAGACCCCCACCAAGACTAACATCCAAAACCCCACCATGAAAAACAGACACAGAAAATCATGTACCCTGCCTGGGAGAGGGTCACCGGGACTTACCTCTGGAGCCAGGCCTGGGGGTAGCATTCCTCAGCGAGCGCCTGGTGGCTGGGCAGCCCATGTAACCCGGCCGGGCTCAGCCTGAAGAGGCAACGTGGGGAGACCATGTGGGCCCATCACCCGCAAGGTCCAGCATGGGGGAGCGGTGCAGTGCCGTATATGCAGTGGGAGATTGCAGGAGGGCCCTTGGTGGCCTAGGCCCCTTTGGCAGATACTGGCTCTTGGTACATGGAATGTAACCTCACTGGGGGGGAAGGAGCCAGAGCTTGTGCGGGAAGTTGAGAGGAACCAACTAGATATAGTTGGGCTCACCTCCACCCACAGTGTCGGCTCTAGAACCCAATTCCTGGATAGGAGTTGGTCCCTCTCATACTCAGGGGTTGCACAGGGTGAGAGGCATTAGGCGGGCATGGGGATACTCACAAGTCCCCAGCTGGTGGAAGTGCAGTTGGAGTTTGTTCTGGTGGACGAGAGGGTCGCTTCAATGCAAATTAAAATCGCAGAGAGGAAAACTCTGACTTTTGTGTGTGCTTATGCACCAAATCTAAATCCGAATGGTGAATTGTTATTGGACTTCTGTGCCAGGCATGAATTATCCATAAAAAACACCAAGTTCGAACACAAGGATGTTCATACAAGTGTACATGGTACCAGAGCTCCTTGGATCAGAGGTCAATGATTGACTTGTCATTTCATCTGACTTTGTGTTCTGGACACTCGGGTGAACAGAGGTGCTGAGCTGTCATTTGATGACCATCTGGTGGTGAGTTGGATCAGATGGCAGGAAAGACTGATGGTCAGGTAGCCCCAAGCAAATGCTGAGGGTGTGCTGGGAATGACTGTCGGAGGGCCCAGTTGGGAATGATTTTAACTCCCACCTCCAGCACAGCTTTTCTCATGTTCCGGAGGAGTTAAGGGACATGGAGTCTGAATGGACCCTGTTCAAAACCTCCACTGTGGAAGCTGCCAAGCGTAGATGTGGCCAAAAGCTTGTCGGTGCCTGTCGGGGCGGTAACCCAAGAACCCCCTGGTGGACACCAGTGGTGAGGGAGGCCGTCAAGCTGAAGAAAGAGGTCTTTAGGGACTGGATGGCCCGAAGGACTCCCGACTCATCAGATAGGTACCGACAGGCAAAAAGGTTGGCAGCCGCAATGGTGGCAGAAGCAAAATCCAGGGTGTGGGAGGAGTTTGGTGAGGCCATGGAAAAAGACATTCGGTCGGCTTCAAGGAGGTTCTGGACAACTGTCCGGTGACTCAGGAGTTGTCGGGGTGGCTGCGCCCAAGCTGTATTCGGCAGGGGTGGAGAAACTCTGACTTCAAGTGAGGATATTGTCGGTCGGTGGAAGGAGCACTTTGAAGAACTCCTTAACTCCCTCACGGGAGTCAGGGCCAGAGGCTCCTTGCGTGTCAAGCTCCATTTTCCTGGTAGAGGTCACTGAGGTAGTTGGCAAGCTTTTCAGTGGCAAGGCACTGGGGGTGGATGAGATTCGTCCAGAGATGCTTAAGGCTTTGGATATTGTGGGGCTGTCGTGGCTGCCGCGCCTCGGCAATATTGCATGGACCTCAGGAACAGTGCCCTTGGACTGGCGGACCAGGTGGTGGTCCCTATTTTTAAGAAAGGGGACTAGAGAGTGTGTGCCAACTATCAGGGTATCACACTGCTCAGCCTCCCTGTGAAAGTCTATGCCAAGGTGCTGGAAAAGAGACTCCGACCAATAGCTGAACCTCAGATTAAGGTGGAACAATCCATCCCAGCCGTGGAACAATGAGACCAGCTTTTCACCCTCTCACGGATTGTTAAGGGGGCATGGAAGTTTGCCAACCCAGTCTACATGTGTTTTGTGGATTTGGAGAAGGCCTACAACCGTGTTCCCTGAGATATCCTGTGGGAGGTCCTCCAGGAGTAAGGGGTGCTAGGGCTACTACTCCGGGCCATTCTGTCTCTGTACTCCCAGAGTGAGAGCTGTGTTCATATTCTCGGCATTAAGTCGGACCCTTTCAGTGTTAACTCCTGTTTGTGATCTTCATGGACAGGGTGTCAAGCTGTAGCCGAGGTGAGGAGGGCATTATGTGTGGAGGCCGGAGGGTGGCACCTCTGCTATTTGCACATGATGTTCTTTTGGCTGAATCGCATGGATGCCTCCAGCACTCACTGGAGCGGTTTGCAGCTGAGTGTGAAGTGGTTGGTATGCAGATCAGCACCTCCAAGTCTGAGTCCATGGTCTTAGCCTGGAAAAGGATGGCATGCCCACTCCAGGTAAGGGGAAAGGACTTGCCCCAGGTGGAAGAGTATAAGTGTCTCGAGGTCTTGTTCACGAGTTATGGGATGAGGGATCATGAGATCGGCCACAGGCTGGGACAGGCGGCAGCAGTAATGCAGCAGTAATGTAGCAGTAATGTACCAGACTGTAGTGGTGAAGAGGCAACTGAGCCATAAGGCAAAGCCTCCCAGTGGGGGTGTACCGGGCACAGCCTACCGGGATAAGACCCCGGGGTTGTCCTAAGACCCGCTGGAGGGATTACTTCTCCAAATTGGCCTGGGAGCAGCTTGGGTCCCTGGGATGAGATGGAGGAAGTTGCGGGGGACAGGGTTGTCTGGGATTCTCTGCTCTCCAAACTGCTACCGCGACCCTATCTAGACTAAGCAGTTAACAGTGATAACGATGATGGCCCTTATAAAGCAAAAATCAGATTACTCTTACATCTTATCAATTATGTTAAAAAATCTTTAATAAATAATAGTAATAATAATAATAAACACCTTTAAGCAGTCTTGCTGTGTTGTATCAATGATTTAAGACTTTATTTTTTTTAATGAATAAATTATTAATTATTTTTCACAGCTTGTTTATATGTGTCATCACCCTTAGCTGGGTGAAGACATGACTTCCCACTCAGTGAACTGACATCATACTGACAGCAAAGCAAAAGTGAAAAACTCGCTATATGGACACTAAGCTGCAAGTTGTGCATCCATTGTTTTTGTGATGTCACGAAAACCAACATGCTGCATACATACACCTAGTCTACAGCAGTTTAGCCTGTATGTCAGCTAATTTAATTGAGGCACAACACAGGGCAGCCAATCAGAACATAAGTTGTTTCCATATGCAGCCTTAAAGGCACAATCACAAAAACAGCCTGTTTAATTCAAAGGGATAAAGAAAGGTTGGAAAATAGCTATATAAAAATGAATTGTGAGTATTTTTGGTTCATAAAGCCACACAAATGTTAGAAGAACACCTCAGGAAGAAATAAAACACAAGAAAAACGTGCCTTTAACCATCAGAAAACAAGTTACTACTTTCAATTTCTGAAGTTTTATTACATCATTACATAATGAACTACATAGATTGTGCAATTAATCAGACTTACATTTGTTTTTGAAGCAGTACAGCAGCTTTTAGTCTGCACTTACAATGTTTTTCTCTGTTTTTCAGCGTTAAGGAATGACAAAACAGCAAAAAAAACAAAAGATGTTTTTTCCTTCTGCATAACAAGACTGTAATTACAGAAATAACTTTTATTAATTTCAAGTCACACTTAAAAACACAAAAGTGGTGCTTACTAAAAGTTTCCACATTTCTGATAGAATTTTACTGGTTGCTTCAATCAACTATGACTGACTAATATCAGTTTGCATCATACTTTTGTTATTACTGATGACAACTGTGATCTGTGACAATCAAAATCGGTTGATGATGCAAACAAGCAGCTTGAAAAACATTTCACAGATGTCACCTGATAATATTCACCATGTCGCTAACAGTACATACACTATTAGCTCGCCACAGTGAGCACATCACCTGGGAGTCCACCAGCTCTCTAAATTGATGCCAGCTGAATTTACCCCTAATCCTCAGTGAATCGCGGATAATTATATCTCTTTAAAGCCAGCAACCATACTCAATTAAGGCTGTGGTGATTGAAGCAATCTTAATTGCTATAGAAAACAGCACATTATCAGAGGTGAGTAATTAACCTTACTCCTGCGCAGCTGCTTAAGTACTGCGTAAAAGTTGGCTGCTCTATACCAGTTATGCCCATCACCTGTCAGTCAGCCCATGCACATAGACAGCCTCATCAGCCTTGAAATAGCACAGCCTTGTCTGCTTAAGTACCTGCGCACCAACACAGAGATGTTTTGATTCGTTTAATGACACATGCTGCACAAACCTAAGGGCAATTTCAGCACAGATAAAGCCCCCTCTCTAAGACTTACACAGATATGGTACGAGTGCTGCATTCTTAAAAATAAAGGTGCCAAGAGTGTGATCTTAATTAATCTGTATAATAAAAATGAGTTAGTCAATTATGAGTTAGTCAATAATTAACATATTACACGTATTACCATACTGAATGTGTAATGTTATACACAGCATGTAATTTCAATACAAAAATACAAGCATTATTGGTATTTTTGCTCAGATCTTCTGCATTGCTCATTAAAATATGTGTGAAAGGTACAAAAACAATAACACAATTAAATCCCTACTAAAATAACACTGCTTTAAATAATAAGGCTTTTATTCCAGAAATCCTTCAGTCTGAAGGACAGAACTGAAGCGCTCCATAAAGGGCAAAATAATGGCTGAAATGGTTTAGCCGGTAGTTTGTATATTTCTAATATCTAAACTTGTCATGTGTTTTAAAGATATGTGATCTGTAACTTAAGCCAGATTACTTGACAACTTCAGCTACATTGCACTGGCTATTCCACCAGCTAATATAATGTTGGGTATTTTTCTTGCTAGATGAACAGCAGACAATGACACCATACAGTTTTAGTATCTTAGTTACTCACCATGCTGAGCTTCTGCCATGGCTGCAATAGGTTTGGTCTCAGATACTTAAACCTAACAGTTTTGTGCCAGGTGAGCTTGGCTGAACAGTTTTTGTACCTTTTTTTATCTTTTGATGAATTGATGTAGCGTCAGGTGCAAAGCATAATGATTGTCAAGCCAACTAACACATAACAAGATGTGTTGCCACCTATTCTTTATTTATATATTGATGTCATCCATTTAAATGATTTGTTGTTGCAGCCCTAGTTGAAAGAACCTCATCGTAATGCAAAGGTTCTAACTTAATAAAAAGTTTTACTTCCCTAGAAGCATATGCCCAAGCCAAGAACTATCCAGGGGCCTTTATTTTCTAGAGTGTGTACCTCCTGCTGGATGGCAGCAAGATCCGCATTCTTCCTTTCCTTTGAGCAGAGAAGTAAGGAGAACATGAAGGGGGATATACAGCAAATATAGAGATAATGTCATTTATCCCAGAGGCCCATGCAAGAGCATCATCAACAGCCACATATAAATGTTTTTACACCGAAGTAACAGTCACTGCCTAAAAACTCAACGCCAAAATCAAACAAGCAGATTCTCAGCTGCAAGCGCCAAACAGGTGCGTGCTGCTATTTCAGTCGTCTGGGCGATAATGAGAGAAGAGATCAATAGCTTCTACAAAGGTGACGTCTCAGAGAGACGCAAGCACATGCAAAACGTTGTTGGAAAGTTTGCTGCACTGGGAAAGATCTTTAGTGTTTGAAGGTGAAATGAGGTGTGATAACGAGAGGAATTCCAGACAGCTTCTATCTGCACTCTTTTTGAACTGCACATCCATAGCTTGACTGTTTAAACACGTAGCTCCACTCTTTTTTCTCAGGCAAGCAAGTCTGTTCCAAAGTGATGGTTTAAGAGAAAAGACAATCTTTTTACTCCAGCGTTTGGAGGGCAGCAGTGAATGACAAGTGACCAAATCTGTCTTTCTGAAATTTAAAAGGCTGGCATGTACCTAAATCCCAGCTCTTATGTTTGGAATCAATGTTTTCAATAATATAAACCCAGAATTGTGCAAATTCATAGATTTCAAATATGTTTCCTGACAAAGGATTGTGCTCTTTTAATCTCAGAAATCAGACTCAAGTCAGATTTTCAGAAAGGAGATATCTACCAAATTTACATTTTTCAACTAGGATGTTATTCCAAATGTGTATGTTGGAGATACAAGGCTAACTACTAACAAACACCAGACGGCAGTAGTCACCTAAATGTAAATACATCCCCTGTACCTGCTCAAACCACATCAAGATCTTCATATATACATACATACATACACACACACACACACGTGAGACTGAAGGAGACTGTAAGATTGCTGCCTGATGTGTTCTGATGTGTTGACTTTTAGAGTTTACAGTCAGTGATACTTTCTTTTAAACCACATTGCCAAGTCTGTGTAGCCTTAAAGAAGAACTTGATGTGGTTTGAGCAGGTTCAGGGGATGTATTTACATTTAGGTGACTACTGACTTCTAGTGTTTGTTAGTAAAGTTAGCCTTGTATCTCCAACGCTAACTAAAGGAGCAAAATTTGGATGCCAGACATGTCTTGACAGATTGACTACATTTTAAGTAATTGGAAAAAATGAAAACGACCTTGATCCTCCTGCATATTTTGGTGTTTTCCTTGCTTTAACACCTGTGAACCAGTTAATCAACTTATTAACAAGCCCTGAGTTGAAATGGGTCTATTGCACCAGGACAACACAGAAACGTGCAGGGCAGAGGGCACTCCAGGACCTGGGGTCTAGATTAGCGCCTTTACCCTGCACATCAACCATCTGCAAAAAGCTTTGCAACTCAGTTCCTTGTATGTTGGCATCTGGCTTTTCTTTTACAGCCTCTCCTTATGGTATGCTCAGTTCATTTCCTGTAGAATATTCCCACAATTCATCTCTTGCACTAAACTTGAACATTTTTTATTATCACTATGTGAGGAGAGGCATGCAAGGCTGTCAAATACAGGACTAGTTCTTTTGATCATCGGCAAGTCTGCAGCATCTTCTGTCTCTTGCAATGCTGTTGTTGAAGAGCTTGAGAACAAGCTTGAGATAGACTGCTGCTCTCCAGACACCACTTCTGTACATGTGGAGCCAAAGTTTTGTACACTGTCTCATGGACAAAGATGTCCGAGCAGGTATGAATCAAATGCCATGTTTTCCTATTGACTGCCAGGACCTTAAGACCTTGGAACCCATGAGTTGCTCTTGCTCAAGTATCAGTGCAATCACCTTCTGGTGAGAACTCTGCCTATTAGATGCTTCTGTGATTATTTTCACGATGAGGAAAGTCATGTAGACCTTGTGCAGTTGCCATCTCTTTTCCTTTCCTCTCTGTAATTATGAAAGGGTTGACCACCTTTTGACACGCAACTACTGCTTGGCCAGTGTGAGGGTCTTTCACATATTTCACCTTTTCTCTGTTTAACAGAAGTTAGTAAATAGAACACATTCACACAGATAAACACACAAATACATCCCAACTAACACTCATTTATATCTTCTTCTGTCATTTCAACACCTCAAAGTCTTGGCACTTGTTAGGCAACACTTTTCCACAGTACTTACACACTTAATTACACACTTAATTAGAGCCCCATAAACACTTATTACAAATTCTCTCTTTACCATGAAACATCAGTTTCTTCTCTTTGATTTTCCTATTATGAGAAGGGCTTGTAGTTTATTTGAATGTCATTATGGAGAATGAATACAGTTTATATCAATAATAATATGCGATGATACACACAATTATCATTTATATGCCATTCAGGAAGAAATTTAAAAGGTCATTGCGAAGAGGCTCGTGGCCTACATGATAAACACTGGTCTTGTATATGTTATCATCTAGCTGTGCTCTGCAGACCTAACAATGGCGAGATGGAGATGGTGTCCAAAACAGTCATCTTCCTCAGTCAATGAGGTCCATAACTCTAACTATAATAGCTGAGTTATGCGCAATAGGCATTTTCCCTTTAGTTTCCAACTCTCAAGTGTCTCTCTGGGTACTAATGCCACTCAGCAACTCACAAGTTTGACCATCAAAGAACTACAAGACGTGCAAATATTCATTAACCTTCAGTGCCTGTTAATAAAGTGCAAATTCACTGATGTGCAGCTAGACCACAGATCTGCTGTGCAAATGAAATGACCTTCAGGAGTGGCATCGAAGGATGCACCAATCATGATTTATTTATGGCTGATTCAGATTTCTTTAACAGCCAAATTGGCAGATGGCCTTGAGCTGATGATTGACATTATTGAATATTGATGTAATTTTAAAAAGTGGTGATGTTATGCAAATTGTTCTTTTTTCATTCTCTTTCACATGGCATTTTTTCCCCTCATTGTTATGCATTTCATTCAACATTCCCATCATATAGAGATTCTAATCTATGTTGAGTTCAGAAATGTATACAACAGAAAACATATTGCTTAATCATACAAACACTATTATACAAAATAACTACACATCTACATGTTCTGCATAGCAAATGGAAATATCATGTAGATTTTTAGTCTGGTAAAGATTGTGAGATGGACAATATCATGATTTCCAAACAAATAAACAGGGAGAACCACTTTATGTTAACAGTATTACATGGTGCCTGCGCAGGATATAGTCAATATAATTGAAGGCGCATTAGTAACTGGCCCACATGGTAATCATAATATAATTCTTTCCCATCAGAAAAAATGCAAGCTACAGAATAAAGCTCCGTAACACTCACATGTGGTAATTCATAACTGAATTTGGATCACACAAAAAATATCTGAATTTACATTATTGCCCAGGGTTTTTTGTCTGAGGCCCTGTTTTTGGGATGCTCTTTTTTTAGTTAACCCCAAGCTCAATGAAAACATGAAACAAACACAGTACTTTCCAGTACTTTCTTCTTACTTTGCAGCATACACTTGCCAGCCACTTTATTAGGTATTCAGTTGCTTGTTAACACAAATAGCTAATCAGCCAATCACATGGCTGCAACTCACTGCATTTAGGCATGTAGAGGTGGTCAAGACAACTTTCTGAAGTGCAGGCCGAGCATCAGAATGGGGAAGAAAGGGGATTTAAGTGGCTTTGAACATGGCGTGGTTGTTGGTGCCAGAAGGGCTGGTCTGAGTATTTCAGAAACTGCTCATCTACTGGGATTTTCACACACAATCATCTCTAGGGTTTACAGAGAACGGTCCGAAAAAGAGGAAATATCCAGTGAGCGGTCAGTTGTGTGGATGAAAATGCCTTGTTGATGTGAGAGGTCAGAGGATAAGGGGCAGACTGGTTCCAGATGATAGAAAGGCAACAGGAACTCAAATAACCAACCAAAATCTCTGAGGAACGTTTCCAACACCTTGTTGAAAGTGTGCCATGAAGAATTAAGGCAGTTCTGAAGGCAGAAGGGGTCCAAAGTTTTACTAGCATTTTTTGGTACAGATGTAGCAGCAGCATTCAAGTACAGTAAGTGTCTGATATTAGCTGATTCCTGTGCATGCCTAGTGGCATCAGCTGGTGAATAACTTGATTGTTCTTCTGCAAAAATTAGCTTTTTGATTGTTGCCTCATAGTTGTGCCTCACAGTGTTAGATAGTTGCCTTTTTAACCCTCACTATATTTGCGAGCATGGCTTTTCAAAGCTTGCTTGTGCTGCCTCTTTTTGCCAGAACACACTGCTTGTCTACTTTAAAAAAAAAAAAAAAAAAAAAAAAAAAAAAAAAAACAAATTACACTGTTTTGGTCTGCATTGTTTTTCTTTTTGACTAATCAAGACCATTTTATGGATTCTGTATATTGTTCTGTATTCTTTCTCCCCACTGGCAGTGCGACTTTATATAGCCTTGTAACAGCTACAAGGATGTTGTTTTGCCATCTCTGACATGTGAAACATGTGAAAAACCAACATGGTACTGACTGGAGAAAGTGAAATGGTGGAGAACAGGAGAAGAGGTGACACCACAGGACACATACAAAAAAAAGAACAGTTCAGGATGACATGTATTACTGTTAACCCAGATTAACACCAATAGCTGTGCTGTTCTTTAATAAAATCTGCCAAAGGAAAAAAAATACATGAAGGGTGAATATATGATAACAGTCATGGCCAGAAACAATACTGTTTACCCAGATAATGCCCCCGTTCTTCCAAACAACTGCTGAAATTAAAATGGTTTGGCATTCACATATTAACGTGTGCATTTGCTTTGTGCGCACCGGAACACGAAAAAGGTGAGAAAAAAGCTGAATCTGATCTTATTCCACACAGAACAAATGATCAAGAGATCATTTCAAGCAGGTGAACCTTTTTCGTTTAGAGTTAAACACACTTTTGACAAGTGACAGGTGTAGGGAATATAGAAATTATAGATTTAACCAGTTTAAATCGAGAAAGGTTAGATCAACTTGTGTGGTGTCTGTGTGTACCACACTGAGCAAAAAAAGGAAGCAGAAATAATTATCTGAGGATTTGAGAAACAAAACAGTAAAAAAAAAAGCAAGGGCAATATCACCTCCAGAGATCTTAATGTTCCTGTACTGTATGTTACTGTAGTATTGTAAGTACTGTAAGTACTGTAATATTAAAAGTGCATTAAAAATGGTGGAAAGCCTCTTTTGACAGTTTCAACTGTTTTTGTAGTAAATTATATTATTTGAAAGGTAACTGCAAGAAACACTGCAAGGATGCTGATATCTATGGCCATGACCATACATGAAAATATGAAGAAACACTCAAATGAGTATATATACTCACCCTATATACTGGGCAATATGACAATTCTTATTTCTATCTTGACAGATTATGTCATGTCACGATTGGACCCTCCCAGCCCTGTCCATGTGCTTCTGTTTTGGTTTTCAGTCCTGCCCTTGTTTCATGGCTCCACCCCGATTGTTTCCTCCTGCTTCCCACCTGTCCCTCATTATCCTGGTTTGTATTTTAACCCTGTGTTTGCCCCTTGTGTTTGCTGGTCTTTGTTTGCATGTTTGTAAGCCTGTTTGATCGTTCTGATAGTTTGTTGTTTGGGATGTTGTCTATTGTTTGAGTCTTGTTTGTTTGTCAAGTCTGTCCCCCGATCAATCCGTGTTGGCTCGCTCCCCGTTACACGCAATATGTTTTTTTTTAGCATTTTGCGGATAAAATCAGTGCCATAAAACCAATTTCCAACTGCATATCTGATTGCAAACAAAGCATAATTAGTCCTGCTTAATTGGCTTACGTGCAGTACAATATGTGTAATGTTGAACAGAAGTAATTATATTCATAGTCTTTATGCTATTTTTAAATGTGGCACTACTTTGTATTTTTCCAGCAATTTATTTTTCCGACACTGTAGACTTCAGAAAAATAAAGATAGTGACATATCTATCTTTCATAGTATTATGAAAATGTTTTGTAATATTGTGATGTTGTTCTTCTGCCATAACTCCTGGCTCCAGGGGAGTTCAACAAAAATGGGACGTCAGGTAAAAAGTGGGACGAATGTGTCAATCAAATGTAACTATGATGAATAACTACCGCAAAGGTGTTTGTCACTAAGAGTTTGTTTTCATCGGCCAGACCGCAAATTAAAAAAAAAACCTCTTGGTGCACCTGCCAAAAAATGCTTCCACTTCTGCTTAGTTCTGTGCTCAGCATAGGATGAAACTGTCGGTCTTAAGAAACTAGTATCAGGGCAGCTCTACAGACATGTTCAGCCATGCACTGTTACAGTCTAAATGTGTCTTGTATTCCTCTACTGATGCCTCATACAGCGTGCCAAGTCTATCTCACCAGTGGCACTAAATCACACACACACACACACACACACACACACACACACACACACACACACACACACACACACACACTGCTCCCTCTGCTGTGCTATTTTGTTTGCTCACAAGTGGAACCAGGACATTAAAGTAATTAACGCCACCATGGAAGTGTGAGTATGAGTGTTCAGGCACATCCTGTCACGATGATGTGTCACTGCTTTGTCTCAAAAAAGGCCAAGCAACATTTGACTTCAGGACTTCCTTCACCCTTACATAAAACCTGCACAAATCAATATATACCATCCAGCCTAAACCCTTACAGCATGCTCTGCTTGAGCATTTGAATGCCAGTGTAATCTACCAAACCACATGGAGCATTCTCAGATAAACTTAGGGGAAAGGGTATGGTTTTCATTGAACACAAGCCTCTCTGGATTCCCTGCCATTCTGATAACAGAGCATATTCAATCTCAGGATTAGCACAGAGTGCTGAAATGAAAACATTGTTCTTTTCAAAACTGCCTTGAATCCACAAAAAAACATGCATGCATCAATTCTTCCACAGAATGCTGGTCAGTAAAAAAATCATCTACTGTTCCTTTTATTTTGCAAAGCACAACACGGTATTACTAGATCATATCTTCATTCTGACGGTGAACCTGGTATAGATACATGTGTGCATTTGTGCATTGGTTTGTTACAGTCAGTAAGCGCACCTGAAGAATGTGGGATTCGGGAGGGCTCTATGAGGAGTCGCAGGTGTTCCAGTGGCGACCTAGTTCTCCCCACCAGCACCTTTTAGCCAGAAAAATACTCTCTCTTTGAAGAGACTGATGAAAAGCAGATGAGAGATTTAACCTCTAGCCGCACACCCTTGAGCCTTTTGATGTCTATCAAGCAATGTTTATTCACCTGGCATTCATGCTAGCTACGAAAATCTCATTTTAGGGAACACAGGGCAAGCCCACCAAGCATCACCAAGAACAGATAAAAGTGGATACAAGATGTACTGAAGAAATGGCTTCCTGCGTTTGCTTATTCCAGGACAAATTATCTCCAGTAAGGGAGACTACACACACATGGAGACATCATGCTAGATGACAGGGAAAGCATTCCCACTTGATTAAAGGGTTATTTTCTTTTAACCAAATGCTCTCCCCAATTTATTTGTGGCTAATTCCAACCATTAGCTAGGTCTCCTCTATCAGAAGATGCTAACAGGCTAAGAGGGTGAAGGCAATCCGGTTGCTTTCTCTGAGACACGTGAAGCATCACCACATGCAGGTCTTTAGAAAGCTCCTCAGAACATGTACATAAATATTTGAGCATCTTAAGCATCACACAGATAATCAATACTTTTATAATTCAGCAGATCAGTTGGAGCTCTATATAGTACCACAAGGCATTTGGTTCCTTGGTTCCTTTTTTAACAAGTTTTACCCTAATTCTCCTTCCCATTGGAGGAGAAGATGCGGAAATGGTGAACAGCTTTTGTCTAGTTGGATCAATTATTAATAATAAAGGATCCAGCACTTAAGAAGCACAACAGACTGGCACCTGGCAAAACAAGAAGAAGGTCTTCTCAGTGGTTCTCTATGGAAATGAAAGCTGGACAATAAACAAGTGAGACAGGAAAAATACTGATGCCTTTGAACTTTGATCTTAGCCAAGACTTTGGTGAGTACCTTGGACTTCAAAAAATACAAACAAATGGATCTTTGACCAAATCAAGCCAAACTGAAGCTATTTTATGCTGGACATATTATCATAAGAACCCATTCACTGGAAAATACCTTTACTGGAACAGCTGAAGGTAAAAGAGGAAGAGAATGACTAGAGAACTACAAGATGGACAGACATAATCAGAGGAATCATAAACCAACTATTCAGAAGCCTACAGACCCAAACAGGATATTCTGGATGAATACTATCCTTATGCTTGCAAGGAGTCAAAATCAACTTGATGGCCCTTGATAATAATAAGAAGAAGAAAAAAAAGAAGAAACAAAATTCTAATTACTGCAATTTGTCTATAAATGTGTTTCTAATTAGCGATACAATTACAAATGTTCTACTTTTTTTAATTAGATAAATGTTGAAAGTTTGAAATCAACCTAAATCAAATTTGTCAATTCAAGCTAAAAAAACAATGTGGCCAATTATCTAGCTTTATTCAACCTAAAAATACCTTGAATAAAGGATTATTTCAATCAAAGAATTTTTGAGTTCAATAAAACTAGTTCAATTGCTTCAATTAATTCCTTTTTTAGGATGAACTGACAAGCCATTTTACTGGACTAATAATGTTCAATGAAAACAGATATAAAATTCATGCAGTGAGAAAAAAAGAAGCAAAGACAGAAAAAAGCAAACAGGTGGCTGGACATTTTCAATCACACACAGCCTTGAATGTACATATACAGAGGCGGTCCACTCCAGCTGTAGCCTTTGTTTACTTTTTCCTTTGGTGACAGAAAGCTGTGCAACATCAGCCAAGATTACTAACAGAACACACCTTAAAGAAAATGCAGAGAATTCTAAAAGGAAAGCAAACCTAGCATTTAACTGGTACAGCGAGCACCTAGGAGACTATTCCAATATACCTCCAATAAAAAAAGCAAAAGTGATGTCTCTGACAGCTCCAAAAGAAAGTCGTCTCATTTGCAGCCAAATTTGCAAGTCTTCTATAGTCAGCACTGAGTGTTAATTGGAAGAGACAGGACACTCCAGTGGAAAAGGACAGTGTCACTGAATAACCACCACCCCCCCCAACCCAACCACAACAAAAACAACATCAACAACTTGTAACGAATGCAGATCACATCACAAGCCTGCTTCACAGATCGGGAAATGAAGACTGCGACTCTGCTGCCGCTACGATCAGAACATCGACGCTCCGCAGCAGCACTGTCTAATCAAGACTTTTAAACTGTACACACTAACTGTTCACTTGGTTAGGCTCTAAATCGTTCATCAATTCTGTCGATGCTGCAAATGCTCCTTATAACAAACATCATTACAGGTTCAAATAAGCAAAAGATGGGAGCTCTCAGAGTGTGAAAAACGCCTCTCGCCTGGAACTCATGAGGAAAAAAAAAAAAGCTAATTGCACATTTGAAACGAAACAAAAGCCTAATACACACATTCAATGCACGTCAATACTTGACCAAATGACTCATTTGACATTAATTAATTTAAATCTCATCTGACATTCAGAAACTATACAAAATCAATTTCCAGTGCAGCTGAATAGGGACTTCCATTTAGAATGCACTCTGAATTAAAAGGCCAATATGGATATGAACAAAGCCATTATTTAAAGCTGAAGCTATTAATGTTGTTAAACTTTCTTTGAAATCAGTAGATCAGAGCAGTATGGAAACACTGATACATTGAATACATTAACAGAATAGAATGCATGGAGACTTTAGGAATACATAGGAAATGTTCATTAAAATTAGTAATCAAAAGACCAGCTAAACCTGGCTTGCAAGGTAGCTAAACAATTGCTGTATTTAAAATTCATAAAAGCTCAATCAGGTAACACCTAGGTCAGTTTTTAGTACCTTGAAAACAGGACATGCAATATCTTTTTTCACTGCACTGTTTATCACTATGCTACTATTTCCTAAGTCCTGTAATAGAGTATGGGAGCTGGAGATAGTCTGCATTTGAGCTGGAGTATTTAAGATTCATACTGTAATAATTCACATAGATGTTTGTAGCTACAGTTCAAGCTGGTTCGTGGTATTGGACCAGGGATAACACCATTCTATGCTACATAGGAAAGAAAATAAATCAGTTATTTTCCATTGGTGTCAATAGTGTTTAGGGAAGTCATGAAATGTAGCATATTTACAGCCTGTGCCAGGGGTTTACTCAAACAATAAAAGGGCCATATTAAAAAATCTCAACAAATCCATAGGCCAAAGTCTTTTGTTTTTATTTCATTTTTAATGAAGATTTTGCTATGACCCAAACTGACCATTGTTTATTCAAAATATGCCAAATGTAGGCACTTGTAGTACACACATACATACATGCACATATATGAACAACAGGCTAGATATAACTGTTCAACCTCCTTAAATGTCCCTCTTTGCCTATTTTGCTTATTTGAACTGGACACCTGGCATCTTTTCTATTTGCGGTGTAATAGACTGTCTCACAGACTGTTGTTTGGGGGACAACCTCATTTGACACAGGGCCTGTGCAGTTTCCAAAGTTTGAATGATGTTAGACCTCAAAGATATGAGGACACTTCTTTTGGGCTCATGGCTCTCAAGACAGAAACCACATGGGATAGTCATGGTATCTTGTGAGACTTTACAAAGACAGGACATGAAATTACAATCAACAACTCACAAAGTAACTGCAGGTTTTCAGGCTCTGAGCCTTTGGTGAATCTCACCTCTTCAGTGATACCTAGACTGAGGTGGCCAAGAGGAGTTGGCACTGTTGCCATTATCGCCATCTGCTGTTTTGGGGTGATAGTTCCAGTAACACCAGTAATGAAGTTTATGGTTGAGAAGATACCATCAGAGCCTCTATACTGCCCGCATGCAGTACAGGGTGGGCCATTTATATGGATACATCCAAATAAAATGGGAATGGTTGGTGATGTTAACTTCCTGTTTGTTTCCCATTGAAAAAACTAAAGTTGGATCCAAAATGGCTGACTTCAAAATGGTCGCCATGGTCACCACCCATCTTGAAAAGTTTTCCCCCTCCCGTAAACTAATGTGCCACACACAGGAAGTTAATATCACCAACCATTCCCATTTTATTTGAGTGTATCCATATAAATGGCCCAGTGATGGCTCCGTTCACAATGAGAACGGAGAATGGAGCTGAATGGCTAAAATTGTTAATCATATACTTTTCTAGTCTAATAACTTGTTTATATTTCTGGAAAATGCAACGATATAGTACAATATTCATTAATACACTGTTTTTTGTCAACAATAGGTTTTTGTGGGGTAAAATGTTAGCACTACAACTGAGTGAAGCATAATGGCTTTGATATTGTCTCTTTGTTATGTTTTCTTTTTGTACAATATATAAAGGCTAACACATGCTAATTGTATTACACCTTCATAAGTATTCATAAGCATTGCAAGAGTTTAGCATTCAAAAGCTGAGAAGCAATTAAAGAAACCAATTATAGCACAAAGAGTGGGATAAAATGATGCACCCTGAGAACATGGAAATATGAATGAAGAAAAGAGCATTTGTGTTTTTGTTTTTGGTTTGTAACCTTTTTATGTATTTTAATTTGTAAACTTTGGCTGTGGTTCAAGTTGACATCACAACACTTGCATGAAGAAGTCTTTCAGGCTCGATAAAATGCTACAGTGTTGAAATATTCATGTTCTTTAATATGGAGAAATTAAATAAATCTGTTTAGATGAGTTCTGTGATTACTGTATATGTTTTTAAACATTAAGCTCAAATGGCTTTAATGTGATGGCTAAATTATTTTAATTCATGATGTACTATGCAGTTAGATATTTAAAGCTTTATTAAATTAATATTAAAAATAAATAAATAAATAAATTAAAAAGCAAATTAATTCATCATTACAATTACAGTACAGTATGTGAAGTGATAAAGTCATTTTAATGCCTACATGAATGCATAAAAAAAGCTGGGAACTGGGCTAGTTTGTTGCTGCCTAACCATGCTGTTATTCAAAAATTATGTTGCTATAACCAGATGTCTGCACAGTGCCACAGTCCATGTGGAATTTAATTTTAATTTAATCATGTAACCATAAACAATATGGTGTCATTTCCCAGACTCGGGAATGAGGCAGGTCTCAGAATGGAGATAGACTGAGAGATGAGATTTTCAGCCAGATGCTGATGAGGTTTGTGATAGAGGTTCAGTTAGGTTGATGGCTTTCAGAACCAATTTTGGTGCACTTTCCAGGAATAGCTGCTCTTTTAGGGTGGAAGGGTTTTCAATTTCTTTGAACAACCAAAAACCAAGCATACTTCTAGCATCTGGCCATCATGGCAAGTACTGAGGCAGATCCACCAGGTTCTCCTATAAAGTCACATATCCTTTGAGCAGCGCTCAGGCCAAACCCTTTTCCTTACGATTCCACCAGACTTAGTGAAATCATCAATCGTGCAGCTGTATGTTGAATGCGGCAGGACAACGAGTGGGGAAGCAGGTCACTTTGGATCCGGGTCCTGGATTAAGACCAAGGTTGGTGGCAGTGGGGGACTTAAGGCTGCCAGGGAAGGTGGATGATTCACCTGCTTGCCTTTCAGCTCCACTGGGTCAGAAATTGAAATCCAGCAGCGCAGATGGATCTTAAATTGGAAGTAGCTTTACAGATGGAAAAGATGAAAACCTAGTTTGGAGTGTCCTGTAACCTCTAGACAAGAGAGAGAATCAAATTAACCTCTGCAGCAGGTTTGCAGTGGGAGTTTTACCTGCTCATCAAGCAGTCCATTATGATGAGTTGGTGTCCTGTGAAGTTGTGTAATGAGAAATTAGCCTGGCTTTAATGGCCCTGAATCTCCCAGTCCGAACAAGTTGCCCAAAGAATGGATTATGACTGAACGAACTTTAGGCCAGGTGATAGTACGAGTGCTGGTGATAAGGGTCTATTAGGACTCTTGAAGGGGGTGAAGAATAGTGACTCTCCATTTAAAGTGGCATTCCAGTGTATGCCTCATTTCAGCTACAATGCCTTTCTGATTTCAAGACTTGCATATAACTGAGGAATCTTCAAATCATAGTTTTCATCATGAATACCAAGCTTCCATTTAGCATGCGGCGATATAAAAATTTTATATCACAGGGGCTCCCGAGTGGCGCAACCGTCTAAGCGTTGGCCCTATCATCAGGAGATCACGAGTTCAATCCCTGGTGATGCTACAGCCATCGGTGGCCAGGAGTCCAAGACAGCACAACTGGCCTCGCTCTCCCTGGGTGAGTAGGATGGCCCCCCTTCTCCCCCCATCATTCCATGCGATGCTAATCAGCGCAAGCATCTGTTAGCTGCCGCAACAGAACTGGTGGTTGGCGCTTTCCTCTGAGTTCAGCTGCTGCATAAGTGGCAGTTCGAAAGCAGTGTGTAAGAGAGGAGATTAATTGGTGGATTTTTGGGAGAGGAACGTTGTCCCATTGTTGTCTGATGTAGGATTCTAGCTGTTCAACAGACCTGGGCCAGATTTTTCATTTCATGATCTGCCAATTTTTTTTTTCTGTTGGTGAAAGGTCTGGACTGCGGGCAGGCCAGTTCAGCACCTGGACTCTTCTCCTGCAAAGCCATGCTGTTGTGATGGATGCCGGATGTTTCAAGTAATAGTGCTGCGTAGGTGGTTACACATGTATAATAAGGACAATGAAATGATCAATATAAAAAAACAAAGATCCACTTACTAATGCTCACTTGCAAAATTATCATATTTGTCTGTCTCATGTGATGTCACTGTGTGCCCTTGCCACAATTATAATGACCTACAAATTCAAAATATATTCCATGTGCCATACATTTTGCTGTAAGAACAACTATCAGAAAGTTTTACTGTTTTCCTGTGTGAGCTAACTGACATGACAACATTTAGTGTTTAAGCAGTAATATAACTAGTACTAACATTTACTGTGCAAAAGCCATCAAAGCAAGGCATGGCAAGTTTAATTATACAGCACCTCTCACACACTGTGGTCATTCAAAATCCTTAACAAATGAGAAAATAATTCAAATGAACATATAAAAAGTAACATGAAGTAAATGAGAATGGAAATGAAAACATGGTTTAAATAAAAGAGAAGAAATTAATCACTAAATCAAAAATATAATTAGGACAATAAAGTGCCATTACAGGACAGATGTGCAGTAGAGCTAACATTTTTTTAACTGGAAGCCTGTTCGAATAGGAACGGTTTTATTTAAAATATTTCAACTAACCGCTAAATTAACCACACCAGTTTTTTATTTTATTCGTAGATATCACATTTTCTCTCTCCTATTCACATACGTTTTTTTCTTTAAATCTATACTGCTTGCTCATCCAATGCTGAAGCAGCAGCGGCAGTAGCTACTGGTAATAACGCTCAGCATTTCAGAGAGCAGAAGGATGGACTGTGTACTAAACACATCTACATATGAGTCTGTAAACATTTACATTTACATTGCATTTACAGTACATTTCAGTTTTTAGTGAACACTCATATCTATACACCTTTAAAACTAAATTCTTTAAAAAGATGGTTCTTCAAGGGTTCTGTATAGAACTATTAACACTCAAAGAACCTTCTGCATGCTTTCATGGATCATTGCATTGGGAAATCTTCAGATTGATAAAGAATGTGTTGTATATGGTTCTATATAGAACCTTTTTGGTAAGCATTCCATATGGGACCAAAAAGGGTTCTTCTCCTGTCACGAAGAGTGTAGGTGAGTGTAGCATGCGGAGTATTTTTATCAGTATAACTATGTTCATGTCTGAACAGTATAAAAGATACAGCCACTGTGTGCTGGACACCCACAGTGTCCACTGAAATGTTAAAGACTTTTTGAAACTACATATGAATCAAGAGTTACCATTTTTGTTCATGTATTTTCAGTACTGGCGTTTGCTTTTCTTTTAATTCTTCACCAGTGCTCCCATTGAGGTGCAGCACAAAAAAAGTCATGTGCCTGAAACAGATGAATAGGCCTACCTGCAGTTAGGACTGGAGTTGAAAACCCCTGTCACAGATCAATGCAACCCTTTCTGAGAGCCAAGAAATGCTTCAGTATAAATCAGTGAATGGAACATACCAGTCATTTCTCAAATTATATGATCAGAAACGAGTGTCAGTCACACATGTCATGATTTAACATGCTTAATGCAGAAGTCTGTACTTTAATTTATAATAGAACACCAATGACTTTCCCCCTTTTTAATTTATCATCTAGCTAATGGTTTAATACTACACAGCTCCAGCCTACACGCTGACATTTGAAGCTTTTAATAGACATTCAGGTAATATATTTTTACGCCAGCTGTACAGTGAACCTCTCAGTGAGCACTTCAACTTAAAGGCTAAGTCTTAGGATTTCCTGTTAACAGTCTGCCGAGCTTACCGTGTTCTTATGTAGGATATGTTTACTATGGTTTTGGAGTGCAGAATTTGAGACTTCTGAGATTTCTGAGATTTTCTCCCCCTCTAACCGGGGTTGGACATGAGTCTCCACATTTTTTTGGATGGAAGAAAAAGTGCAGCTGTATCAATGTTTACCTGCACTCTGAACTGCTGAGGAATGGACACATCACATGACTAACTGTGACAGTGAAGTTGGAGCCTGTGAACCTGGAGTTGATCTGCACTTCTAAATACCAGTGAGGGGTCACGAAAAGCTTATTTTTAAATGTGGCCAACCTGTTATTAATGCCATTTGTTTGTTGCAGTTACACACACACACACACACACACACACACACACACACACACACACATACACACACACACACACACACACACACACACACACACACACACACACATTTTCAAAGCTGCTCATCCTTCTGGGTCACGGGGGGAGCTGGAACATGTCCCAGCACTCATTGGGCAGAGGCAGGAAACACCCTGGACAGTTCACCAGTCCGTGGCTGGCCTGTTGTAGCTACTAGTTTTTAAAATTAAATTTAAAATCAACAATTTAAATCTTACATTACATTTGCCAGCTCCAATCATTTGTCATGTTATTTTTTAATAAGCATGTGTCTGTGTTAGCTAAATTCTAACAGTACTATTCCCATTATTCTGCAAACGATGTGCCAGCAAACCCTCCACCTATAACAAACTTAAAATTTGACACAACTTGATACACAAATTTATATCATATCAATATTATATATTAAAGCTTTAAAAGTGGTTAAACTACATTTATAATGTTTAGTCATCACATCCTTTTATGTATGGTTCTTGCACTTGCACTGCGAAATTGCAGCCAAAGAGTCTGTTCTGTCAACTCTGGCAACAGGAGTCGACTCCAGAAAACCCAGATTCGTGCATCACTACCATAAAGAAAGTGCAGCTTGTTTGAATAAATTGCAGTGACGGTATTTGAAAGGATGCATGATAACGTTACAGTTAATATCACACCAAATTACAGAATACCAGAGCTTGCCTACTTCCATTACAGTTAACCTACCAATTGTCTCATCCAAGAAGCACTAAATATCAGATCCCTGAATATTACAAAGCACAGAGCAGGTGCAGCAAGGAATACATGAATACATTTGAACAGATTCCAATTGATTATTTTTGCATGCATGCAGCAACCTACTGCAAATGGGGAAATATTTATTTCAACCTGATTCGTGGCACTACTTCTCAATCAAGCCTTCAGGTCCTTTGCTGACATGGCCAAGTACAGCCTTCCTCAGAAAACATAAAGCCTGCAGCTTCAGTTCTGTGGGTGCATAATTTAGTTGTTTCAGAGCTCTCCATGTCTCTGTCTCCCAAGCCTGAAAGCCAGGCATATTTTCTTACTCTGCAAATCCCATCTGTTTGTTAGAGCTGTGCTGAACCGAGTGACTATAAGCAGGAAAAAGAAAATCGTTTTGAGTGATGCAGGCAGTAGGCACCAAATATGGTGTAATAACATGAAAAGCTTTAAATGATATTAACACGGACTGTGTGACTCGCAGCACATGAATTTACAACATTTCTGTCTTGTAACATCTTTGCAGAGGCTGACTCTGGTACATCCTGACTCCGCGTGATAATTGCAAACCATTCCCTTAACTACCATAACGGCCACCTTAGGCACATCATTAGGCTCTTCTAGTGTTTTATATTACTCCAGCATTATTCTCTTCTGGAGACAGTAACATCCTCAATAGGTCGTGTCTGACAGAGACAATTACGGTGACAGGGCTGCCGTAGTTTTGGCTCATGGAAAGATTCGGTCTTATAAATGGCAAAACAGTTCATTTAGATCAAAAAAGGATAGCAAGATTTGAGAAAAGCAAATGTTTGGCACTGAGCATATCAGCAAATGTCAAATCAAAATATAAATGTAAAGCACTCATGGAAATCCACAATGTCTCTTCAAGGAATAGGCCCAGATTCAACAAAACACCACATCTGTTCCTTTTTAATGTCCAGCACAATATTGCAGTTTTTCCACATATTGCAACTGCGATATACTTGGCATTATATTACAAACATGTGCACTGTAAGGAGTTTTAACTTTAAGGAGTTAAGCACCCGGGCTGCCTTATTAGAGTTTGAATTAGCTGAATCTGAAATAGTAAACTAACAGAACAAGAATGTGTGTTTAATTAGGACACAATTTACCCCCCCTTCAGATTTTCATGCATTTCGTCCCATTTTAACAAATTCCAAAGACAAAATATTTCAAGTTGCTAAGAATAAAAAGGCACACAGTGTCACATATGCAAAGCATCTCTCTTTTTCCCTGTGGTCATTTCTGCAACCAAAATGTTCACCGTAGTCCATGAGGTGCTTCGCATAAAAAAATATGGAAAGTTCATACATTCATTATTTGCTAATTATCAAACACCTAAAAAAGTAGAAAAATTCAAATTACCTCCCCGAATCCCCAGGGTGTGCCACCAGGATTGGTTTCAGATCTGCTGAAAACACTGATATTGCAGCGTTCTGCCACATCAGTATTGAGAAAGTGATTAACAAACTATACACCACACAGCCTTCCTTTTAAAGCACGCAATGTTTTTTCAGTCTGATAAACATCGGCTTTTCACAGTAAGGCTCATGGTTTGTGGCTCCACGCTGTCCATATGAATAGGCTCTATCTAAGGCCTTGACTGCGCCATGCAGCAATAACACAATTAGTCCAGCTCAGCACTGTCACAACACATTCCGCTTCTGCATAATGCAAATGCTGGTGGAGGCAGTCTGGGTGCTGCAGTGAGTGAGTGTGCTGCGATGTGGGCTCCTCTGTCTGGGGTTGGAAGATAGTGGAGGGTGGTGGAGTAGGTGGATGGGGGGGTGTGCGGTGGGGGCCGAAGCTGTGCCAGCAGCTGGAGACTTTAATCATGGAATGAAAGTCAAGCTGTTCTTGATCAATCAAACTGTATTATGTCCAGAAAAAGTGGGTGACCTTGGGTTTAACAGCAATTAGTAGCAATATGTCTGACCAAAGTTCAACAAGTCCCCTTATGTGCCAAGACTGCTGTTCTAGTTAGACCTCACGGAAAATGTATTAGCTTTAAAAAAAAATCATGCCACAGTCAAAACCTTCCATACAGACTTAATGCAACTGAGGGGACGGATCGCGTTGACTTGCAGCTTGAAACAGAAGAAATTATCATAGTGTGCGGGTCAGATACGAGCATGTGTTAAATCTATTCGCAGCACTTCATGACTGAGGATGAAAATTAATTAACTCATTAATCAAACAAACAAGAGAAGTCTGTCCATAGACAATGTCTTTTTTTAAACATCACTACAGGCATGTTTTGTTCACTACGTAAAAGAGCATTGCTGTTTTATGCTTAAAGCAGAGGATCTTCTTCTGGCTCTCTCAGGTAGCCGCTTTATGTGCTAGCCTCAGCAACTCAACTCAGACAGGAAGGCAATAAACTCCCAATGCAGCCTAATCTAGAGTGCGGCTTTATTCGATTTCATATCTGATTTAAATACACCGGAATATGACTTGATTGTGAAGGAGAGCAGAAACATTCTATCCGTCAACCTTGACACGATGTCTCTTCTGGAAACTGGAAGCCGTCCCACCAGACAATTAATCTGATTTGAAATGTATGGCACAGCCCCAGACGTTTATGTGAATGGTTATCGATTTACTGCAGCCTACACATCCATATTCCTCCCTGGACGCTGAATATGCATGTTAGTTAATAACTCTCAAACGGCTCGTGCGCCATATTGCATGCATGTGTGTATGTCTCTCTTTTTCTCTTTCTGTGTGTGTGTGTGTTTTGTGTGTTTGTATGTGTGATTAGGACAGCTGGGATTGTTTCGATTTCATTTTAGGGTCTAGAAAGTGGCATTTTAAATCTATTTAACCCCTTAATGTCCTTCAACATCCACGCTGTAAGACACATAATCTAGCTACATAGAAAAAAAACACACACACACACACACACACACACACACACACACACACACACACACACACATACACACACACACACACAGAGACACACAGACACATAAACATATATTCTAAGCCACTTATCCTTCTGGGTCGAAGGGGGAGCTGGAGCCCAGCAGTCATTGGGTGAAAGGCAGGATACACCCTGGACAGGTCACCAGTCCATCACAGGGCATACATACAAAACAATGAAAATTAATTTACGTCAAACTAATGGAAAAGATCAATTATTAAAAGCCAAACTTTCCTCACTTTTTCATATACACATGCTGTGATGCCATATATGAACACAGTTAAAGTTTCAAAATGTAATATATACTGTCCATATAAAAGAACTGAGCTGCAAAGTCAGCCAGCTTTGAAATAACAGTTTTTTTCTGATCTCCACTTATTAAGCCTCCCACAGTTTAGGCCCACCCATTCATATCGAAGCCATAAGAAGTAGGTCCAGTAACAAACTGTTGAATTCTATGATACACAATACTGTACTGCATTTATACAGTTCATTGTTTTAATTGTAAGGTTTCTTCTTGCCCCCATGTATTCCTAAAGTGCAGTTCATATGCACTGTAATGTGAATCCACAGCGACATGAGGGCACTCAGTTTTGGTAAAATGCACTGTACAAAAATTTTAAGTTTTAACTTAAAAACATTAATTCCCTGGCTAAATTAAAAAACTTGCGCTCAATTAAACTTATAATAAGAAAATATAAATTAACAGAGCACAAGCCAGCTTTCTTACTATTAGAGGATCAATTAACTCATAAATTTAAGGAAGCTTATTTTAATTTGGCTACATGGATTTTTCTTAGCATGAACTGCTCGTTTAAGTTTTGCCACAGCATCTCAATGAAATTCAAGTCAGGACTTTGACTCGGCCACTCCAAAACCTTAGTTTTGTTT
This sequence comes from Pygocentrus nattereri, assembly GCF_015220715.1. NCBI lineage: Eukaryota > Metazoa > Chordata > Actinopteri > Characiformes > Serrasalmidae > Pygocentrus > Pygocentrus nattereri. The sequence goes on from NC_051237.1 coordinate 14,311,585, forward strand.
CTTCTGAGCCATTCAGAGGTGGACTTGCTGTGGGCTTCGGATGTCCTACTGAATAACCCAACTGTGCTTGAGCTTTAGGTCACAAACTGATGGGTGGACATTCTGCTCCAGGATTTTTTGATAGAAAACAGAATCCGTGGTTCAAGTCGTCCAGGTCCTGCAGAAGCAACTGTAGAATTGTGTACGCTGACTTTAACTGAGGCAAGTGAAGTCTGAGGCTTTTGTTTGTCTGGGTTCTTTTGTGACCTTCTGGATGAGTCATTGATGCACTTTTGGTGAAATATGGTAGGCCGGCTACTCACCGCTGTTCTGAATTTTCTTCATTTGTGGATAATTTATGGTTCGTTGGAGTCCCAAAGCCTCAGCAATGGCTCTGTAATCCTTTCCATACTGGCAGATTTCAATGATTTTGTTTTGCATTTCTTTGAGACTTTGTATTTGAAGGTCTTTAAAATGTGCCATCATGTGCTGCTTTCTGAGACCTTCTAGACTGCTTCACATTGCCAGACAGGTTCTATTTAAGTGATGTTTCGATTCAACGACTCTGACTGTAATCATGCCTGGATGTGGCTAGTGAAACTGATCCCAACAGTCAACTGAATTTGGTTAACTGCTTGATTTAGCAGCTAAGGGAGCAATTACTTTTTCACAGTGGACCAGGTAGGGCAGGACAGCATCTGTCCTTCAATAAATGAAATCATCATTTAAAAACAACATTTTGTGTTTACTTGTTATCTTTGTCCAATATTAAACGTAGTTTGATGATCCGAAATATTCAAGTGTGACATAAATGCTACATAAAAGAAATTGGGAAAGGCCAAATACTTCTTCACATCACTGTAGTGTACATAATACAAGTGAAAATATGGCGAATCTATTCAGACAACTTCCTGTAGCATATGCTTGAATGTTCACACGTACTGTTTAGGGATGTGCATTCTGAACAACATTGATAATTTGAGTATTCGCAAGAGTTAACGAACGGATATCCAGTGAAACGGCTAAAGCACATGTGGAGGCTTATTCTCTATCTGACAGCACTGATGTTACGAAGCTACAAAAATCAGGAGCGCAAACATTTTGCAGATCCTGAGGAAAAGATGTAGTTCTTATTTTGGATGAGTTAACAACGTGTCCTTGGCAACACACACATTAACATCTTGAAATCACATTCTAAGGCTTTTTATCAATAACTACAAGGACATCAATGCAATCAGTCTTTTCATAGGTTTTGGAAGCATGTAGTAAAATTCTGGCTCTGCTGACAGGCCCTGGCCTTTTAAGGGGTTAATATGCTTATTCAGGAGCGGCACAGCGTAATACGTTGTGTTTAATGCATTAAAACACAAACGCAGCATATCATTGAAATGTTAGTCTACGCATTTTCTCCATCTTCCTGTGTTGAAAATATCCATGTAGTTGATATAAATCAATTTCCAATGAGTGATTTCAGCATTCCAACACTGACACCTCAAAGAGGTAATATACTATTCGAGTACTAGTACAGTTACATCATTAAGAGAAGAACCACAGCCTCTTTTTACAACAGCGTACAACAGTTTATCAATCACACCATGAACTGAGCATTCATCGCAGTTTCTACCTGCACTTACAGCAGTCATTAAGACAGAAGTGGCCAAACATTATAACACTACAGGATGAACTGAAACAAAAAATGCCATCAGGGTTGGAATACCAAAAAGATATAAAGCGTATTCCAATGTATTGTTGGGGTAGGAATATTATACCCTGTGACTAACAAAATCACAAGGAAGCTATAAAGCTCCACCCTGATCACCCCAATATTCGGCTGCTCAAGACTGCATGAACTTTTCCAATATGCTTTACAAATAACATCTAATCACTGTGAAATCCAACATTTAACTCATTTGAGAAGAGGACTGGGCATCTACTGCATTAAAGGAATAGAACAAATTACTGCAGTAGATTTTCTGTTAAAGCCCTTCCAGTTGTAGAATGTGATGGAAGCATGACTTGACATGACAGAACTCTTAATGCACTATTAATATATCAAATTAACAACAACACACAAAACTTAACACCAAAAACACTAATAAGTGTCATGTGTCACACACAAAAACAAAACAGGCAGCAGTCATCATAATCAGCAAAGACGTTTCAGCCATTTCATCTCCAGAAGTTGTTAGGCTTTTGATATGCTTCACTTTGATCTGAGAGCTGACACCGATTCGCTCAGGGTAAAACTGAATCATCCCTTCAATGTCACACACATTTCCAAGAGGTTTGACAAAGTAAGCAATCAATCTGTTCTTTGGTGCTGACAGAGCACCACCCTGATCCTCCCCACCACTTTCAACCCTTCTCAAAGTCTCAACAGTGGAATAAACTGCTGTCATGCCACAGCTTGTGCAGGAGCCAACAGTGAATATGACAAAGGTCTCTGGCGACCAACCATCCTAATTCACACATAAGGAGCTTGTGAACTTCAAATCCTGCGGTTAATAACTAGGATCGCGCTTTCATTTCCTCTAAATGACTTTGCCCTGGACAGTTGTGATGATGACCTGTCGACAAAACGCTAACACTATGGGAAGAAATGACACATAGGCCTTTAACTACCCATCCAAGGGACCAGTGTTAGAGTGCACAGCACATTTATCAAACACAGTCTTTTCCCTGCAGCTATAGTGAGACCCGGCCAGGCCCTGAGTTGACAGCAGCAGCTTCGGAGTGCAGAATTGCACAGGGCAAAAGTCAGAGGGGCACTTTTTCACACTGAGGAGGCAACTCGCCACTGATTCCGCTCAAGGGCTGCTGGGAACTTTGCTACAACATTTGGAGCCTGCAGCATCTGCGCACCTCTCAGGGCCCTGAACTCAAACTCTATAAACCACAGCCATTAGGCAAGCATGAGGCAGCAGCAATTCATCTTTTGTTAACATAGAAATGTTACAATAATATTTTTATGACAACTACAAATAGTAACCTGTAAGCAGAGGACTGCAGGCTGAGTTCTAAGTAATCTCAGAGCCCTAGAGTAGGTACCCAGTCAACTATTAGGAGAGTCTCATTTTGTTTAAGTGCAGAAATAACTACACATATTTATGAAAACCTGTTGCTTATACATTTCTGTACATTTTCATCTCTCAGAAGCAAGACAATCTCATAATATTACACACATAAATGTTTAAACAATATAATATATACAATACAAAACATAAAACTACATTATTCTTATAAAATGGATAGTCTAAAACATTACTCACAATAAGGAGTTGTCTGAAATTGTAGTGTCTTACATAAAAGAAGAAGTTCCATTTAAACCTGTGCAATCTATTTTCATTTTCTTTCACATCACCTTGTTCTAACTGATTAACATCCTGACGCTAAGTACGCCACAGAACACTTGTTGGTTGTCTCTGTTTTGTTTTTTTTTGCCCGACACTACCCCTCCTCTTCAGAGGACCAATTTTTCTTTTTACTGGTATTACAAATTATTCTTTACTGGTATTATTATTATTCTTTTGGTATATGCTGTCATTGCGTAGAGGGAGGACAACAAACTGCAAACATAGAAGCAAACAAAGGAGAAAAAATGGTAGAAATTGGGAGAAAAAAACATATAGAACATGTAAAGCATAAAAATAGAAAAAGAGAAGGAAAAAAAGAAAACAAATTATAATACTTGTTCCCCTTAGAGAATGAATTGAGCTATAGCTATTTATAATACCTGCCATATGTGTGTGTGTGTGTGTGTGTGTGTGTGTGTGTGTGTGTGTGTGTGTGTGTGTGTGTGTGTGTGTGTGTGTGTGTGTGTGCGCGTGCATGCGTGTGTGCATGCGTGTGACCAGGAACATTCGGGTAGAGGCACCACTGGTAGGTATAAAAGCCGGAGGTAGTTAAGGTGGTTGGAGAACGCTGTTAAGTGTTAACCATGTTTTTTCGTATTCGTGAGATTTGTTTTTGATAGATAGTGAGATTTTTTCTATTGCTATGTGTTCCATTAGAAAGTTTTTCCATTGACTGATGATGATCTTTTTCCTTGTTTTCCAGTTTGTCAGAATGGTCTTTTTAGCGATGGTTAGCACCACCAAAAGTCCTGTTTTCTTTCTTGTTTAGATGGACTGATGATGTGTCACCTAACAGACAGAGAGATGGGGATGGGGAGATGGGTTGTTTTAACAATGGACTTCGTTGATTTATAACAAGCTGCCAGGAGTACTTGACTGGTGTGCATCACCACAAGGCATGTATGTAATTGTCAGGAGTGTTTAGTGAACAGTGTATACAGATTTCAGAGTCTATTATTCCCATTTAAGGGAATAATATATATATATATATATATATATATATATATATATATATATATATATATATATATATATATATATAGAGAGAGAGAGAGAGAGAGAGAGCCTTTGCCCATTGTAGTGTACTCTGTGAATTACCTTATATTGTATGAGGTGGAGGTTAGTATTGTTATTCATGCTAAAAGTGTTTTCCAGAATGTTTTTCCAGAGGTCGGTAGAGGGAACAACCAAGAGATCTTCTTCCCACTTTTTCCTTGGTACATAAATTGTTTGGTCCAACTCAGACAGGAATTTATAAAGTTTAGATTTTTTTAGGAGGAGATGTTTAGGAATTCTGAAATGAGTGGACTTTTAGTGGATCTTTTTTGTCTTTCATTTTTGAGTTTAGTTTGTTGGTTGTCTCTGGAAGAAACAGTGTGCAATGCATCCCTCAACAACAACATAATGTAGAACAATCTATTCTTCCCAGAACCTTATAAAGATTATTTTGTAAAAAAAAAATCCAGAAGTTGATGTCATTTTATGTCAGACATAACTGTCTTTATTGAGGAGGAGGTTTCACAGCAAAGTAGAAATACTGCACAATATTTTGCAAAAATAATTTTAAAAAATGACTTACAGATTACATGTCAAAGAATAAACATTTGATGATTTGACATAAAAAATTTATCTTGTGATAATTTATTAAACATGGAACCAGTTAATTGTTATTCTCAGTGTTGTTCTAATGCAATTAATGTTAATATTTAATATGCAGTTAATATTTCAATTGTTTTTTTTTTCTCAGCACATCAATATTTCAGATTTAGAACCTAACACGAATCTAAAAAGCTGTGATATTTTGCTTGAATTCAGGACTTAAATTAATGTTGCTGTTTGAGTTCTGAGGACTAATGAGTTTTTATAAAATATCAATATTTCACAAATACTTCAACCTGATATTTATTTGCTCATTTGGACAAATGTCAGTATTTATTCTTACAGAAAGAGCCTTTATTTACAGGGTAAGTCATTTCATAATGTCATATTTATGTGTTTAATATTGGTCTCAAACAGCAGTTTTCTCAGCAGTGTTAGGCAAAGACTTGAAATTCAGGGTAAATATTGTGATTACAGTCAGGCAGTGGGGTGACTTTTATTTGGACAGTGCTGGACTTCACACAGCTCCTTGTGGGAGTGCATATTGTTAACGGATCAATAACTAAGACACGCCTCTGTTTTTCTGCAAACTCCGCCCTGCACAGGATAATGGACAGCTAAGTCTGAACTCTGAATACTGATGTACACAATTTCCACATTACTGTTTCCATATATGTGTGTAACTCAATTCTGAATTCTGAAAGTGAGCTCTGAAAGTTGAATTTGTGTTATTGTGTTGGCAAATATTCTCTCACCACATGTTTGAGCCCTGTACCTTTGTCTAGCCAATGTTAAGTAAAGTCTCCAACAACGCACCTTTGGGACACTACAGCCAATTTATGCCTAGTTTTAGGAGGTGGAGAAAGTTCCAAACCTCTCCACCAAATGTATAATCAGCTACACCTCCCTCCCACAGTTTGTGTGATCCTCCCTCACATGCATATGCATGAAGAGAAATGAATTAGCATTTTTCCATGGTCATATTAGCTCAACTAACAGTTTCATGCATAAAATATATGTCTTTATTTCAGAATGCGTCTGAAACCTGGCACCCAATGCACACCTGAGGCTTGGTACTTCAGAGTCGGTCCTAGTCTCACCATTTTGGAAGTAGCCAATAAATGCACCTCACAAATATGAGGCTTGTGGTTTTGTTTCATATTTAATGACGCTTGCTACTAAAGGTCATTGAAACAGAGGTCATTTTCAAGTTGCAGATGTAATTAATTCACTAACAGAACAGTTTTATCACCAGAGCAATATTCTGCATGGATTAATCTATATCATTATCATTTATAATCAGCCAAGCATTGGGAGTCCTTTATCATTTCTACTGGGATATGTCTCTGTCACACCACACCTGAAAGACAGAAGAAATATGCTTTTCCTGAGATCTTTGAATAGCGCAAACATAGATAAATGGTACAAACACCGCCTGCGATCAAAATCCAGTTAGACACCATTTCAAACAATGTATGTCACAAGAGAGAAAAACCTCATCTGATGATTTAGAAGGAAAGGCTTTTTGTGAAATGGCTCAGAGAGCACAAATATATTGGATTTTAATACCAAAAGACCTTAGCAGAGCTCTTTACATGTGCACACACACACACACACCCACACCCACACAGACACACACACACACACACACACACACACCATCATACCATCACACCCATCAGGACTTCAAAGAATGAATTGATTAGTTCAGCCATCTCCAGTTGGATTGTCTCCTTGCATACAGAGATGGTGTGACATGAAAAGCTACATCAAATTCAACAACTGCATTGCCTGTTATTTGTCAGACACATGGTCTAAGACTGTGAACATGCATAGCCCACAGTAAACAGCGGAGAAGGTAAACGGTGTGAAATCAAGATCAAAACGTCCAAAAATACTCCCGCTTCCCTCTGAGGCAGTGGGAAAGACCTGATTAGAAAGCCATGCCACTCCTCTGGGGTATTTGGGTAGAGACACAGATTAGGAAGATTACAAGAAAAGAACGCCTACCTTGATTTTCAAATTAATCACTTGTGAATGAAAATTACCTCATTTGCCATTATTTCCATTCAAGTGGTTAGTGTTTTTTCTTTCTTTCTTTTAATCAGCCAATTTTACATTGGTGTTGAGATAACAAGCCCAACAAAGCAAAGTCTTTATCACCAATAAAGAGAAATTATTGTTCTATTTGCGCCAGGAACTGCCACCAGTAATGGATGCAGCCAAGAAGATTGTATTAATTTCTGATGCCGTTAATGACTGCGGCTTAATCATTTCGATAATTATATGAAAATTACATGAGGCACTTCAAAATCAAAGACACCCAAGCAACAACAGCTCCTGAGGGACATAAGAGTCCGGAGTCCATCTGTTAGGCCTAAGAAGTGAAAAGCCTAGAATGCATAATCTACATGCCTGTGGTCATGTTATGTGTGCTAACAGCCGTGATTCAATCAGCTGTAATTGCTCTCATTAGAGTGAGAACAATACTCTTAATAGACGCCGCTGTCAACGTTCAAGAGATTAGCATCTAGTTGCTTGTCCCTCACTACCAAAGCCCCACCTTTCACAGCTATGTACAGAGTCTAAACTGATTCACTCTGGGGGTTTTTTATGCTGAAATTTTTTTTTATAAGAAAAATATCACGATTAACCAGTACAATCACTTTTCTATGCAGCCACCATTTCACACGAACAAACTGTTTTATTTTTGCCTGTATCAGGGAAGATCTTTTTTTTTCAAGGTCTGTCAATGTGCGCACCATCTGGCAACCAGTGCCTATCGCAGGCTTTGACTGTCTTATTGCGTGAATCTGTTTGCCCAAAGCCAAGAAGCAATGGTGCCATGCCAACGCTGCAACCTTGCTAACCTTTCCCAGGTGTGAAAAAGAGAGATTTAACAGATGCGTGCACACAAAGCACCCACTTACAAAAGCACTGCCATTGACTCCAGTCGTTTTTTATGACTTTGAAACACCATTAGCCTTCATCAGTGCCTCACTCAATGTTTTATATTCATGTCTTGATATCACTCTGCCCAACAACAACCAGGATGAAAGAGCCTGATGACTCTTATTGCAAGGCAAAACACATAGAACTGCGCGTCAGCACTATTACCCTCATACAGTCTTACACACTGCTTAAAGGACTGCATAAACTTTTGTGTTGAAAACAGTATACCCACCAAGACTGTTATACCCACCACTCTGATATAAAACCTCTCCTGAAGGAGAGAAAGAGAGCCTTCAGATCAGGTGACAAAGAAGAACTGAGAACTGTACAGAGGAAACTGAAAAGGAAAATCAGGGAGGGAAAGGCCAACTACAGGAAGAAGATGGAGGAACTGCTGCAGAATAAATAGAATAGAAATAGAATAGAAATAGAATAGAAAAGTCTAAAAAACAATCTCTGGACACAAGGAACCCGACCCCCAGGCTGTGGGGGACCAAAAATGGGTGAACAATCTCAATCTGTTTTTCAATAGATTTGATCACTTGCCCGTCCCCCCTTCCCCTACACAGTTACCCCTACCGCAACCCCACTCTTCTGCTGTCAGCTCAACCCCCCTACCTGCACAATCCAGCAACAATCTGTGCCTTACAACAGCTCAAGCCCCCTACCTGCACACTCCAGCTCCAATCTGTGCCTTACAACAGCCCAGGTGAGAAAGGAGCTCAGAAAGATCAAAGTGAGGAAAGCTGCAGGTCCGGATGGCATCAGCACCGTGCTCCTTAAGTCATGCGCAGATAAGCTGTGTGGGATAGTTGAACACATGTTCAACATGAGCCTGAAGCTCGGGAAGGTACCACAACTGTGAAAAACATTTTGTGTGGTACCGGTGCCGAAAACGCAGCAACCAAAGGACCTTAGCAGCTTCAGGCCAGTGGCACTGACGTCACATCTGTTGAAGACGCTAGACAGGCCGGTCCTTGTATATCTCCACCCTCTGGTTAGCTCATCTATGGACCCACTCCAGATTGCCTCTCCTACACAGAGCTCTTTCTCACCTGGAGAAGCCTGGGAGTACTGTGAGAATCATGTTCTTTGATTTCTCCAGTGCTATTAACACCATACAGCCTAGGCTCCTGAGGGACAAGCTGGAGAACATAGGGGTGGATCACCACCTATCAAACTGGATTCTGGACTATCTCACCAACTGACCACAGTATGTGAAGGCACAGGACAGCGTGTCTGACATGGTGTTGAGCAGCTCAGGGGCCCCGCAGGGTACAGTCCTGGTACCGTTCCTGTTCACCCTATACACTGCAGACTTCATGTACAGCTCACCAAACTGCCATCTACAGAAGTTCTCTGATGACTCAGCAATCATCGGACTCATTACAGATGAGGATGACACAGAGTACAGAAAACTGACCCAGGACTTTGTGCACTTGTGTCTGAGGACCCATCTTCTGATCAACGCAGGGAAAACCAAAGAGATGGTGGTGTACGTCCGCAGATGCATTCCGCAGAAGATTCCGTCACCTCCCTCCAGGGAAGGGACAATGAGAGGGTGGATTCTTAGAAGTACCTGGGTTTTCCTCTTGACAATAGACTGGGCTGGTCAGAAAACAGAGGCTCTAACTGCTCAGAAGACTGAGGTCATTTGGAGCACAAGGGGCACTCCTGAGGACCTTCTTTGACACCGTTGTGGCATCAGCCATCTTCTTTGGAGTGGTCTGCTGGGGTAGCAGCATCTCAACTGCGGACAGGAAAAGACTTTACATACACTTTAAGAGGGCCAGCTCTGACCTGGGTAGCCCCATAGACCCAGTGCAGACGGTGAGAGACAGGAGGATGTTAGCCAGACTAGCATCCATGTTGAAGAACAGCTCCCACCCCATGCATAAGACTTTGGCAACACTGGGCAGCTCCTTCAGTGACAGGCTGCTTCACCCCAAGTGCGTAGGAGCACTTTCACAAGTCCTTCCTTCCTGCTGCTGTTAGACTGTAAAACCAGCACTGCTTCCAGTAGAAACCCTCTCCACCCCCCACGAGACCTCACACACCTACAGAACATACTGTGATTTTATCACCTTTTTCTGTATGCAATATAATCAACACTCCACGTGCAAAATATTCTTAAAATATCTCTATAGTGTAAAGACTTTTGAGGTTTCTATTTATAATTGTTTATATTGTTAAGTCCTCACCATTCCATGTGTAATATAAAACAGTACCTCGTGCAACACTCCACATGAATTTGAATGTAAATATTAATATAAATCTGAATATGAATAAAATATCTTAGCTTTATTATTTATTTATAATTCTATTTTTTTATTTTTTGTGAAGGATAGAGTTTATATATTTTTTCTTATTTCTATGTTTAGTTCGAACATACGTTGTCTATATCTAAAAAACTTGTTAAGTACTTAATAAAATTAATTACTTGCTTCTTAATTCTCTTCTTGTTACTTTTCTTTTTCTTGAGTATGGTGCTGTGTCTTTTGCTGCTGTAACACAGAATTTCCCCATTGTGGGACTAATTAAGGATTATCTTATCTTATCTTATCTTCTTATCTTATCTTATCTCATCTCATCTCATCTCATCTCATCTCATCTCATCTCATCTCATCTCATCTCATCTCAAGCACTGTGCCCACTATTTGTTGGACACACACATACAATACTGTGCAAAAGCCGTGGGCAACAAAGCACATTGGTAAAAGCAATATTTATCTCAGCAATAAGTGTTTGGTTCCACATTTCTCCTGGATGGCCCACAGACGTGGATTTACAACACCAGCACATTTCTGACACAATTAAGCACTTATTAGCCACATCAGGTGCTGGATTCTAACTACAGAAGATACAGTCAAATCTTGCCGTAAGGACAGGCATGGAAGTGGTTAAACGAACAAACAGACACAGTGAAAATTACTATTTAATGTATTAAAATTATTTGTATTTTTTCCAATATTAATGTTTTTCTGATCAAGCAAACAGCTTTTTAACTATAAATTACTTTTTTTAAGGGTAATGTTCTCTGATGCCTGAGGCTCGCACAGTACTATATATCTTCACTTACTGAACAAAACCTTGTCTCTCTAAAAAAGGTAACTTTAGAAGAGAAGGAATAAACAATCTTAACTTTTAATAGAAATGAATGCTTTATTCCTTAATTTAGAACAATTTTATATTATTTTGACACAATGAAAAGACTCTTTTGAAATCATATGTTCAAAAAGATCATCTCAAGACTCCTTTTTTGTACAAAAGCATGCTTTTTGCTTAAATTTCAATAGTAATAGTAACTCAGAAATCATGTAAAATCTTGAATATTTCTTTCTATTATTACTTATATTTCTAATTGTTTTTACTTATCTGTGGAAAGGAAAATGATTTTATAGCAGGTAAACGACAAAAATGAACCTTGCATTAATCACTAAACAAAAATAACAAAAATGCACATTCTAACTCAAGAAAAACCCTACCCCCTATTAGTTAGTGTTACCACCTTTGGCTGAAATAACTTCAGTAAGATGCTTCTCATAGCCATCTACCAGTGTCTGACATCGGTCTGAGGAAAGCATGTCCCACTCCTCAACACAGAATTCTTTCAGCTGTGAAATGTTTGAGGGGTTTCTTGTGTGTAAAGCCAAGTTACTCCATGGCATGTCAATGGGATTAAGACCTGGGCTTTGACTTGGCCATTCCAGGACTCTCCATTTCTTAGTTTTCAGCCAGTCCTTGGTGGATTTACTGATATGTTTTGGGTCATTGTCATGTTGCAGGGTCCACTTCAGCTTTAATTTTTTTCCCAGATAGTCTCACATGTTCCTCAAGCACTCTGATATACGGTAGAATCCACGGTGGATTCTATGATGGTGAGCTGGACAGGTCCTGCTGCAGCAAAGCATCCCTAAAACATGACACTTCCACCTCCATGTTTCATGGTTGGCGTGAGGCTCTTTTCCTGGAATTATGTATTTGGTTTATGCCAAACATGTCTTCTGTTATGGTGTCCAAATAATTAAATTTTAGACTCATCTGTCCTAAGAAAATTGTTCCAGACGTCCTGGTCTTTGTCTACATTCTCTCTGGCAAACTTCAGTCTGGTCTTCATGTTTCTCTTATATAGCAAAGTTTTCCTCCTTGCACACCTCCTATGAAAGTTAAACTTGTGCAGTCTCTTTCTGATTGTAGAAGCATGCACTTTCACAATTAGCAAGAGCCTGTTGTAGGTCCTCTGGTGACATTTTAGGGTTTTTTGAGACTTCTTTTAGCATCTTGTGATCTGCTCTTGGGGTGAAATTGCTTGGAAGACCAGACCTGGGCATGTTGGCAGTTGTTTTGAATGTCCTTCACTTGTAGACTATTTTCCGAACAGTGGAATGGCTGATATCAAATTCTTTTGAGATATTTATAAATCCCTTACTAGAATCATAAGCTGCTACAACGTTCTTTCTGATGGCCTCAGACAGCTTTTTCGATCTCACCATGATGTTCAATCTCACTTCAACAGTCAGGAGCACACCAAACCAAATGTCTGAGGTTTAAATAAGGCAAGCCTCCTTCAAAATGCTGAGTAACGATGTTCTAATCATGTGCACCTGATGTAATACAACTGTGTGTGATTTTAGCCATTTTAAGTGGAAATAAATGTGAGGGTGTCCTAATTTATTCCTCATCAAAAATTGCATTTTTTATTACACTTTAAAAAAATGTAAAAAGTCTTTTCTTCAGTTTTAATTGTTTAATTGTATTACTTGAATCTCCCAGTATTGCTAAAATTTATATTTTATTTCCACATGTTCAAATATGTTAAAAAAACACAAAGGCTGTGCTAATTTTTTCACATAACTATATATATATATATATATATATATGTGTGTGTGTGTGTGTGTGTGTGTGTGTGTGTCTCCCATATAACACAACACAGACATGTACTGAGTTTCATGCTGGGACGTGGGTCGCTGCCACAGTCAATCAGAGGGAAGGTCACCTGGTCAGCCACCACAAAGCTCTAAGGCATCCATTCCATTTTACAGCAGTACAATTAAAAATGAATGAGAACTCACCTCTGCATTTCATTAGCCAAGATGTAAATTTACGATAAATCGAAATACCTACGGATAAATAACGAGCAATCCAATACCTGCTACAATGGGAAGGCTTTGTTTATGGGCCTCAGTAAGAATATCTGTATTCACTCAGAAGAGAGCCAGGAAAAGCAGCAATATATATCACTGACATTTAGAGCATGGGTGAGGAGCGGCGAAGGTAACTTCACATCTGAAGTTCTGACGACAGGGTCATTTGTATTCATGGGGCAGTGGAGGCATAAGCCAAGCATTATGAGACTTTCGTGGCCCAGAAAATTTGTGCAGATTTGATACCTCAGATTAAAAAGCCAAAAGCTACTTCTGAAAAGACGATTCTGACAGTAGTCTGACCAGCATGTTAAATGTTTCAGTGTGAGTTCCGACTTCACAGTGATCTGGGGAGCTTGAAGCCATGCTTCACAGCGTACAGCAATTAGAGGAGTCGTGCCTCTTAGGGGATAATGGTAAAAAATTCATGCAACATCCTGCTCCAACATGACTTACACTGCTATTCTTCTCCAATAAACTTTACACCATATCTTGCTTCAAAACACCAGCAGATCCAAGAGAATATTAATGCCATATTACAGCTACGTTATTTTCAAAAATGTATCAAAGATAAACAAATTCATACAATTAGAGTAACAGGAATGGGCTCTTTATCAAAAAATAAGAGTGTGAAATGGGGGATCTTAAATCTCCATGTGTGAAAGCCTTCCTAAAATGGTGCCGATTAAGTCTGATTTTTCCAGATGGTCTAAAATGTTCCACCCAGTTGAGGGGGCAGAGTTTTTTAAGGACTCTGTGCATAAGGTTACTGTAGGTGTCCCCAGGGAAATCAAGGCTATTGAATCAGTTTCAAATAGTTTAAGTCATCCATGTCTAAGGCACCAGGACAAAGAAAGGAGCTTATCCATGGTCCAAACTACCTCATGCCAATCAGGATAAATGCATTTATAGTGTGTGAGACAGAAAATTCCAGATACTTCTCTTTTTTTCCTTTATGATATATGTTCCATGGTACATTCTTAAATGAGCATTTTTCTTGCTTTTTTCTTTTATAATATTTGTGGTTTCATGAACCAAAAACATTTTACATTACTATTTTCCAATGTCTTTTTGTCCCATTCAAATAGACAGCCTGTTCTTGCTTTGCATTTAAGCCAAATATATGTAAATGAGCTCTGTTCTGATTGGCTCCCCTGTATTACATCATTCAAAAAGCAGTCCAGGCTGAAGCACTCCTTACGACTTCAACACAAAAGGGCAGAGCTAAACCACTGTAGGTGCAATAGGTGAATATATGCAAATAAATCTGTTCTAATTGGCTACCCCGTATTGTATATCATTCAAAAAGCGGTCCATGCTGAAACACTCCATACAAATTCAGCATAAATGGGCAGAGCTAAACCACTGTAGGCTGAATAAGTGGACATATGTAAATGAGTCTGTTTTGATTGGCTACCCAGTAAAACACATCATTCAACAAGCACTCCAGGCTGAAACACTCCTTACAACTTGAGCACAAATGTGCAGAGGGAATTCACTGTTGGCTGAACAGGTGGACATGAGTCTGTTCTGACTGGCTACCCTGTTATCATGAGCAGGCAGAGCTAAACTGTTTTCGGTTGCATAGGTGAATATGCAAATGTGTTGCCTCATCACAGCAACAATGAATTTAAAACCTGTTTCGCAGCTTAGTGTCAATAAATGACTTTATAGACTGGGGAGTGAAGGGTATGTTCTGAAACCTTAACAATGTTTCCATACTACATTAAACACTTTTCATAATAGTGAGGAAAATTCAGTTTTCCACCAATCCAATCAAATCACGTTTATTGTCACATAACATTTACACAGGTGGAAAGTGAGTATAAAACATAGGTGCACAGCCCCATTATAGAATTTAAATGCAAAAGAATATATAAATATCTAAGAAGAAAAATAAATAAATAAATAGAAGAAAAGAGTGTGAGGAACCTTAAGTTAAGACTGTCTGTATAATACAAAGATTCTATATCCATTAAACCTCTGTCCTATCACTGTATATCTCAGCTAAGAACCATCTGGTCAGATAACCTAGATTGCCTTTATTTTTAATATAGGTTGGATGGATTAGAAACCTACAGAATTAAGAGGGCCATGAAGTAACTATGACAACACTGCGACCTGTGGGACAGGCCTGCCAATCCTCAGACATCGATTTGCATTCTGTTAAAAAGAATTTCTCTGCAATGCAAATTTTGGCAGCCTACCTAAAAAGCAAAGTCTCCATGAAAATTCACTTTATGATGCCGATGACTCTCCACACCTTTTCTCTGCCCTTAATATGATAGTCTGCTTCAGTTCACAGCTCTGTGTGCTTTTCTATTAAAATTCACTTTATCTTCACTATGATTGCTGCAACAGTATAGAAGGTCTGGCACAGCTATGTCTTAGTTGAGAAACATTTTGGTAGCTGTTCATTAAGAGGGTTTAATCCAACATGCTTCCTTTATGTGAAAGAACTAATTGCAAGCACTCAATAGTCTAAGCTCTGCTTTAAGATCTCTACCTTAATGACGGTGCAAGTTCAGTAGCACAAATATCAAACAGCAACGCAAATGAACAGTGCAGGCACATATGGTTCATTTGGTCTGAATTTGGTCATTAGCTTCCAAAGAACTGCTTATCACTGAACATACAAAATAACATCACTGCTGATGAACATACACTGAAGAAAATGGCGTTTTGAATTTACATGATTCAAATCCATCAGCTGCACGTGCATAACACTATTGTTGTGTTTCAGCGTAGAGAGTGAGGCACAATCCAACACATTTTGTTTTACATTGAATCATTTTAGAAGTATCCGAGCAAGATTAATATTTTTTTGATACAAGCAACCAATACTTCTCTGCTATAAATGGAATCGCTAACTTTGTTTCCAGCATCCATTTATGAACAACTCAGCTGAAAGTGGTGTCAGTGCAAACTACTTACCCCACAGGCGGGGTTAATGTAACAGACGGAGGCTGGTTGTGACACTCACTCAAAAGTCTTGTAAATCGATGCAAAGCACAATTAATTCAATACAGTTCAGTGCTGTCTGAACTAGACACGCTTTTCATCCTAAATGCATAAAAATAAAGTTGAAAGCAAAAATTTGGGTGCATCTGGCAGTTTTTTTCATTTTCTAAGTAAAAAGAAGTAGAGATCCTCTATAGAGAACACACGTCTGCATGTTTTAATGTGCAATTACTGTTTATTTACTGAACATAACAAATTAGAAAAAATGTGGCCTGTGCAAATGCTGTGGCACATTTTCTATTTTATTATTTTACAATATTTTAAACTCAGCACGCAGAAATTGTGCATTAAAATCTGCAGAAAAATGCCAAATATAGGCATATTATAAGTTTGTCACTTGACCGACGTTGTTCAAGCCTTTGAATTCAACTGTATATTCGTCATAATAAATGATTAGTGAAAAGAGAAATCTCAGCACAGCACAACATACATAATATATGAAGTATACTTTATTGTAGTTTATGACATTTACAGTATGCTTTGATGGGTCTGTGAATAAAAACTGTGTTGAATTTATACAGGAGGAGTATAGACTCTCATTATTTATTTCAGAAGACAACTAATCTTGTCACATTTAGGCTGTACCTTAGTCTGGTGAGTTGTTTCAAAATGGTTTCAAAACGGTGCTGTAAATTAAAGGTTTAACTACATAAAACATTAATGTTAAATTTCCCCCATTAGCTTGTGCCCCATTCCCCCAACTTCTTTTTGCCAAACTGCATTGACAAATGTTATTTGTATGCAACCAATAGACACATTTGAAGCATGAATCTGCCACTGTATTGCAGCTTTATTTAACTGTTAGTAACAGTCAATTTAGTGTGTATAAAGCTTGTCTAACCTAACCATACTGCTGTGCGCGCTGCATGTAATACTACTGGCATCAGTGCATTCAGTCTTTGTACGAGACCCAAATTCAATCTCAAAAGTGACTAAAAATGTCACTGTACTGTTTCTTCCTTGTTGGCACCATTCTTTCCACAGCCCTGCAGAAAATGGCCCAGTGCCACCAAGCACCAAAACACTGGCTCAAGTATTACAGTGTTGGACCAAAAATGTTCATACTCGGCGAATATGCATGAACTGGCATGAAAACAGTGCCGTAGGTGTGGGCCCATGTGCAATCAAAACACGAAGGCACGAGGAGCAAGAATCACCCATAACTGAGACACAGTGTTTCACATGCCTAAAGAACCGGCTTTTGCATTACAGAATATGTGAAACTCCAGCAGTAGTAATAAGCCTCAGTGCCTCAGCAGCACAGCTGAACTTTTGCTCTCCTCCACCCCACTGCTCATCTTCTGACACAAAATGGTGCTTATAAACTTGCTCTGAAAACTGCTTGTAGTTGGCTCTTACAAAAAAGAAACATTGTCTTGAAATATCTATTCAATCCGCTGCTGTTCGTCGACATCATACACACTCCAGCCATGTTATTTTCACTGATTTCACTTTGTCAGTTCATAATGGTGGCATAAATGGTGCCAAAGCTTTCCTTAAAATGATATGCAGAATGTCACGGTGAAATTAATAATAACATTCATGCCTCTGTGTGAATACTGCTATTACACAGCTGGAAAGCAAAAGAAGTGAAAAAATCTCCCCCCGCGCTTACGGTGCACATCAGTTTATCACTGACATCATTTCTCGAACGTCTGAGGAAGTATTCTTCTACCCACGATGACAAAAGGCTTCACGCGCTTTGACATTTCTGATTTGTAGACATTTGAGCCGTGTCAGAAATAAGGCCATTCAAAGTTTCACAGATGGCAGACAATTTAAAAGTCATTACCTTTCAAGCTTGAGGTCCAACAGCAAATATCAAGGTCACGAATTTCAATCACTGCCTACAATGATCTTGCTTTTAAGGGGCCTACATCTTAGATGGATATAAGGAGAAAACACAAAGCAGTCACCTATTCAGTGAGATGATGACTCCTGCAAAGTCCTGCTGGGTGACTGGACAAGTCAAATTGCCCAATTCAAAGTCAAATCTGCCCAAATAATGCATGCAGCCACTTTTCACAACAGCCTCATGCCCATGCTTCTCCCTTCCCCGAACCCATAGAGAAAAAGTAATAAGAAATCCCAAACTCCCTCCTATAACACAAATGTTTTGTTGTATTTCCAATGAATGAAAAGGCTTCATTTTTCTATTTAAAGGATGATAAGGCCACGACTGACCTTTAGAAGCCAATAAAAATGAAATTTCCCACCTCATTTAATCTATCATTAGCTGAATGGAATTTTCTAAAAGAAAAAAAAAAAATAAGGGGGGCACAAGCAATACAACATCTTCATAGAGGCCATTCATACTGAACTCTCTGAAAGTTGAAAACATTCTATCAAGACGAGCCAGGTGCTCAAAGCGCTCAGCCACAATAACCATTTACAATAGCCTAATAACAACAGCCAATAAGACATCAGCTATTCTCATTATGGACTTTCTTATGCTGTCTACAGGCACAGTGAACGTGTGACACTGTTATTTAGTCTGTTCTTTTTGTCCTCGTCCGCTAAGGCCTCCTAGCAACGCATGTAATGCAACACCGAGTCGGTTGGTGCCAGGTGCACGCCCCACCTTTGGACGCAAGCCGTTGAATGGTGACCCAGTCTCTGACTGAATACCAATGTTAGTGCACATAAAAGGGCTATTCAGCGAGCATCAACACATCCCCCATCATTAGACAGCTTTGATCTGCTGTACGTAACCGCACAGCTCCACTTCAGTGTCACCACCACGTCACCACTTCACAGAGCAGTCCGAGAAGCGCTGGATCAGACACTGGTTAAAAATTCAAAGGGCCTCAGTTTGAAATGCGACTCTGCTGTCGCGCAGGTGTGTGTGTGTGTGCAGAGCTTTACTGGGAGGAAAGGTTAAGGCGTGTGACTCTCAGGGTTTAAGGTTCAGGCCGAGGGCACGTGTGGAAGAGCTCCTGAGGAGAACGCCTGAGGAACGTTATCAGCCATGGCCACATGGTATGGAAGTTCAGCATACCTTCCCAAATGCATATTCCTTATGGATAGCTCTTATTTAATATGGGCAAAATCTGCCTGCCTTCCTGTGAAAACTGCCACTCAAATAACAAACAGGTTACACCAAAGCTGAAAATGGGCTTATTCCACCAAATAAATAAAAATATCAAATGTCCACATGCACTTTGATATAGCAGCAGTGCAGTAAATCAACCCAAAGACTGGAAAAGAATTTCTGCATTTTTTTTTTAATATTTACCACTAAACTGGCATCTCCTTTCATTCTCAATAGGCCTAAAACTTTGTGGAATGCCACATTCTAGTTATTGTAATATGTTCAATAATGTGGACGCCAGACTTTTTCATTTGGATCTGGAAAATGTGCTGGTTTAATGAGCTGACAACTTCTTACTTTAGCAGACTGTCATTGGAAGCGATATGAATGTGACACAGGCCCTCAAAGCTGTGGTAATGTGACTGCTCACACAGTAGAAGATCTATATTAACTACTTCGACTGGTTAAAACAGAATCATAGGCAAAACTGTTCGGATCTATTTCACATGTGCAATAATCTGTACAACTTCTTCAGTGTTCCCCCAAGCTTTGAAGCAATCATTATTTTGTTGTGCAACAACAAAATGCACACAGGGCCAGAT
Source organism: Pygocentrus nattereri (assembly GCF_015220715.1). NCBI lineage: Eukaryota > Metazoa > Chordata > Actinopteri > Characiformes > Serrasalmidae > Pygocentrus > Pygocentrus nattereri. Next base: position 14,331,266 of record NC_051237.1, read on the forward strand.
TAGTATCATCACACAGAATATTTTTTTTTGTATTACACATACAAATACACCAAGTTTTAAAGTCACTATACATTTTTTTTTCAAAAAAGTACAATTGTTATAGTTTATTTCTAGTCAGTTTGTTTTTATCTGAAGAATTCATATGTAACAATGTTTCACAGTCTACATTGGGCCAAAGAATAATTTGCATTTATTTCTACAGAAATGTATAAGAATAGTGTATAATAGCATATATCCTTAAAGCAGCACTAAATACTGGTTGATCTGTCATAAGAAATCTTTAATAAATCTGCTCTTGATTATTAGGGCTTGAAAAATCTTATAAGAAATGAACTGTTTGAACTGTCTGAAAACATTCTGAAGGAAGAGCTCTCGACTGTTTTCTCATAATAAAACAGCAAATACGAAACACCACACTTCCATGTCTTTTTCATGTCTTTTATTATCCTCTGTTCAGTGGTGCAATACCATATTTTAATAAAACCACCCAGATTAATATCACTCTCACTGTGCTAAAAGTCTAAAGTGACTAAACACTAAAAGACCCACGCTGCTATATCAGTGCTTGGATCTGAATGTACAGAGTGATTCAAAAAGATTCATCCGATTTCAAAAGGATTTACTTTACTTGTGAATCATTACAGAACAATTCGGTAAAATGTAAATGGTTTAAGTGAGCACAAAGTTTATGATGTCATTTTACAAGTACTCAATTTGACCTCCTCCAGCTGTGTAGACAACATCAAATCTATAGTCAAATTCATCATATACTCGACTGACCATGTCGGGTGTCACTGTATTCACCGTCCTTTCGATGAGATTTCGGAGATCATCCAGTGTTGGAACCAACAACGAATGCTCCGAATGCTCACTGCCAACGAAAATCACGTTGCACAGTTATGACGGATTCACTCTCATTCAAGTGGAGAACACAAAACGCTTTCTGCTCAGGGGTCACCCTCTCCTCACAGACTGATGGGAGCCATCCTCTGCTGACAGTCAGAAACTCTACAATTCCCTCTTTCCATTAGTATGTGATTGGTTCCTAGGCGCCTCACGGCTGGAAAGATATGGTGCTCTTACCATGAATCTTGTTGAATGACCCTTTAGTACATCTTTACATTTAGGTTGAGAGGTTGGTTGCTTTTTTTTTTTGGGGCCAAAAAACAAATGCTATGGAACAAACGTTAGCCTACCACTTATCCTAATGTCTGTATCTCATCCAAGCTGCTTGGCACATGAGTTTATAGAATAATGTGGGAACTGCTGTGATTGTTAGTCCTAGGCAATTTTCTCTTTATGATATAACATTAGAGGTGGCACCAATGCAGGACCGGGTAGACATAACTGTCAGTATCGGTGGAAATAGCTGGATTGGATATTGAAGGAAAAAAATAATAAATCTCATCCAATTCTGTAACAAATCAAGCCTGAAAGTATACACTCACACTGTGTGATGTGATGTTGTTAATGGGGTATTTCTTATTGAAGGGTAGTAGAGTGAGCAGTTTCAGCATGATAGCTATTAAAAGTGGAGGTTAATTTCTGTTTAGGAAAAAACATTGTATTGTATGATGCTCAGAGTTTTAATAAAACAGTAGTATAATGCCAACTCTATATAAAACAATCGAGACTTTTACTCTGAAAGTACTATTCAGACCTACTTCCAGGCAACCTTAAAGTGCAAAGCAGGTAACAGCGACTCCACATTTAAATGGACTAAAAGTCTTGCTCAGACGAGCCTATCTCAAAAGATCAGATCTCCGTTCCACTTTTAAACTGGCATGGTGCCATGCCTGCTCCATTTTTGGTGGCAAAAAAGCTCCATGTTGTTAGGAGCTTTCTACAATTACTGCCCTATTCAAAGCTAGGCGTTTATTGTGACTAGGTGGAAATTTTCAGGTTGGACAACACCTCTGATGTTCATGCTCAAGCACTGCTACTACTCTTCGGGTATCTGGATTTGAACCACCCAATAGCAAGTTAAGTCAGGTAGGCAATCCAGAGTTTCCGTTTTATAATTCACAATGAATGCTCACACCTGTGTGGTTAATAATCTATAAACAACATGACTGGCTTTGATGTTGTCTGCCTGCCTTCTATCCTGATCAGAGCAATGCCTAGTAACTTCACAGGGCTTTCAAAATAACCTGGGAGTATAAACGTCTTATTACAACATTTATCCTGAAATGCAATGTATGTATGTTATAGGCAGTTTAAGATATACCAGAAAGTGTAAAAGCAAGATAAAGGCGCAGATAACTACATTATATTTCTTATCTTAAATTCTCCCCATTGGAAATCAGTGAAGAGGCTAAACCATACTGTCTCCAGCCAAGCGCTGCACTCCAAAACTATTAGGACTGACCTACTGCAAAACAACGATATAATAATTTCAAGAGGTCTATTATTTAGTGAACTGACATTTCAAAGATCGCTGTTCATCTAGTCGATGCATCTAAAATGTTTCATTTTAAGATTATTGTAAGCTTATTATAAGATTATTTAACTTATTTCTAGACATTTGTCTTACTTGTTTTAAGGAATGTGTTTGAAACAAGTATTATTATCTGCCAATATAGTGAGATAATTTGCCTTACCTATATCTAAATAACATATCTAGAAGTAAGTTAAATAAGCTTATAAGAGGCTTATAACAATCTTTAATTGAAAAACCTCACATTTAATGACTAGACTCAAGATTTCATTTCATTTCACTTGACAAGATACCACTTTTTGCATCTTGTGTGTTGATGTGACCATCATGCAGAAGTGTCAAACAAGCTGTGCTGTCAAACTTACCCTTACAGGTAGCACAGACTGAATAACTTATACCACACTGAGAGGCTATCGTATAACATATATAATATTTCAAAAAAGAATCATCGAAGTTTCATAAAAGACTTTCAGGCCTGAAAAGTTTGCCCTGTTGAAACAAGATGGAGACTTTAAGGAAATCAGATCTGGCAGCTTTGGTTCTATTGAACCAAATCCTGGTGCGACTGCTCTGTTAGTGCTGTTCATTAGAACAAGAGAGGGTGCTGCTATCCAAGCCTTGGTGTGCGCCAAATACGTGGTCTGAGAGCCCCTGAGGAGGTCTCGGTTCGCAGTTCGTTTGAAATATGAATGCAGTCTAAAGAGGTCTATAAGGACCAAATGCAGGATGAATACGCATCATCATTCTGCAGAACTTCTTCAGTACATAAAACAAACATGCTGTGAAATGTGTATGCATGTTATACTCTTCTTGACCTCTAAATTGGTTATTAAAGAAAAGCTATGTTCATGTTTTGAAACCAAGGCATGTTCAGAGCCATTATAAAATACTCTTTGTGCACACATTTTAGAGCACACATTAAACATATTATTTATTAGTATGTTTTCAACATTTCATAAAAACAGCAAGCCACTCAAGGTCATGTGATTATACTACGCATAGTACGAAAATCATGGTAATGCATGGCCTCTCACGGCTTAATGCTTTAAAATATCACAAAACATACATGAAACAACACACAGAGAACCCACAAGCTCATTTAGGCCAGAGGACAGTGCAGTTCAGATGGATATTATCAAGTCTGCTGTCAAATGTCTCAAAATTCGTGAATTTTTATCCTTCTGGTTGACATCTTTTGTTTAAAAAAAAAAAGACTTGCAACATCATCTCATTTTCTGCTTTTTCCTGGACCAAAGGATCCAAACCACAAATATAATATGCTAAATCACCACTGAAATGTGCATTACAGAAAAAAATCATGTGAGTGTGTTATTTTTCTCCAGTACGCCTTTTGGAAGAGTGCATTTTGCTTACATATGGCCACCAGCTGCCACTGGCACTCTTACTTTGAGCACAGAATTCACAAATTAACAACTGCTGCAAGTGCGGTTAGTAGCAATCATAGCAGTAACCACTGTGCTCAGAAGTAAAGCCTCCATGTTAAATATAAAAAACACAAGTGGAAAAAAGGGAATCCCTGTAAGTCTACAGAGCCCATGAGTCCTTACCATATGATTACATCTTTGACTTATCCCACACACCTGGGAACGGTTTAATCACTCAAACTCGAAAAAAGAATGTCACCAACCTCTAAATCCATTTTTATACAGCACGCTACAACAATGTGTCCAATCGAGCAACACGTTTAATGCTGGGGCATAATCTATGGAGCAAGTCTCCCTTTTAATAGCATAATTTAATTAGGTTGAAGCCAATTGCACCACATGGAGTTGTAAATTAATCACACGTCCCCGAGGTTATGTGCACAGACAGAAAAGATACACAAGGCAAATATGCTTCCACATATGTGCAGAGCATTCATATCACAGTGAGTGACCCTGACCCTATAGCATTCATATCTTTCAGCTCTGATTGAAACACAGCTTACAGGTGACTTGCAACTGCGAGGACAAGTTAATGAGAATTAAGATCCATGCAAGTGAGAACAATGGGGGGGACTTATCTTAATCCTGATGCTCCCTGGAGCAGGTCAGATAGGGCAGTGTGCGGAGAGGAATTAAAAACAGATGCCCCGCTGCTCCAAGGAACACCAATCTGCGACGAGCCAAGCACACAGCGTACATTCAAAGGCACACCGGTGGCAGATAACAGAGTGCACTGCATCAGAAACTAATTTAGAGACAAAAACACCAGCGCTTAATGTTCCAGCACTAATGATTCTTCTGTCTAAGGAGAGATGCATACCCATCCTATCCACTCGCCTTATAAATCCTAAGCCGTATCTCTGTCAGTTCTGCCCCGGCCCTGTTCCCAGCCCAGCCCAAAAGGGAGTTGGCTCAAAGACGGGAGGGTTATTATCTACAGCTGTTCTATCAAAGGGATCTGTCTCTCTGGAAAGAAGAGGAGTACGGCACTCTTAAGACAAAGTGCACATAGATATTGAAAGTGTCTGGTCTTTAGATTCCTTCCTTACAGCTCTATTTAACTGCTGGCCTTTTGGAACCGTATTACTGCATGGACAGTGGTGTGCAAGTCCCGAACATTAAGCGTGTCTCTCAGGGAGACGTATTACAATATAAATGGAAAACTAATTGTGTGCTCTCTGCCACGCAGACACATAAAGATTGGGGAGTCATGAGGAAAAAAGAGCCTGAAAAGAGTGGATTGAGCAGTTGGGCTAGGAGCGCATCGATGCTTCAGTCAGATGAAACACTTTTCCAACAGCGCAAAGAATTTTTCAGGTTTATTTTTCGGCCTGCTCTGATTATGTATCCGCAGCTGGATATTTTCCGAAAGTTACAGTTAGCAGCTGATCTTCAGCCATTCCGTTTTTCGAATGCTTCTGTCTCAAATGGGACAAAGAGAGAAACGCATTGATCCCTCCAGAAGCTTCTGCACACCGAATACCTAAACAAAAGGGCACAGGCATTAGGCTGCCTTCTGAAAAGAGAGGTGGAGAAATGCAGCGCACATTTTCCTTCAATAGAAAAAAACCTCGCGAGAGGGAGAGGTGGAGTGGAAAGCAAAAAAAAAAAAGCAAAGCTCTGGATAGATGGCTTGCATTGCGTTCCGGGGTGCCGCTGACAAGCAGAAAGTCGACAAACAGATGAAATGAAATGACGTTTTTACTGCCATCTGGGTTTGCACTGATTGGCAGAAACACTGCCAAACAGCAGCGTGCTGGTAAAGCTTTCAGGCAGAATAGGAAAAAGGTTGAAAGACATATTTTAACTGACAACATGGAAATCTTCACAGAAAGTGGATGCAGCGGAGGGGGTGGAGCCATGGAGTGGGCCTCAAGCCATGCCCACCCAAAAACAAAAGGTCAGCTTCTTCATTTGAAAATAATTGCGAAATATTTGCTCTTCAAAAAATAGAGTAAGCAGTGGTTTAAGCTGGATCAAACCAGCCTCATAAGGTTCTGCACTGCTGGGTACTGATGCAACAAATCCGTTTGACCTGTCATCGTCATGCTGGGGAACGGTAGCATGAACTTTGAGCTCATTACACTGAATCTGTCACCTGTCTATCTGACTTACCTATGTGCTTGTGGTAGTACAGAGCACACCATCCGTTCGGTAGAGACTTTATACAGAGACTATATTTAATATATGAACCATACCTGATTATAGGCTCTTGTTGTGCCATGTAATGTCATTCAAATTATTAATTCATAATATCTCATGACAGATTTTAAATTAAAAAGCATAATTTTTGTGTTAGTCAAAGCATTTTTGTATGTATAAGAGCTATGCCTCGCTGCTTCCAGTTCAGTGACTTTAATAAACACTCTGTCTACTTTGCCCACCCACAGAGACTGAAAACATGCCAACATTAAAGAGCCTGCATCATTCAGAGATGGTTCTGCAAACCTGGTCTTGGTCTAAGTCACGCTGTACATGGTACCATTTAAGAGGTAGCTGAGTTAAGCCTAATATTAGAGCCTTACAACATGCTGTTTCAAGGTTCAAACAAGACAATTGGTCATTTCTATACTGATACTGAAGAAGGCTGCAATATGCAAATTACCCCTCTAACACATGTTTTTCATTGTGTGCTATGGGCATTCAACCAACCTCAGATGTTCCAGATTAATTTCTGTGGGTGGTTGGTTGAATTAATGCATTCATGTGATCCAACAAGCCTAATTAATTTTGATTGACTTAATGCACACCAATCTCCAAAAATGTTAGTCTCTTCATACGAATCCCAGTTGAGTCTTGAGTCTCTAGGTTGTGAGTGCAAAATAATTTTAGTTGTGTTGTTATTAGCTGTAAACATTGCACTGTAAAGAGTAATACCCTGCTATAGCCTGCCAGGTTCAACATGGCTTCAATAATAAGCCTTTCATTAAAATAAAACTTTCACTCTGAACGACAGAGCTAATGTACTAAATTTCGTTAAAGACATGAGACAAAACAACTTTTTGCTAAAGTGTATTAAAACATTTGGCTATGTCACAATTGGCCCCTCCCAGTCCTGTCCATGTGTTCGTGTTGTGTTTTGATCTTCCATGTGCATTTGTTTTGGTTTCCTAGTCTGGCCTCTTGTTTTGGTGACTCCTCCCCTGATTATTCTCACCACCTGTGTCTTGTGAACCCTCGTTAGCCCTCTTGTATTTAAGCCCTGTGTTTTCATTAGTCTAGTTCTGGTCTTTGTTTGATTTGTGCTGTTCGATGCTTGTGTTGGACATACTGTGTAAGCCTGTTTGATTGCTCTGTTGGAAGTGTTTGCTTTGTTTGTTATCTGCTGTGTTGGATGTTCTGTTTGTTCTGTTGCATTCTGGTGTCTGCCACGTCTCTACTTGAACATGGGCTGTTATGACGATGACCCTGGATTTGCCCTTAATAAATCTCGCTTATCTCAGCACGTGCACGTCCTCGCTCCCCCATTAGAGTAGAGTTTAGCACGTAAAAGTAGGATATCATGATCAAACCACTCAAAAACTACCCCACAGGAAGAAATACAAAGCTAACAACATCACATTACACACACTGTGTGCTATTTCAGGCTAGATTTGTTACACGACTGGCTCTGACTCCTTTTTAATTTGTCCTATCGGGCCAGCCTAGCTAACACGTTTTAATCTAAGGCTGGACATTTTACATGCATGGTAACATGTTGCATCCTATAAAGTAACTTTACACTGAGTATAATACATAGCAGAGTTAGAGCATATAATACAGTTTCTCACTAGTGCTTTATTTCAGGTTAAGTACTGTTAGCCACTTGGTCCAGCCCACCCACAAACAAAAATCATGGCTCCACCTCTGTGCTCAAGGAAATAACCCTAATTAGAACAGAACCTGCTCATTAACCCCACAAGCAACACTTTCACTGGTGAAATGATGTCCTTAATTTCCAAACGATACTGCCTTGAGAAGCAAAAGCATTACCTGGCCTTTCTGAGGAAGAGAAGTTCAAATACGAGTGAGTTTTCTAGCCACGTTCTTATAATGAATCATGTAAACTGAAAGGCACTGTTTAATACCTTCTTTCTCCAACCTACCAGCATTTCCACAAAATACACATTGCAGACTGCATACACAGCATAAATCATGAAAGGAGGGACATTGCGTTTGCTGATGAACATACATTTCAACATGTTTCTGAGTAATACCACCGGATGATATTCCTTACATGTTTCATTTCTTTCTTTGTCTTGACCTCAAATATGTGTTGGAGCAGTTTGCTGCAATATACGTATCTCAAGGTTTATGGTTTGATGGAAATAGCCAGTCTCAGTTAATGATTAGAGATCGAGCATATAAGAGGAGGACACCATACTACAGAGCAAACCCCCAACTTCCACAGTTTTCATCTAGCACTGTTCCAACAATAAGCAGTGATGATCTACGCTCCAGCATTCCTTATTGACCAAGCTCATCTGCCAGATTTGTATTATCGGCAGTGCAGCTGTATTGACAAGAAGCGGTAGGCTATGGGCTCCCTTGTCAAATCTCAAAATGTAGAATTAGCTATTAACCCAAGACAAATAGGCTTTTTGTGCACAATCACCAAAGTACATCTTTTGTATTGATATCTTGTGTCCATGGAGACATGTGATCTGTACTTAGACTAAATGGTTGTCCTTTCAGGCACCTAGCTCCATTCTCCATTTAACATCACCTGCTAATTCTACAGCCTCAATAGCCCTCACTAGACTGACTGATGCTTGAAATGGTCATAAATGTCAAATCATTCTAAGATATACATGATTTGGACTGCATTTGAGCACTTCTAATCACGGTCAGCCAGGAACGTGGTAACATTTATGAGGCTTTAAACCTTGAGGAAATTACATTCAAATACATACACTTCAGCACTTCAACGAGCACATATTTGGCAGCATAAAATCTTCACAACTGTATAAAGATTGCCCCCTTAGAGTCTGCAGGTTCTTTCACATGCAAATGCATGGACTGCAAGCTTTGGCGATCTCTGTATTTCAGCCTGGTTTATTCACTGCAGTGCGATAATGAAGGCAAGTATGCAAGTGACACAGGTTAGCCACAGTAAACTGAGGCTTCTTTATAGACTCGCTATGAAGAGTGTCTTTTGCTGCAGATATGTTGAGTGCCTGAGCTAACAAACCAATCACAGTGCCAATGTAAGTGATGGCACTCGAGAAGGTCTTTAACATGTCTGAACCTGCAGCCTTGCAAGGCCATTATCTGCTTGTCCTGACTCTTATTTCCTGATTTAAACTCATTCATTTATCTAATTACATAATCATTTGGCTGGTATCCAGAGGCCCTTTTGGTTTCAAGCTAGGCACCATTAGCGGATAATACACACAAGCAACACAAGTAATGAACTGTAAGATTGCTCCTTGTTGCTAAAAATGGATAACACTGGGGTCTGAGTCATTTAAGTCATGATGTCACAAACAATTAACAGCAGCTTTAACAACATCTGTCTTGTAATGAAAGCACATGATATGTTAAAATGCAATTTCAATGTATACTGTGAAGTAGGGTTGGAAAATATGACAACATTTATTGTTATTATGATCAATTTCATCATGTAACGATATTCTTTTCATCAGTACTAGACTTGGAAGATCATGTTCAATAAGCCCTACCCTCGTATGATAGCTGCTCAAAGCCTTTGTCGGTTGACGATCGTGAGGGGAAAGTGGAGATGACAGACAAATGAGAGCCACAAAATCTGATCAAGAAGCTACTCTTTTCTGCAGCTCTTTTCACCAGCTTCATTTCAGCACAGCAGGTTATGTGGTAACACCACACAGAAGCCTACTTAAACGAGATAAAATACACACTCGATGTTTTGCTCCGAAACCTGTTAGTTAACGTTATTCTTGCTAGGGTTTGGTAATTCTTGGTGTGGTTTAGTAGTTTTTGCTATAGGTTTAATAAACTGTGTGCTGGCAGACTATAAACTGCTTCTTGTTAAAATAATGAAATGGCGAATGTTTACCATATAAACTGAATGTAGGGCAACACAGTATATAAATGTTGAATTAAAACTATTGCATTCAGAGTTTTTGATAGTATTTTTGGCTGAAATGTCACTCCACTGGTCTTCATACATTTGTTCCAACTTTGTGATGCATATCATGTATCATAAAAATGTCAAACTATTGTGACATTATATGTTTGCCATATCATCCACCCCGTTCACACAGCCCAAACAATATGATCCGTTCATGAAATTATCACATAAGTACTAGAGTCAACTGTGTCGCTATCCATTTCATTCAAGCAAGTGGACATAATGCAACTGGTGGCTTTCACTACTGACGCTGATACAGACTTGAGTAAAAACATATATATATATCCCATCTTGCCACAATATATCCCATCTCTCTGTCGTATCAAAATGCAAATAGGAGCACTTATACCAGTTTGGTGGTGTAACGCATCTTGGCATTTGACATACTACTATCCGGAAATGGAGCAAACGTTCCACTTTAATCTAATCTAATACCAGAGAAATGTAACTGCCTTTGGAAGTCCTGATGAGAAAAGATAGCACACAGAATATTGAACGTGGCTACCCATATAAACATGAACTGCAGCCAGCCAGACAGTAGAGATTCCATTTAAGCCAGGCATGCTTGGGTGGAATCAGCTAACAAACATTCACAAAGGGATTTATTTTTATTTTAATGCTCTTCCCACAGCTGTTCAGCATCTGCAGTGAGCCCACTGGACATCTTTTTTCATGAACCAGGCACTCGCATAAACATAATTAGTTGCTGCACTCTCAAATATTATTAAGCGCCTGACAATCAGTCATTTTAATTGGAGGCATCTAGTACAAATGATATTGATGATGGAACTGCATATTTTCAGAGAGTTTGCAACTTGAAAGAAACCATCTTAGAGGTCAGGGTAATCAGAGAGATTTCATTTTCACACGACGAGTAATGTGGAAACTGTTGTGCCACAACATAAGCACAGTGTAATAGGTTGTGCCCTTGGAATATGCACATTATAATGAGAAAATAACCATACAAGCTCCCTGCCACCTTTGGTGCCAGTGAATAGATATGCGGTGTGTAGTGCGCTAATGAGGACCCAGCGCGCTGCTCGGCTGAATGGAAAGCACAAAGACACTGCTTGCAAACCCAAACACCTGCAGCCTACTCTTCAAGGCCCTCGACGCTCCGGAGGACATTGGCTTGACAACAGATGAGCACGGATGGATGGACAAACACCTTGCAGAGCTTAATGACCATGCTCCCCCCCACACCCCCCACCCCAGAATGAATCATCATTACTCAATGTGAGAACGCTCAGGGATATAAGCACAAATACACAGCCACAGCTGCAAAAAACTTCAGCTTTGACCAATGGAAAAAGACGGCATCTGTACAAAGGGCATGTTTAAAATATGGACACGATAACAGCAGAAACAATGAATCATAGGTTCCACCTCTACCAATGCCACTTCTGTCGCTAGTGTTTTTCTGCAAGATGTTTGCAATCCCTGCCGTCTCCTCCCAGACGCATCAGTGGTCTCGCAGTTGTGCGCCTTTTCCCTATCCATTTGCTAGGCGAGTCATGATATCAATTGCTATGCGCCGAGTTTCTTACTCAGCATGTTCGCATTTATCCCACCTGAATGATCAACTCAAAAGTGAACTGAGCAGGAAAAAAACATACTGAAATCCCCGGGAAGTAAATCTTCTGATATTGCCTTTATCTAAAAAGTATCTCTCAAGCAAGAATAACATAATGGAACAACGATCAGATACCTATGCATCCACATTAAAGCCAAAGTGGTGAAATACAGACATATTCATATTTTACACTGAAGAAATACCAAATGGATTAATTCAGTGTTTTCCAAACTAGTCTGTGCCCACTTCCAACCCACTGTCTGGAAACTCCTCGTGAGCTCAGGTGTGCTGGGAGCTCAGAAACAAGAATAATGTAGACCATCTGGGATCCCCACGGACTGGGATGGGAAAACATTGGATTAATTCATATCAGAACACACTGAACAGTGAAGCTTTATTAAAAGCCTGACACACTTGGTAAGAGAAACATGAAAGTGCTAAAGCCCGTGTCAGATTAAGCCGGGGTCCTCTAGAAGCTCTTTTCACTTAATGCATCTGTTTCCATTATAGAGATGAGGAAGAGAGGGGAATGTAATAAACAAGTTTCTGTGGCAGCAGATTAATTACACCATTCAGAAGGCCTGCAGACTTCGACATAGTGCACTTGAGCCGGCCAAAGGCAAGGTTGTAGACATCTCTTCAATTAGATTCTACTTTTAGACTCAGTGCCCATGGGACAAACAAGCAATGTCACTGCAGTAGAATCTAAAATGTTGGAGTCTTACTTCAGGCCATGTGATTCCATGAAGTACATGACTGCAAGTATTTGATCAATTAATCACAGGGAACATTCATGGGCAACCGCTACTGTAAACACCAAGGCTTTAGAGACACTGAACTCTGCCACTAGAAAGCAAGGCAACCCTCTCACACAAGATTTAACTAATCTATGCAATGTCATCTTTGATATCTTAGCGATGTTAAGTCTATGCTTTTGTGCCAGGGCTGCTATACTAATTACGAGAGGCCATAATGACGGTCATGGAACCAAATTAGCCTTGAATAAATTGCCAATAAAAGATGCCGACTCCTATTTGCTAAAACCTTGTGCGATGCCTGGAGTTCGTTAGGATAAACGACAACATTGATGTTCCTGACAAGCACAGATGATGTAATGGCAATCTTTACGTGGGCCGGTCACAGTTGGCTGTCTGTAAAGGGTACTGCGTCCCTGGAACAGCTCAACTCTGGCCAGGATTTCACAGAGCAAAGACAATACCCAAAGCAAACATATTGGAAGAGACACTGCCCTTTTGCTGTGTTTCTCCACCTGTCCTTTGAACACATAAAACTCACTCGAGAGCTCACCAACCTTTTCAGCCTGACATGAAGGGTAGGGCAAAGGAAGATTACATTAAACAGAACACATATGGCCCAGTCCCATAATAGAGACTGCTCAGCAGTGGTTACTCAGCAGTTGTGTTTACTGAAATAGAGAGACACTGCAGGGAAAAGTAAGTCTTGAACAAGGCAAAGCTTTGAGAGGTTTTTTTCACTCAAGAGGTGGAAAGATATTACCCTACCTGTGGCTATACTTTTTTCAGTTCTCAAGGCGCATGGAGAGCAGAGTGATAAATATGGTAAGCCTCTTAAAATTGAGACTGTCAAGTTTTTCACTCATCCAATATATCTGAAGCGCATTTTCCCTTTTCCGCCAATGGTACTCTATTTGATCCATCAAGGGCTGAGGTGTCTGCAGCTATTTGTTGTAACTCTGTATGATGCAGCCTGAGCCGTAACTAAAAAGGGAACCTAATTAGAGAAACCGGGCGCCGAGGTCCAGCACTGGACCTTGATGGATCAAGCCGAGTACCCAGACCTTGAGCAAAGTCTGGACTCCAGAGCCTGAGATGGTAAATGAAAATAGCCAGAAGGTTAGTAAGCCATAAAACAGCAATTTGTTAATCCATAAAACACCTACTTCTGGGTAATATAAGCTGGAATATTCTTTCAGGAGTCTGCCATCTCTAAAGTACCACTCTGTCCCTCTCTCACTGCCAGTCAATTCTCTGGATGAAATGCTTGTGTGCTATTTTTACCTTTTCTTCTCGACCCTTGCTCCGAACACACAACCAACAGCCTCCCCACACACACACACCTTAATTGTAACACTTCCTCTCTGTAATGTGTTAATGTCGCCATTTCATTCAGACGTGTCATTCTTTTTTTTTACCCAATAGCACTCACATATCAAGACCACGGGGCAAACACACATAATAACCCACACGCTCAAGCTACACAAACCTTTGCCCCTGGATATTATTACTTTTTGTAAAGTGCTGCCAATCCAAACCTCGACCTCAGCCGAAAAGCTGGCTACCACTGCTGTGATGGCCGGCTCTTCGGAATTATGTCAGGTTTTCCAGGGACAAATTCAAAACAACGCCCAAAAAAGAAAATAACTAGTCTGTCTGAATTTGTCAGACCCTCCTTGCCAAACCTAGAAGGCATAGATCATAGAGCACAGATATCACGTTGGGCTGAAAATCACAGCTTTGCCAGCTCAGCAGACACGTTCACATTTGCAGGACCCCTCAAGTGTCCCAACACCCTAGTGGGATGGGTTCAGTTAGCGACTTGTCCCCCCACGAGAGTCACACCTAGTGGTTTAGTGGATGGTGAGTGCAGACTGAGATAAAATACGGCCCTAATGTCCCTCAGCACTCTACCTCTGGTACCTCTACCTTGGTAAGAAAAGCAAGTGCACCATCTCACTCCCTCTCTCGCTCTCTGTCTTCTCCTCTCCGAGTTTGTCGCCTCATCGCGTGCCTGCCAGCTCCTGCTCGCAGCCACACTATTTATAGGTTATCAGATGTGTCACCTCTCACATTCTACACGTCCTCTCCTTTTCATCACTCAGCTCTCTCAGGGCCCTGAACACACCGCCCTCTGCCATCACCAAGACTACAACAGACGGCACCATATATCAGCTACCTGCATCTGCTGATCAAGACCTGAAGGTTCTTTTGGAGGAGAAGTTTGGAAAACTCTATGGAGACTCAAGTCATTGTCTATTGTCAATAATGGAGAATGACCTTTGTCATTTACATTACTTTGCAGATGAGACTAGAGCCAACAATTATGACCTACATAACAGGTTATGACTGATAAAAACAGAGCGAAGAAATAACAGTACTTTGGAATAGTTGCTCACTGTGGCCACGCTACTTTTTTGGAAGACATATTTGGTTTTATCTTGGATATAGAGGAAGATCTCTGCGCTCATTGCCCGAGCTTCATGCTCTCCTATCTGAGCTGACAACGGGACAGCTCTGCTCTTCAATTAAACCTTGACATGAGGGCTGCCTGTCAATGATAAACTCCTCCATGCTCAATCACGAGGTGCAGTCACCTCCATGCTCTCATACAGTAAAAAAGGACCAATTCACTCTAGACACGGGCCAAAACAGTTTCAAGAACAGCTTCTTGTTCCCGTTTGGTACGCATCATCAAAAGAGCCGGATACAAAGCGGCCACAGAGGCATTTGTTTCTAATTATACCGTTCATGAATTCACATTGTACTACTGTACAGCTGGAGCCGTTATGCTCAAGGCCATCTTCCGCAGCCCTGTAAAGAATCTGACTCGCAGCCTTTCAAAGAGCTGTGCCAGCTCCATCGTCTGAACTACAGGTTAAATCAACCCACATACGCACACACAGACCAAAAAAAGGACAAAACGCAACACACACTCCACCATCAAATGGAGAATGAGGGTGGCAATGAACCATGGAGCACCTGAAGGAGCGAGCAAACACAATCTCATCACCCTAAGATGCATTGCTCCTGACAACAACGATACCATTAAGGCTGCATAATGGGGGAATGCCTTTTCTTTGGCCTCATCATTCCAGCTAGGGGCACCCACCCCATCTCATGAGCGTAAGAGAGGATCAGACAGTAAAGTTCAGAGATGCCGTGGGTTCTGCATAACTCTTGCACTGTGTTCAACTCTCTCAGGCCAGCTCCAGTCCAGCCCTGCACCTGCCTCCACCTCCTTCCAGTCCATGCCGCCTGCTGTCCCATTTGTCATTAATTACATTACTTAGCTATAATCAGTTTGTCTGTTGCGTTTAATTGACCTTGTAATTTTAGGTGAACACTAGCGCCAAGCCGTTTACCTCAAAACAAACGCGAGGCAAACACATTAGCCGTGATGTACTTTTTTTCTACGCCGCATATTAGCCTGTCTGTCATTAGAGGAATTTTCATTTTGCTGATTACACCACAACTCCAATCAGTCGCACACCCATCCAGTGCTTTAGCTGGAGCGGAACCAAAATGCGAAGGCTGGGCGGCCATCCTTTTCAGGTTTATTTGATGCAAATGTCAGTTTGATTTCTTTTCTTTTTCAAATGCAAGCACTGAATTCCTTCCACTTGAAGGATTGCTTTAAGCAAAGCCGGTCAATCTGATTTTCTTGGTTTTTGTCCACGTTTAGTCACTTTTTGCTTTCATTGTGCTGTTGATTGTAAAATCAACATGGCTTGTGCAGGGAAAAGTGCTACTTCTCTGAGACAAGAGCAGGAATATCACTCCGTCAAATTGGCTTGGAGGAAGGGAAAGAGAGTGCAGCTGCTTGTTTCATTTGTTTGATAATGTATCACAATAAGCACTCCAGCATGCATACCAAACCACATGTTGTTCCTACACAAAGTGCACATACACTCTGGCTTTGTTTGAATTGCACAAAATTATAGCAATCAGCCAAATCATATTCTGCTGGTAGCTTATAGCCCAAAAAGCCCAAGCAGTAGAATACAATGCTTGGTGACTATCCCAGAGGACCAATCACAGCATGGATGTGAGCCAGATGAATAGATCTCATGCATGAGTTCAGCAAATGAACACAGTACATCTGCACCATCTTATTTCTTCTGCAAAACAGCCGTGAGATCATTCATTTGATCATATCAGACTATTTGGGGTCATAATCACTAATAGAAACATCAATTAATGGGACCTCCATGAAGTTTATTAAGCCACGTTAACATTTTAATGACATGGATCTGACAGCCAACACCAAAATACATAGCTCACATTACCTAGGCAGTGAGGTGTGCAGCGGAGCAGCCGTTTGCTATTTTTGCACATTAAGAGAATGCAATTACATCTTCCAATAAGCATGATTAAGCTGATCATCATAGCCCTGCCAATAAGTGCTAATATATGGAAGGGACTTGGAACTAAAAAACAGCTGACTGAGCAATACTTCATCATCCTCTGCCATTTCCATCAATGCTGTTAAAGCCCCTCGATGAAAAATCTTTTACCAAAATACCACCTCATACATTACTCTGTCGGCATTTATCAAAAAGAAAGACTAAGTTTGAGAGAAGCGCTTGATGTGATATTTAGGCTCCATATTTTTGCACCATTGCTGATGTCAAAGTCGCAGTTATTGCCAGTGATGACAAAAGCTGGCTGCAATTCTATACTTCTATTCCTCACTCAAAACTCCATGAAACAAACACGTCCTGTTCAAAAATGTTTGACTTTTTTCAATCAAATTTAGGGATTTTGGGACACGTTGGGGCAGTTGTGGGCTGGAGGTTAGGGGACCATCCTTTCAACTGGAAGGTCGCCGGTTTGATCTCCTTGAGCCAACAGTACGTGACTGAGGTGCGCTTGAGCAAGGCCCCTAACCCCCAACTGCTCCCCAGGCGCTGCGGATAGGGTTGCCCACTGCTTCAGGTAAGTGTGCTCACTGCCCCTGTGTGTCTTAACTAGTGTGTATGTGGTGTTTCACTGCACGGACGGGTCAGATTGCGGAGGTGAAATTTCCCCATTGTGGGACTAATAAGGGTCTCTTCATCTTTAAAGTGTTTTCCTGATTTGATTGATGTGAGTCACTTAAAGCTAGCGCTATCATGTGTTGGGTTTAGAGCTCGTGAGGGATTTGTAAGTGTCTGTAAGCAAAAATGAAAAGAGTGTTACAAACGGGAAAACTAAAGGAGTTTTAAAGTAATATATAAACACCGGAAATGTTGACAAGTCTCAAAACATATTATTCATTTCTCTGTCCATACAATCCATATATGCAAACTATGCAGCAAAACAGCCTGTATTGAGGATGTCACAAGACAACTGTTCACCTATCCAACCTACAGCAGTTTAGCCCCGCCCTTTTATATTGAAGTTCTAGGGAGTGTTTTAGCTCTGTGTGCTTTCTGAATGAGGCACAATACAGGATAGCCAGTCAGCCAATCAGAACCGCAGCAATTTATTCCATTAGTCTTAAAGACTGAATAACAAAAACAGCCTGTTTGATTCTAAGGGATAAAGAGAGAGTGGGAACATTGTCATATAAACATGAATTATGACCTTTTTTTTTTTGTACATAAAACCGCACAAATGTTGTAAGTGGATCTCAAGGGAAAACATAAATGCTAGAAAAATGTAGAATATGGGCCCTTAAACTTCCACCACATTTGTGTTTGTATGCAGAAGGAGATATTTTCTTCTGATTTAAATTCAATAAAAGTTATTGTCATGCATATAGTCTTGCTTTGTGAAAAGAAATAAACATCCTTCACCTTTTTTCCATGGTTCTGTCATTTCTTGACAGCGAAGCAAATGGAAAACAAGTCAGAAATACAGACTTAAACCAGTTGATACAGCATGCAAATCAAATGCAGATGTATTAATACTTACGTAATTAACCGTGTAATTATATACTTACATTTAAATAGTACAGGAGAAAAAAAGGATTAACTCTAGATTTCGAAAGGTTAAACAGGAGTTTATCACCAGTATGTCAAAAAAACAGATAAAGAAGCATATAAATTTCCCTTCTTCTTCTTCTAAGTTGCTGGGGTGGCAGGATCTCACCCTGGGAGCTCATTTAAATGTGAATGATTAAATGAAAATGTGGTCCCTCTCAGACTCCAAATGGCACCGTGATGTCACAGGGTTCAGGGTGGGTCATTATACCTGGCATGCCAGTCACAAATCAGCCACCTGCCGCAGCTGCTGGGCATGCTCACGCCTCCTCAGCTCCACATTAGCCCCACTTTTCATGCAGCTCCAACGAGCAGAGCACCGTAGGACGACTTTTATGAGGGGAGAGATCATCACTGAAGTCATCACCCTTCAACTGCAGCCACTGCGCATACACGTGATCTAAGCAGTGGCATTTCATAGATCACATGCCTGGCAAAATATCTGTTTCCGTTCCAAACTGTATAACAAAAGGTGGGCCAAGTGAAAGCCAGGAATTTACACTCTCGACGGGGTTGACTAACTCTGCCATTGTTTGACACTGTTTCACTTTACTGGTGGTGGAATAATGATGTTGGCTTTTTCAGCTTACGGTTCATAGGTTTAATCTTTTCCATCATAATTCTGGATCTACTTAAGCTCTTATGTAAAGATGTCTCCCTGTTCCACCTCAAGTTGCTATATTTGGAATTTTTATACTTATGGTTTTTCCATGGCCTTCAAAGTGGCTAAAAAAATCCCCTTGACTCCTATGGCAGAAAGCCAAAGTTTCTGAAGTAGAGCGGTCCCACCGCAGCTGCTGAAACTGTCATAATGCAACCTATTAAAATTATTACTACACTGCATCTAACCATTTAATGGGCCCATTGAAACAGTTCTATTCACGCAGACACTCCGCAGTTATCAGACTACAGTATATTTATCTGCCCCACATTTAACTGTTATCTGCCTATAGGCTTCAATTCAGACCTGAATTGCTTTACCTCTCAGATAAAGAAACCAAACACAATGCACACACACTCTTTACACATGCGCTCACAAGCACAGCTGCTTGTGAATCAAAGCCACCTGCGAAAGGTAAAATGCGGAAAAGAAAGGACGGCAAAACTTGCCTTGATTGTACACTATAAAAACCAGAATACAAATTCCCAACTTTGCTAATGTTCTGCACAGTTTTGGAGAACAGGAAACGAGGCCAATTTTTGGAGTACGGTATTGATGTCTTTCAAGTATCAGATAGATACCCACTCCACGGAGGGAACCATTACTGCAAAGGATAAAGAGAATGGAGTGCACTTATTCAAAGTACTAATTTCCTCAAGAGAGCCGGAGAGAAAAAATGCAGCGGAGCCTTAAAGAAAAGCCTGTGCACGCCACTTTTTTCACACAACACTGCTGAGTTTCCTGCATCTATATCGCACCGTTTCCATTCCTTCCACCCAAAGGAATGTCTCTCTTTTGATAACATCTCTCTGTAAAGCTGAGAGCTCGAGTGGTTTAAGGCTCATGTTGGCACAGATCATTTGTGCAAATCTATGCCAAATCTATGCACGTTGGGATTCTAGGCACGGCGCGTGTTTGCATAGAGGCAATGTGGAGATGTAAATGACGTCGTCATTTTGCCGGCTACAGATGACAGATTGCTTCTAGAGTCCTGGGGTCATATTTTAAAGAGGGGAGTAAAGATTACAGTGCCACTGATCCAGAAGTGCAGGAATATGCTGAATGTGTAAAATATTTATTCCACTCCAAGCCTCAGCACTTGGCAGGGTGTCGAGTATTTATGGCCTTTCTTTTCAAATAGGAATGTGAAAGCCTGAACCCATAAGAGCCCCCCTGAAATTCCACCATTCAAGCAATTAAATCAGCTTTTAATGTGATTCCTCTGCAAAAAAAAAAAAAACAACTTTTGATTCCTTCTCATCCACCTCGGCACTGGAATGCTTCAACAGGTGTTTCCTCCCTCTGCTAGTTTCCACACCGACCTCCTGACCTGTTAGTCAACAGAGAAACTCCAACAGATAACCAGCACGGTCGTGTGAAACCAAACACTGGCTCTCACACTAAGCTTAACGTGGGTCCACATTCAACAAAAACACTTCATTCGCTCAGCTATCAGTGACACTGTGCAGATTAAGCTGTGGGAAAAGACAAGACAAGAGAATCACTCCCGCTTAAAGGACAGAAGGACACCTCCACATGAAAGGACAGAAAATATTTGTTTATCATAATATGCGGTTGTAATATCAGAACACAGAGGCTGGATAAAATTGTAGACAACAGAAGGAGAAAAAGTAGAGGCTGGAAATGTGAGCGATTTGGCCTTTGTGATCAATAACTGCGTAGGCGAGCATGCAGTATGGAACGCTAGCATAAAATTGCTTCCATGATTTATTTTCCTGTCTTCTACTCTGGGAGAGTAAAAATCTCTACATGGTGGGCAATATTACACAGTACATGCCAAACTTTTGTCACATAAAACTACATGAATTATTGTCCTATTTTTGAACTTTTAACCCAAGAGGCAAATAAGCATTTATGGTTCAGTTTGCTTTAGAGAAGTGTTTCCCACTTCTAGGCATGAAGGACCCTGCACTGTAATATTCAGGGGTTTTTCCTACTCTTACACACCTGATTCTTCTCACCAGCTAATCACTGGGCTTTTCATGAGCTGAAGCTGATGCGCCTGAAGAGGGAGCACATAAAATTATGTAGTGCTGTAATCCCCTAGGATGGAATAGGGAAACATTTCTTTATAGGGTTTCTTTTCCCTGAGCTGCCACTAGAGCCTTTACAAAAGATACGGAACTGTTTTTAACAAACACATGACGTGATACACGTAACGGACGCTCAGCTTATTTTCCTGAGGAGGTATCTCCAAAGGCCTTAGAGGTAAGGTGGTCCACTTGGTGGTTATCTTGGCAACAACACATATCTACCTATCTACCTGAATGGGCAAACAAATCACAAACCCAAATCTGATTAACATTTCAAAGACAGTATTTGAAATCACTGATAAAAATATACAAAAATTTGTGGATTTGTGTCTTAAATACCATACAAACAATTTGACTTCTGTGCATATCTCAAGAACAACAATATATCAACCAACAAGGCAACTGATTCTTCTCAACGGTGGGACTGTCATGTTGATTGTTGCAAGGTATCCCATTCAAACAGAGGACTGTCTCTGCCTCTGACGTTATCTCTGGTATGTCTGATAACTTTCCCCATTTCTCATCCGGTGGTGGACTACTATGGACTGAGGTAACCTACAATCAAGGAGATAATCTAGACATAGCGCTCAACTGGGAAGAAGGTTGGGTCACTGTAGCCGCACATCAAAAGAGAAATTGGAGCAAAATACCAGGCAAAACAAGTTTCAGGCTATTTAAATCTTAAAGTTAATTGTTGACTAATTTTTCACCCCGATATCAGGCTGAACTGCAGAGGACCTCAAGCCTCCTTTGAACAACGTACAAGCAGTCTGTGGGGATTATTTACACACAGCCCTGGTTCATTAGTTTCAAATGAACCCATGGCACAACACATGTTCCGGCTCTTACTCGAGGAGGAGCATGTTCAGTCTATGCAGTCACTCAGCAAGGTTATACAATAAGGTTAGCACTGCCTTCTCTTGTCTGTGCTGCATTTCGTGTGATATGAAAAGATGTGGCAGCAGACCCTACATGCCTGGGAAGAAGTGAGTCCAGCCTACAGCTAAATGACAATCTTTTTTTTTCCTGACATGATTTAATATTCTTCTATTATTTTATCAACACTGTTGTCTTTAAACGTTGCAGGCATCAAATTCAAAATGAGTGAATATTTGCAAAAAACAATAAAGTTTATCCGTTTGAACATTAAATATCTTGTCTTTGTAGTGTATTCAATTGAATACAGGTTGAAAAGGATTCACAACTTCATTGGAATTGGGGTTTTATTGTATTCAACCATTTTACTGAAGCTCTTGAGGAAATCTCAAATAGACACACAAAACTCACGAGTTATTCACTCAACTGATATTTATTTACTGTATTAGGATGTTTCCAGTAATTGAGGTAATTAATGGAATTTCCTTGTTCCTGTTCATTTCCTTTACATTTCATATAATTATGAACGTATTTTAATACAATATTTATTCTTTCTTTTTTCTTTCTTTGCCTTTACCTGTCCTGATAGATGATAGTTCATAGAGAGAGATACAGACTGGTAACTGGACAGGGTCACTACTGAGGCATACCATAACATCTACATTACATTCATACTGGTCAACTATGTTTATTACTTTTGTACAATTTATATAGACTTCAAAGCCTTTTTAAAATAAAGTATGGAAATGTTTCAGATGTTAGTCTGCTTGGCGTGAGCCAGGTGACAGGGCAAATTATAACTCTGCAGATTTTTGATTACATTACTGATTTTTATTTTTAACCTTTTTAAGACCCCATTGACTGCCCCTCGCTTATTCACAACCATACAGTCTGTTACGAAGATGTGACCGTTCACTAGCTGTTCATGGTGATGTGGCTTGCCCTGTATTTAGTTCCAAGAGGTGCTCATTTTTCATGATGATGTGAAACGTGTAACATTTGATGTCAAAATGAAGTCTTTGCTTGTACTTCCCATGACAGACAAGATGACAGCTAGGGGCTGCACCCTATTATCTACCCATCTGTAAAGAGGAAATGAAGCTTTCAAGAGGTAGCGTGTTTTTAATATCTCGCCAGTGCTCTGGGGTTACTGCAAAACTACCTGGACTCACAGGAAAGCTTTTTTTACTTGAACTGATTAACAAATCAGTGTGGTCATACGAGAATACCTTTTTTTTTTTCAATGTTAATCTAAAAACATGACCTGCAATAGACCTCTGAGGCTAATGCAAGAGTCATTTCTGGTCCCAGCAATTAATTCAAACCACAATCAACTGAAAATGCAATCAAAGTTTTGCGAAACAAAATCAAGAAAAGTAAAATAACTACTTGCATGCTGCCTTCACCCTAGGGAAAATATTTCATAATTTCATTAACCTTCTCTGAAATAACACAACTGATGATTAACCTCATTTTAAGACATGCAGTAAAGACAAGGGAGGGAAAACAGAACCCCATATTAACCAGCTTAGGCATGGTTCCTTGTTCTGAAGAGTCATACTCATCATTTTAATTTAGCAGATAGGAAGCCATATTTCAGGGCTGACAGGAATTATGTGACATCCTTCGCTTCGATTAGACTGCAACACAGGGCCTGCGGAATTCAATGGTTGCACATGCATTCCACATCCACACAAATCAATCAGTTACGGTTATAAAGCCTCCTGTTTGAACGCCCTACTACAAATCAATGGCCGAAAGAATGACAATCAAGAAATTACATGTGGCTGTGCTGCTGAATTCGCCTAGCGCTCCTAACAATCATAATGACTCAAATGTTCAAATCCCCCAATGCAGGCTAAGGCAAATACTTCCGATACACAAGAGCTTACTGAAAAAAAGAAAGATAGAGAGGGAAAAAAGAAACCAGAAGCGCCTGCAGTAAACTGATTGCACAGATGGTGTGGCAATTGAATGCAAAGGTTTACAGTCAGGAATGAGCGGTGTGGCTTTGTCTGCTGGAACAACCAACAGATGATGTACAGGCAATAGCATTCAAACATGGACGAAACTACACTTACCTGAGCAATAGGGACAAACATTAGAAGTCATTACTATTACAGGCACAGACGCTGCTAGTCGAGAAGCACAGCTGTGATTTGTGCAACTCCATGACTGCTGTGGTCTGTCTGTATAACAGGTTCGAACACTACTAGCGTTGTGCCCTGATGAAACTCTAGGATTCTGGAAGGAAATCAGTTTCTCCAAATGACGAAATTTATCCCCATTTGTCACATCCTGGCACTAAGGCCAGCCCATGCCCTCTTGGCACACAAGCTGCATGATCTCAGCTTCAGCTCATGACCTGGACGCTATCATATTCCAATGGAAACAACAAGGTAAAGCTGGAGATCTAAGGACGGGTGCTTTGTGTACACTGAGCTTTTTATTCCCACGTTGAATGAAATGGAAAGCATAAGACATTGCCTCTATCCCAGTATGCAAGCTCTGACAACGCTCCTGGCTCTTCAAATCAGATCAATACCAGCTAGCCCATTCCCAGAACGGCGCTGGGAGCTCTCCAAATATGAAAAGACCTTGACACAAGAGTAGGGAACTAGCTGACACTACTTGCACTTGACTTTGTTGAACATTTAGAAATTGTAGACTACACCCATTTAGACTGACTTGCTTTCAGCCTATAAATACTTTCGAAAGAGATTTCAAGGCCTTTTCCTCAGTGTTCAAAGTTAATGAGTAATCACTGCTGAAACCCTTGTAGACTTTGAAGTACTGAAAGCATTAACTCACACAAAAGACAGGTTATTATTTCAGCACCCTCTCAATCGCTTGTTAAGAAACTTATGACAAAAAAATGAACCTGAAGCTCTACAGCGACTGTGGACTGTAGAACTAGAGTAACTGTAGATAGAGATAAGGCCGGTGATGTTATCTGAGGGTCATAAAACAACCCACATGGACACAGCATCTGTGTTTGTTTTCCGACCCAACTTTCACATGGCAGCAAGAGCAACACTGGAAAATCCCATTCCAAAAACTTTTCATGCTCTCAGACCTACTAGGCTATGTTTCGAAAGTTTCTAGCAATACCCAAAGTCATTAACTTGACCCTGAATGTCCGGTTTCATCCTAAGTACCCTTATTTCTTTGAAGCTCAAGCTCTTGGCGGTACTGGCTTGCTTCAAAACGTGGACCTTTCCTAACGCTCATATTTGTCATTGATGTGAGCAACATCATTAAAGCTGGGTAATCACCAGCCTTCAAAGTCTTTAAAAGCTGCAGACACTGCAGTCATTCTTGCTACCATAGAAAAACAGCTTAAGAAACTACCAATGATGCTGTAAAAACGCCACTTAGTTATAAGCGCTTATACCTGAATGAATAAACATATTCTACAATGACCCACTGATTTTTTTTTTTTTTCATAGTGAGGCAACAGTTTATCAATCCTGCCAAGGCTTTGCATCATGTACAGTTAAACTATGGTAAACTGCACCTATAATTACAGTCTACGTTAAGCGTGACATCTCCAGGCTCTTGCCCACATATGTTTAGAGCTTAAAACGAAGGCTGCCTGTTTGTGAGTCTTATTGAAACCCTCCTTAAAAAGGATAATCACTGACACTAATTTTCTCTTGTCTTCAGAAATGCAAATGACACATCTCCAGTGACAAAAATACATATATGGTGGGTGGAGATAGCTGGAGGCTGGATGTGCCTTTCTATTCATGCAAATTCAAGTAGCTTATTTTTGATCATTTATCCCTTTGATTACCAGGCGAAAATGACTCTAATCTGCGCAATATTGGGGGAATTATAAAAATCCATTTAATGAGCCATGCTGTTTTGATTATTTTCAATAAAATCACTTGACAGAGGAATAAAAGAGCCTGCCATCAATAATTATGCACGGCTGCTCATTTCTACACATGGCTTATTTCGCAGATTATCATATCACGGCTTCCCCTGTCAAATAAATCCAGTAAACACGGTCCTGATGCAAACTTTGGAGGGAGTCCAAGTGGGAGGCTTTGGAATACAGCATGTGAACGGACCTTTGCTACTTTGCTAGGAAAGGTATCCGTTTTTCAGTGACAACAGAGAATTAGGGTTTAACGACCGGACAAGTCAGCAAATAAGTGCCTCCACTTTAATTAAGCACAGCGATTTATGTTGGAACAATGGTCTAATGTCTGAGAGGAAACTTTCCCCTCCTCTCCTCCCGACTGCCAAACTTTCCACACAGCAGAGCCCCCGGTGACGAACTAACACCTACAGCTTTCACTCAGGTCCGCCTGAACACAAATAAACACGGGGCGGGGGGCACATTACTGGATAGAGATTCCAGTAACAGAGAGGATGTGGAAAGCAGACGCTGCCATCTGTGATCAGGACAGCCGTCAGTAGTGCTCTGCCAGTCTGACCTACTGACTCTGTCTCTTTGTCAACGTGCAGGGCTCTGGGGTCCCAGACAGGCCCGTTCTCACCGCCATTATTATTGAAATCAAGCGGGAGGGTCAAACCCGACAGCACTGTCATTCAGCTTTCGCCCATTTGTCACAGGGTCCAGAAGGGAGGCGCCGATTTCACTCTCCTTCTCCCTCCTTTCTCACAACGCCTCATTAAGGCGGTTTTGACTGAGAGCAGCAGGTAAACAGACCCTTTTTCAACAAAAACAAACGCTGATTTTCTCACCTTGGCTCACAGCTGCGGACACGTGGACGTGGAGACAGAAGAACGCCCACCAACTCCAAGCACAGAAGGCAAACTTTCTCCCTCCATCCTCGACGCTGGTTCTCACGGGGGAACTTCTTAAACCCATTTTCTCGACCCCATAAGCAGACGCGGCCAAGCTGTGGTGGCGGTCTGTCTCCCGCGTTTGCCCCCGGCCGCCCGCGCACTCTGAGCTGAACCCGCTCCCCTCGCTGCCTCCTCCTGACGCCAGGGGACTTTGCTTCTTTCCCATCGTGAAGTCTGAGCTGTGCTACTCAGTGCTAGTGGCTCTGTCCTCCTCCTACTGACTCACTCCATGTGCTCGGCTGTCGCGCTGGCAGCAGCAAAACTACTGCTCGGGCGAACTTGGCTGGCTGGAGATGCGGCCACACACAGCAGACAACAACAGACGCGGCGCTCTGCTCGGCTCCTCCGATTCGGTAGCTCTTCGCGCCGGTCCCCGGACGTCGTCTACTCACCGGGAATGTTTTTTTCTCTTAAAATTAGGCTAATTCAGAGGGCCATTAATCGCCGTAGCCCCACAGGCTCCTCTTCTTCACTCCTAGCTAGCGAACTACCCGGTTCGGTGCCGTGTGTGTGAATCTGATCCTAACGGTCGCCTCGCGCGGCTCTGTTTCAAACCCCGCGCGACTGTAGTCGCTCGCTCGGGGACAGAAATCTAGCGAGGCTGCTGGTTCTTCTGTCCCGGGCTTCTCGTTCCCTCTCGAGGGAGAATTTCGTCATTCCCGATCTCGCTACTCTACTTTTCCCCTTTTTTTCCGCCAGTGGAAAAGTTGCACAGTCCGTTTTATCCGCCAGCGCCTACGCCAGTGCCCCTAAATCCAGTCCTGAAAGAAAATCATTATTCACGGTATCGTTATTCCTCAGACGCGTCCCCAGCTCCGGTCTGCCTCGGCGGCTCCTCTTCACCGCGGGGGTCGGGCAGAGCAGAGTTTCTGGCCTCTTTCAACACGTTGCAGGACCCCCCGCCTCCGAAACAACACGAGCTGCTGCCTTACCTATCTATCGCGTTACGCAGGTCTCCGACTCACGCGCTGCTTCTCCGACTGGAGCGCGAGCGCAGGCTGATCGCGCCGGGACCACTCGCTGAATCCAGCGCGAAGACCGCGAGACTGTCGCCTCACATGAACCACCAAGCAGACTTTCCTCTCGAACTGGAGTTTATCAGGTTTTCCAGTTTTCCATGGAATCTTCCAGTTTGTGAAGAAGACCCTACGCGGCGCAGACTCACTTGGTAAACTTGTGGGGGTTTAAGCTCGTAACAGGCAGGCGGCGACCTCACTAAACTGAGCGAGCGCCGTAGTCGCGCGCTTAAACTCGAATCCAGCAGGTTCTTTGGTGTTATTTTTTTATCTACCCGTATTCCGACAAACCCCGCCTCCATCGCAGTGATTGGCTAGTCCAGCCTCGCGTTCTGTGCTAGGATTGGCTGTGCTTAAGGCGAGTGTAAACTACTAGCCAACCCCAGAGCAGGAGGTGAGCTTTGGGTGCGAATACGGGTGGGGAAGGAGCTGAGCAGCCCCGCAGCGTTACCAACTTACTAACAGACGTGCGTTACTCCTCCACCCAGCGTCAAGCTCATTGGTCGGTCAGGCGTAAGGCGCAGCAGCGGCGGCGCAGGCGAGCTCAGGCGTAAACAAAACAAGCGCCTCTGTGGGGGGTGAGATAAATGTGATTATCATTTTTCAAATATTGTAGGTACAGTCGTATGCAAAAGGTTTGGCGCCCCTGGTCATGTTCTGTTGATTTTCTAAGTAAAAAAATAACAACAAAGGCTTCTGCACTTCGCTGTTTATTTGCTGATTTTAACATAATGGGGAAAAAATAAAACATAAACTGTGGCCTGTGCAAAATTGAAGGCACATGTTGAACATAAATAGAAATTAAGATTAATTAGATTTAGAGACCCACAACGGGGAAGTTTCACCTCCGCATTTAACCCATCTGTGAAGTGAAACACCACATACACACTAGTGAATACACACACACTAGGGGGCAGTGAGCACACTTGCCCGGAGCGGTGGGCAGCCCAATCCGCAGCACCCGGAGAGCAGTTGGGGGTTAGGTGTCTTGCTCAAGGACACCTCAGTCATGTGCTCTCAGCATCGAACCAGCAACCTTCTGGTCATGAGGCTGGTTCCCTAACCTCCAGCCCACGACTGCCCCCAAAAAACGTGGAACGCTTCATGATTTTGTGTGTCATTTGTCGAATTGCGCACTGATTGAAATATTTCATATGGAACACCACCAAAATTCTGCACAGGTCTGCCTTTGAGGTGTAAAGTCATGTGGCGTGATGTGACGTGAGAGTGCATTGAAGAGAAGCATCAACTCAAATCAATAGTTGGTGCAACAGTAGTGACAGGAACCAGGGGTCACAGTGTCTACAATGCAAATATAGCCATTTTATTTCCTATGCATTCTTCTTTTTTGAGTACCATTTGCCTTTCAGCATCCTGCTTTGCTACTTTCCACCACTGATGGAGCGCAAAAATATGTTTTAGGCCAAAAGCGTATCTCAGATCTTTCGTAAAACAGTGTGTGAAGCACCAGGAAGTGTATTCATAACCATTTCATGTAATAACTTTGTGATTTGAGTTTTTAGATGCATTAAGTGGGTTCAGATGTCTGGTTCCTATTAACACCACTGTGAACAACTCCGAGTTTCTCCAGAACATTACACATCAAAACACTCTGGATGTGTTTGTTTACATGTCAGCGAGTTAATTAGGCAGTACTGTTGAAATATCAGTAGAATTCCCCTTTAAGTTTGTTCCCTGTAGAGTGTGTGTTCATTTATTTTCACTTAGAAAATCAGCAAAACATGGAATTTGTCCAGGGGCATTCAAGCTTTTGCATCTGACTGTGTCAATAACAGAGATAATACACCCTTTAAAGTGGTCCTTCGAGTGTTATTTGGCAAAAGCAAAGGTTAGATTCAGAGGGTGGCATCTCACGGAACCTTTTGAATGCATATATGGCCACAGGCCCAAAATCAGTGCTGACTTATTTTGAGCCATCATTTATTAACAAGCAGATTTCATGATGTACGGCTAAAGAAGAACTCCCGTATCAATTACAGTTTCATTTTTGTGATAACGTCAAGCGCTTTTTACACAGAAATGCATTTCGGTGTCTGCAGCCTGAATTCAATTTCTTGTTCCTTGAATGTTTCTTTATTCTGACCTACAGAAAGGATGCTGTGCATTAATCCCTAATATATATTCTATGAGATGAATAATTCAACCCAAGCATATATTCACTTTTTCTTATGATGTTCTGTAAAAGATTGTTTCCCTGTTTTAAATTTAAAAGGTTTGTTCAACCAAATGGCCAAAACAAATCATTTTTATCATTAATATATAATACGTTTTACCTCAGGCTATTCCACCACAGTGTTACATGAAAAGAATATAATTCTTAAAACATGAGTCTAAGCGTAAAAGGAAAAAATAACATTGAAGTTATGCTGGAGATACTTTTCTTTAGCTTAGATGGAAGTAAAAGACTTTTTTTAAGCAGCTCTGTGTTTGTAGAAGAATGTGAATGCGTACTGTGCATATATGTTGTTTATTACACGATTACAGACTGTAACCTACAGCCTATTTGAACATATCACCCAGGCTAACAATCCTAGGGCCCATGTAGTTTCATGTACTATTTGAACAGTCTAAACCCTTTCATTCACTCACCAGTCCAGAAACTCCATAAGTGGAATGGAACTTCAAAAACAGCCCTTTTTAAATTCAGTGTTTTTCTGTGATGTCATGAAAATCAGTACATATAATGAGCATATAGCTATTTATACTGAGGTTCAGACTTCTTTTTGAATGAATCACAATACAAAGCAGCCCCTCAGAGCATAGCTAATTTACATAATTTATGTAATTTACATATTCACTTACACAGTCGTGTTTATAGCCTTAATCTATGTGTAACCTAGTTATGTTGAATGTCTTTTATTGATGTCAGAGTAATTGTTCGCTTTACTCTCTGGGTGCTGGGATGTCCAAACAGTGTGGTAAAGAGGTTCAGATGAAAACCCTTTTAGCAAGATTCATTGTACAAGTACAAATGTCCAAAGGTAGACAGACACCTCTTCTTATTAGTGAATTCAGCTACTTTAAATGGAAATTCCACCTTTTAATTAAAAAACCTGCATAATCAAATCATAAGGATGTAAAAAAAAGTCATTCGAAGTGTTCTGATGCCAGACAAAGTTGCCAAGTAAGAATCTGTCAGAGTGCATTCAAGATGTTCAAAGTGCATAATTGCTCTAACAGCTGGCTCACAGAGAGCTATTACATGAAATGGTTATGAATATGCTGCTTGATGCCTGAGACATTGTTTTACGAGAGATAAGGTTTTGACCTAAACATTTTTCAAAATCTATGCATGGTGAAGAGGTACAGACAGGGCGTTATGGTAATAAGGCAAAATAGAACCCAAAGAAAACATATATTTCCATATTTAAATATTTCTACCATTATCAATATTCCATATAAAATCTCAGAAAACATATAGGTTCACTGGATGTTCAGGATAGCAAATGAATTGCCTATATTTGCAAGTGTCTGTATTACAGCCTCTGTTTCCTAGCACCACTACTGCAAAGAAGTCAGTACGTTTCTATACAGTGCACCACTAAATGACTTTCTTTACAGCTCAACAATTGAATTATGCAGGAATTTTGTAAAGTCTCCCTTTAAGGTGCACCTGTTTCTGACACAGGCGTTCAGCTGCACACAAACAGCTTGAATAATCTTCAAAGAAACGTATCACAAATAGAACGAGACACTCTGGAGCAACCACACATGAGCCTAATTTCCCCATATCCAGTGCCAAGCGTTGACTAGAGGGGTATAAAGCCCTCCAGCTCTGAGCTGTTGAGCAGTAAAACTGCACTTTCTGGTGTGCTCATTGCTTTAGGGGTGCCGTTTGTGATCCAGAATATCAGTAGCAGACGTCACTAATGCTCTTGTGGGTGAACACAATCAAATCCTCACAGTAATCTTCCAACATCTTGTGCAAAACCTTCCCAGAAGAGTAGAGGCTGTTACTGCAGCAGAGGGGGACCAACTCTATCTTATTGGGATTGATTTCAGAGAAAAAAGACTTTTGGTCTTTCTCTGACGTTCCCCAAAGAGCATTCACTAAACAAACTCCAGCAGTTTATGCTGATGAAACGCAGTAGGCTAAACACAGCTCCAGCTGTTTACCTGAGTCTGCAATATCTGCTGAGGAATGACACGTGAAGATCTATTTGATCAGGCTGCGGACTGTGTCTGGGTAATTCATCAGCTTGCTGTACAGAGGAGTGTGATTTATCTGACTCAGATATTCTGCATAATCAAAGTGGCTCATGATGGATGGCGGACAGCAGACATGATTACTGTGTGATAATGGCAGTACCTTACTTGAAGAGCATTAGTTGCCTTATGTTCTCCCATGAGGCTATAAATGATAACGCAAGCATACTTTCCACCACCCAGGCCTCATGGCTTTTAACCCTTTAAATGGCCAGGGCCTGCTGGCAGGCTCAAAGCTTTATTACATATCTAGAACCTAAGAATAGTTCAACCGGTTTGCATCAAAGTCTGGGATTTGAAGTGACTAAAAGCCTGTCTGCATCACTACAGTGGCTAAAGTTGAAATGAAGCCCTAATAACCTGTTTATTCCACACTACCTTTCTATACGAATACAGCTTAAGCCTGACTGTCAGTCCCAAATACACCAAGTAAATCATTTTCCAGTGTGTTCCTGGCCATGTAATGCTCTTAAAACCTAATGTTTCGGTGTTTACCGATATCCCTGCATTAGCATGCCTTTGCAGCACTGAGGTTTTGCTGAGGAGGCTTATTGAGTCCATGCCCAGTGCTGCTCTCCATAGCCCTTAAGCCTGTCACAGGCCATCCCTGCTGACCGTGTCCACGGATGTATCTCTATGAGTAGTGTTGCGTCTGGAGGCCGGCGAGGCTACCTCGCTCTGACAGCGGCCAATAAATCATTTTCCTCCCCTTATCTGAAGCGGCGTGCCGATGACACAGTGAGGGAATCATAATCAGATGAAAAACAGACATCAAGCATGTAGATCTTTGTTGTCACCACACAGGGGGGATATACAGGAAATGAGATAATGCCAGTTGGGTTCAGAAGTCACGCCCCACACTCTAAACCCTTGCCTCGTCCAGCCAGCAATGAATCCTTCAAACAGAGAGCTGTGAAAGTGCCTGTAGCCTCCTTTAGGATGATAAACGATTTGTGGTAGTTTGTAAATGGCTTGAAAAATGAATTCAAATGAAAAGGGAGCACCACTCTACTTAAGAGTGCCAACTGTTGAATGCGAATCAACACATGGATGCACTTGATCATGATGGAGAGGCAGCAGAGAAGGACTGAATAGTGTTCATCTTCATTTTCTCAGGAAAAAAAAGTGAGGGAGGGTGAGAAAGGATTTTCCAACAGCGCTTTCTAAGCAAATGCTATGCAATATCCTGCAGCAGATGTTTTGTACTGTTTATTCAGCCGTCTCATATTATTACTCTCCAAGCTGCAAAGACAGCCCATTTTGAATTCACTTTTTTGTGATGTCACAAAAAAGTGCATTTTCATATATACACATATTCAGCCTACATTGATGTTATAGTGTTTCAGCCTGGACTTCAGTTAGAGGGGACATCATATAGGGTCACCACTCAGGAGAGTGAAGATTTGCACAGAACTGTCTTAAAGGTACAGTAACAAAAAAACAGCACGCCTAACCTTTTTCTGCAGGCCCCCTAGTGGCCATTCTGCCAGTGGTATGGAAACCGTTTTTTTATTAATAAAAAACAAAAACAATATTTTCCTTTATATCTCAATGATATATCGTTATCAAATTAACGAGGGCACTGTTGGCTCTCTGCGTGTGAAATATTGTGACTACGTTGAGCTGCTAGCGAGCAACGGGGGGTGAAAGGGTCAGGGAGAGAAATAAATCACACCTCTACACCGACAAAAAACAGATCTCTTCATATCAAAAAATTGTGCACAACAGCCAAAACAAAAAATGCAAGAAATATGTGGGATATACGGTCTTAAAATAGATGGTTCTTCAAGGGTTCTTTAGTAATGAAAATGGTTATATGTGGAACCATGAACAGAATAAAACAACCCTTTGCATAATTAAAGGGTTCTTTGTGTCATTAAAAAGGGTTCTTAAGAATGTGCTGTGGATGGCTCTATATAGAACCTTTTTGAAAAGTACCCAAAAGGGTTGTTCTATTGTTATGATGTCAAAAATGTAAATCGGCTCTATATAGAACCATCTCCAGCACATTTTCCATCAATCTGAGGAACGCTTTCATGATGCAAGGAACCCTTGAATCATGCAGAGGGTTCTTTTAATGGTGTTTATGGTATGACATAAAGCCATTTTCTTTACTAAAGAAGCCTTGAAGAATCATCTTTTTTTAAGAGTCTGGGCCTTTTAATATAACAGCATTTTAGTAATTGGACCATTCCTATGAGTCCATTCATCATAAAATGTTGCTAAAATATGCAGTTTTCAGGTTGTGATTCGACAGCGACGGTATGTTGCTGGACTTTTCTAAGGACAGTAATGTGTGTGCTTGTATATGTAAGCGTGCATTCAAATATACATAGCGTTTCCATTCCTGTTTGAAAAGCAGAAGCTCTCTATCTGCATTCTGCATTCATCTAGAGCTCTGATAAACAGCCCCTATTACTCATTAGGGGGCTTGACTGCCTGTCTCCTTGCCAACACTCAGTGCGGTTCGTAAAAAAAAAAAAAGGAAAGAAAACCAAGCAGATGCAGAGGATCCGTCATCCAGGCAGAGCAGGAAGCCACTGCTGAGAGCTACAGCCCAATCTGGACTCAGTACAACAGAACCATCAGCGCCAGCATGCATGGCTTATGCACTCTGCTTAGCGTATTATTTGGGCTGTGTGGGTGAATCTGAGACACCTGTCTCTAAATGATGTTCTGAAAGTTTTCTGCATTTCGACAAAACCTAATTGACATCTCACAAGCACTGAAGCCTAAACAAGTGGGTGTCGTGTCTGTCTTATCAACCAGACTGAACATGTGGGTGTGAACACAGCAGATTGTCGAATATGCCACATGAGCAGGGGGTCATATACGTATTTTACCAGCTTTGTGCAAACTAATGAGGCTTACAGAAGACTCATCATTATCTGACGGTACTTCATTTATTACTTCAGACTTGGGAAATGAATTATTTGAAGAACAACGTGGCCATAATGTATATAACAACTTATGAACAACCTCCATGATAACTGCATTATATAAGTTTGATATAATTATGGTAAACTAATTTGTGCTAAATGTGTTTTCCCTACAGGCTTCAGGGTTTGATCCAATGCATCTGGATGTACTTGGATGAAGCGTAGCCCCACAGTGCCCTCTTTGGCACATCAGAGAAACTGCATCAAAGGACCAACCCTTTGCTCCCTGCGGGAAGTGCATGTACAGAGCGCTATGTTGCCACAGTGAAGCATCTGCTCTGCTGGACTGTACTTTGATCCTGAATGCAAAATGTGTGAAAAATGTGTTTTTAAATGGTTGACTCCTCTCAGATGGCTTATTGTGGATATAGAGACTGATATTGGTCTCAAAGGTATAGCTATAGCGCACACTTCACATTCTCCCACTGAAAATTCATGCTCTCTTTTTCAGCATATTACAAAACAGCAATACATGGTGGACCGCATACACTGTAAGAAACAAAGGTTCTGCGCAGGCACATTTTTTGTTCAAACGATGTTAATGTACACTCAAAGGTACAACAGAGGTTTTATGGTCCAATTGTGTACCTTAAATAAGTTGTTCCCATTGGAAAAGTACATATTTCTACCTTTTCCTAACCTAATGAATAACAGAATAACAGAATATCAGAATAACAGAATAATAGAATAAAAAGCCTGGAAATTGGGCACAGGGTGTTTGGAGTCAATACAACTCAGAAAATATATTTTCAATGGATTATGGTGCACTTACGTTCCCTGTCTAAAGGGAGAGTACCACCCCAGTGACAAGAAGGTACTGACTCAGCGTAACTCGGAAAGTAGCATCTTAGTTTTGTACATCACAAATGAGCTTGAACAATCACAAGTGTCCCTTTATGTATTCTCCATCATTTGACCACAAAGGCTGCTCTTTACAATGTGTGAACACGATATCATGATAAACGGACCAAGAGAAATGCTCCCAAAACTGCTTGGAATAAAATCGCTTTACATGAACCTAGTAAATAGTAAAAGTAAATAATGTTTCTGCCCTCTCCTGTAAAGTTTCCATTTACTTCTGTAAATGTAACAGATACTTCTGTTTTTTGGGGTTTTTTGGTACTGACAATATGTTAATGAGATGATGCCGTCTCTCGTGGCTTTCAGTATAGCCTGGCACAGAGGATTGGAAGAGACAACAAGGATACTTGTTTACAGCTACAGAACATTCCTGTGCTAATGTTGCATACCTGTTCCAAATGTTTGGACTGTGCAGTAAACTGTTAAATAATAAACAAGCCCAAGTCTCAACCAGTCGGGACAGCAGGTAAATGCAAATAAAAACAGAAAGCAGTGATTTATCACTGTACTTTGACCTGTATTTAAACAAAAAACAGTACAAAGACAAGCTATGTAATGTTTGATATAAGCTTCAAAAAATTAATTTCAGCAGGTGATACAATTATGCTTTGATATAAAGAGAAGCATTGAGGAAACGCTTTCATGAGCAAGGACAAGTTGAGACTTACATTTTTACCAAAAAATAAAAAATCAGTAAATAATCTGTGTGCAAAGGAAAAGGCCAAAAACCACAAACGAATGCCCATGACCTTGGACCCCTCAGGTGGCACTGCATTAATACCAGCAAGCTAATGTGACTGATATCACATACATGCTCTGCAAAAATGTAACAAACCATTGTCAATAAACACGTCGCTGCACTCCCAAATGCAGGTTAAGACTGCACTGTGCACAGTGGAAGCTTTATGTCAACAGCATCCAGAAACACTGCCTATTTCTCTGGGCTTGAGTTCACTTGAAGTGGGCTGATACACAATGTGTGTAAAGTTGAAAAGCCAGGGTCTGTCATGGCATGGGGGATTGCTAGTGGGTGACCTGCACACATTTTGGATCAACATATGCTGCAGATGCTGTCTTTTTCAGACACAGCCATGCTTATTTTAACTTGACAACACAATCAAAAGTCATGATACTGGCTCACTGAAGACTAATACAAGATTTTGGGATAAACTGCACCAGTGGCTAACATTAGCTCAGCAGTGGTGGACAGTAACTAAGTAAATGTAATTAGTTACTGTACTTAAGTAGTTTTTTTGTGTATCTGTACTTAAGTATTTTCATTTCGGGCGACGTTTTACTTTCACTCCTCTATACAATCAAATATCTGACTTTTTCCTCCACTACATTTTGAGAAATCTGTCGTTCCTTTTGGTTTCTGTGTGTATAAAAATATAACATGTCAAAACAAAAGAAGTGCAAAGCCAGAGCACCAATCAGGGCCCAGTGGTCACTTTATTCTGAGCTGGTTTTGACCTGTTGGTCATACCGACCCAGTGCAGCACACGGTTCAACGTCAGCGCAGCAGCATAAAATTTGGGAGCACATACGTCACCTAAATGATGAACTAACCTAACTTTGTGTAAATAAACCACAATACAGAATTATGTCCACATATGCAGTCGTGACTGGTGCGTTTCTTTTTTCTGAATTCATACAAACACTTTCATTTTATAGTAAATTAGTTTGGGTTAGTTTATGTTTATGAACAGAGGCCTACAGATCAACACAGTAAAGGAAGCTTATTTGTGATCCTGAGTTTAAAGCCAGTTTTATTCAACTTGTAACTAATTTACAAAGTAATCTTAAACTGAAACTTTGCTCGTGTGTAAAAAGTGATTTCAGAGCCACTCGGTTCTCCCTGATGGAAACTGTTTACCTTCAGTGTTTTGCGCTTATGATCATTTTAATAGATGTCAGTGTCACTAATTAATGACGTTCTATTAAAAGACTGGTTTACTAAGAGAGACGCTGGAGGACTTTCACCTGAAATTAGTTCATGAAGCGAGTCTTGTTATAAAAATGATAACAGGACATATCATTAGTCATAATTACTCTTTTAGTACTTTTACTTTATACTTAAGTACATTTGAAGGCAAATACTTTTGTACTTTTACTCAAGTTGAGGTCTCGAGTAAGGACTTCTACTTTTACTGGAGTAATATTTTACCTTGGGTGTCTCTACTTTAACTCAAGTACATGATTTGTGTACTTCGTCCACCTCTTTAGCTTAGTGAGAAGGCTAAACCACCAGCAATTCCGGCTCACTTACACTGTGCTGAGGTCATTTTAGAGGAAAAGGAATGAAATCTGAGTGAGTGAAGACAAATTACATAGAGACAGAATATTTCTGATTTTTAAATTTCTGCTTTGTCTAATTTGCATTTGCAGCATTTGGCTGATGCTCTTATCCAGAGCGACTTACAGTTTGATCATTTTACACAGGTAGGCGAAGGTGGTGTTAGGAGTCTTGCCCAAGGACCCTTATTGGTATAGTGTAGGGTGTTTACCCAGGCGGGGGATTGAACCCCAGTCTACAGCGTAGAAGGCAGAGGTGTTATCCACTACACTATACCAACCACCTAATCTGTTCAAACACAGAGTTAGCGTGCAGGGAAATAAAAAAGGGGAGCTTTTACAATTTCCAACTAATCCAATTAAGAGATACTTCTATGCCACTTTTAACCATTATTAACCATTAGCCAATTAAACCAGCCATTGGGGGTGTACTTTGTGTACTTCTGGTGCCGGTCCCAAGCCCGGATAAATGGTGAGGGTTGTGTCAGGAAGGGCATCCGGCGTAAAACTTGTGCCAAAACTATCATGCGGATCACAAATGTGATTGCCATACCGGATCGGTTGAGGCCCGGGTTAACAACGACCGCCTCTGGTGCTGTTGACCAGCAGGGTGCCGGTGGAAATTGGACTACTGTAGGTCGAAGACCATCAAAGAGGAGAGGAGGAAGGCGGGTTAGAAGGCAGCGAGAGAGAAGGAAAGGCAGGAGTGTGGAGGTTAGAGTAGGGACTCTGAACATAGCGACAATGACTGGTAAAAGCAGAGAGCTTGCTGACATGATGGAGAGAAGGAAGGTAAATATTCTGAGCTGAAAAGTATGTTAGGGTGGTGCAGGACATGTATGAGGATAGTGGGACAGTGGTGAGTTGTGCAGTTGGAGTGACAAATGGTTTCAAGGTGAAGGTAGGGTTACATCAGGGATCAGCTTTGAGCCCCTTATTGTTTGCAATGGTGATGGACAGGTTGACAGATGAGGTCAGGCAGGAGGCTCCATGGACCATGATGTTTGCAGATGACATTGTAATCTGTGGTGAGAGTAGAGAGCAGGTGGAAGAGAATCTGGAGAGGCGGAGGTTTGCACTGGAGAGGAGAGGAATGAAGGTCAGTAGAGACAAGACGGAATACATGTGTGTGAATGAGAGGGAGGAAGGTGGAAAGGTGAAGATGCAAGCAGTAGAGGTCGTAAAGGTGGATGACGTCAAATATCTTGGGTCAACCATCCAGAGCAATGGACAGTGTAGAAAAGAAGTAAGGAAGAGGGTGCAGGCAGGATGGAGTAGGTGGAGACGGGTGTCAGGGCTGATGAGTGACAGAAGGATAGCAGCAAGAGTGAAAGGGAAGGTTTACAAGACAGTAGTGCGTCCTGCTATGATGTATGATTTGGAGACTGTGGCTCTGTCTAAAAGACAGGAGTCTGAGCTTGAGGTGGCGGAGATGAAGATGCTGAGATTTTCGTTGGGAGTGACAAGGATGGACAAGATTGGAAATGAGCAGATCAGAGGGACAGTGAAGGTGGAGCGGTTTGGAGATAAAGCCAGAGAGGCCAGGTTGAGATGGTTTGGACATGTGT
This sequence comes from Pygocentrus nattereri, assembly GCF_015220715.1. NCBI lineage: Eukaryota > Metazoa > Chordata > Actinopteri > Characiformes > Serrasalmidae > Pygocentrus > Pygocentrus nattereri. The sequence continues at coordinate 14,370,851 of NC_051237.1, forward strand.
TGAGGAGGAATAGTGGATATATTGGGCAAAGAATGTTGGAGATGGAGCTGCCAGGTAGATGGAGAAGAGGTAGACCTCAGAGAAGGTTTATGGATGTAGTGAAGGTGGACATGGAGATGATTGGTGTGAAAGTAGAGGAGGCAGTGGATAGGGCAAGATGGAGGCAGATGATCCGCTGTGGCGACCCCTAAAGGGAGCAGCCGAAAGAAGAAGAACCATTAGCCAATTGTTAGCCAATATTTAGCAATTTATTATTTAACATAGATTTGTTTTGTATTTTAATTTGTGACTTTAGTTGTACTTTAAACAACATGGCAAGTAAGACAACATTGAGTTAAAATGCATTAGTTTATTAATTCTGTTTTTCATTGAGCTGCATTACATTTGACACACAAATTAGCTAACTGGAAAAAGATGCATCATTTTAGCCTGGGCATCACACCAGTATGTAATTCCTTTGCAAACACAGTGCCAACAATGTCTCTTGCCCATCTACACATTGTCGCCGTCTCCAAAATGCAGGCTTATAGACGGACCATGGGGATTACGTCACCTTTTAGGATGCGCTTCAGATCTACAGGTAGTTGTGGACCTATGCTGAGCTCCCAGTGGCTCAAGGCCCTCATCAGGCTGCTTAGGGCTGCCTATGTGAAATTCCTGCTGGAGCTCTTTTGGGGAAAAAGTGTGATCAGAAACGTTTCTGCTTTCTGTTCTTGGCAAAATATTGCATTACAGCAGAGGGTGAAAGAGGCCTGCCTTCAGATGCTGGGATATCAGGAGTACTGCTATGTTAATTTAAGTGTTCATTCAATATTTAGGAATATACAGTGTTTGCTGTGTAATGAACTGATGGAGGACTGATCATCAAACAACCGAAAGTTTTTAGAAGATATTTTATTTAAGTTTTTTATTTCACTAACAGGGAGCAATTCTGAACGTAGCGTATTAAAGTACAGACCAGCACTCAGCACTTGTTTCTCCCAGGCAGTGTGTTTGAATTACAAACTATAGATGTGGCCAAAAGCTGCAATTGCATTTACAGTGAGAATACAATGACCGCATATGCTGACTCTAACTGCTTGAAACAGAATAATTAAAAGTTTCTACAATGATTTATTTTGTGAGCATGCATTGTATTGTACAGTATTTTCACTCTACGTAATGTTTCTCTATTCCACTTTCTTATATTTACATCTTATAATGATGACAGAACAGATGGTACAGATTGCATTGTAACACACAGTAATGTGCAAAATAGAGACTGTCCCTAATTTATTTCATTTCCAGCGAAAACTGAATTGAGAGCAGTTATTATTTCTTTAGCATGAAGAAAAAAAGAAGATACAAAGCTCAAATATAAATCAAACATACCTAAATATAATATTAAATTTTACAGTATTTTGTGTGTGCAACTTTGCCTTTGTTACAGCTTCCATTCCTTTTCGCCAGACTTGCTGCCAGAAAAAGAAACCTGCCTCCAACCTTCAGTCTTAGAAAAATGAATAACTTTTACTTAAAAGAAGTTTTGTAAGTGTTACTTTGCAGTGCAGGCAACAACTTGAACATTAACAGACTGTGAATGGTCAAAGATGAGCAATGGGGGCTCTCAATGTTCTCTGTTAGAGACAGGAGGAGGGGGGGTTGATGCTTTTGACAGAGTCTGTCATGCCCGGCTGTTTTAATTTTTCCCTGAAGTCTGCTTATGATGTATGTGTGTGTGTGTGTGTGTGTGTATATCTGCACAGAAAACAGTAATAATTCATTTTTGCTTTACCATTAAACAGACTGCTTCTGTTACTGGGCCTTAAAAGTTGATTTCTTTTAAAATGACCTGCGTTCTAATCGGCTGTCCTGTATTGCAGCTTATTAAGAGAGCAGCCCAGGATGAAACACTCCTTATAGCTTCAGCATGAAGGGGCTAAACTGCTGTTTACTGTATAGGCAGATAATTGTAGATGCATTGGTTTTCATAACATCACAAAACCAGTAGATTCAAAATGAGCTGTTTTTGCAGCTTAGCTTTATGTGTAGACTCTGTAAGAGAGCCTGTAAGAACTGGACTGAGTGGCATGTTTTGAAAAAATCACATAAAACCCAAACAAATCCATGTGTGACAGCTGCAACACACACAGGGAAGTTGGTTGTTTACCAGTTGTCCCTCTGGTATGCACGCACACTCCTGGTGAAGCGGTGCCCGTGCGCGACCCTCTTCGTCGTCTCTGCGGGGACGTTCAAAAGTCACCTTGACGGTTTCATTTACCTCTGATCAAATTTATCAGACGCACGTTTCACTCGGCTGTCCCAGGGATTAGAACTTATCAGGCGAGGCCCTCCAAAGCGTAATTAAGTCAGGGGGAGAATGCCTGAGAATAATGTTTGCCCTGAAATCTTGACTGGCAGCCACATGTCCCTGACTGTCACTTTTACCCTGTCCATCTTTACAGTGTCTATGCCTCAGTCCCCTCAGCCCTGGAGAGCTCCGGCCACTGTGTAAATCAAAGCAGACTTAGGATTGGCTTTTAAAATGGAAATCAGCTTTTGATGACTAAGATTCGGGCTGTAATATGAGCGTGCTGCCCTTGTTTATGACGTGAAAGGGCCAGGTTTTATGGTCACTGAGTGCGTCAGAGGGCTGATATAAAAGGGTCACAGCTGGCAGGTGGATGCATAACTGTCGTCTGGAATTTGCGTGAAAGAAACGAGGATGAGCTGCTGTCACCCTCTCTGGGTGGAGACACTGATGTAAAACTCAGCGATTCTACTTCACTGTGACAGCAGTCTCTTTCCAAAGGGTTTCGGCAAGCAGGGAAGTGTCTAGAGTGTCATTGCGTACGGCTTCTCTCCGACTGCTCAAGTCAATCAAGGGCGCAGGCATCAGCTTTAATTGAACAAAATCTCCCAGACTGTTTACGTGGAATTAATTACCGGACGCTGAGCTGAGCCGCACATAATTAAACCTCACCTGGAGGTGGAACAGATTCAAGCGTTTAGGGGGAACTTATGGATAAACATGTTTATGACAAGCTCAGGCCCGTGCACTGTCTCACTTTATGGGTCAAGGTTTTTCACAAAATCAATGCAATTTAAGAAGTTTACTCCCTCGACTTATGAGAAATAAAGCAAGAAGCAAACAGGCATCTAATTAGTCTCGTCTAATCATAACATATTCACTTTGATTCTAATGCGCCAATGCAGATACAGCATGCATAATTACGTTCCAGGGAAGAAGATGATCCGCTGTTTGGCTGTTTAAACAGTTTCGCGTGCCAGGAATGAGGTTGTTTTCTCCTAAGTCTTCTTCTTTATTTTATTTTTTTCTCTCTCAGAGCAATCTGAACAACGCACTCCCATTTGGTTACACTCTGGGCTGAGAGAGAACGAGGAAGAGGCAAAGAGACAGAGCTCACCTTGTGGTGCTGAAAGTCTTGCTGATGCAGGTCAGAGGATGCCTTCAGAAATGGGGAGAAATGAACCGCGGGAACCCCTGCAGAGTTCAGTGTGTGCTGCTGATAGCTTTGTTACGGTAGAGATATCACTTCCCAAGGTGAAATTAAAGGTCTAGTCACAGCGCCGCGGATCAGTGTTTTGCGCTACAACCACTGAATTTTGCATGAGGTCTGAGATCTGGAACATGCTTGGCTTTGTCTATGGGCAGTTATTTTATTTTATTTATTTATTTTTTATATTTTCACCTGAAAGCCAACTCTCAGTTCAAGCAGCCCACAGGCTACATTTAACATTTTTTCCTCTGTTGTTTACTCGCAAAACCAGGACCTTCAGGCGGTATCTCTGAAATCCCGTGAATCAGCTCTTGCACCAAATTTGCAAAAAAAAAAAAAAGAAAACTTCTGGCACATTTTCCGCTGCAGACATTTGGCAAAAACACAATAGCCAGTTCTCTGCATCTGGCACGGCCTTTATTGTGTGCAAATTAAAAGCAGCACGGTTCACCAACTCAGCCGTGATTACATGAATTGAACTGCATAATTTGCATAAGCGTCCTATTTGTTACGAGACCCTTGCAAAAAGGCCCCATGTTTAGCGCATTGTTTGGACAACAATGGAAGTAAGCTTGGTGAAGGCAGGCAGAGTGGAGGAGGCCGCAGAGGAAGAGAAAGACCAAGAATAAGAACCATGAACTATGAAAACAGATGGAAGACTTTGATTTGCCATGTGCTCAGCCTTAAATTGATTAGAAAAGACGGGCATTGCTTCTTGGATACAGCAGTGTTGTATTTTTGCATCCATAGGCAGTGATGACAGTGCTTTTAGTCAGCTGTGCATTGTGATAAGTAAAAATGCCACCTAGCCTTAATTTTTTTTTGTGTAGCAAAGGCATAATCGCTGTCTCAACAGCTTACAAAAAAACTCTAAATCTTAAAATGAATTACGCAGTGTTGCACTGCAGGTTCTAACACAAAACCAGCATTAGCGGTAAATGCAAATAGCCGCAGTATCAATAGAGGAGCTTCAAGTTCTGATTTGGCTTTGACCGTTTGGTCTTATGTGAAGAGTGACAGGCAGCAATTCTGGCTGAGCTAATGCGTTTTTGGTGGTCATGGTGGTCTCCAGTGGCACCACATGATGATTCCGGGACAGATGCGTTTGACCAATCAGTAGTCTGCACTGCTTCCAGCTCCACCCACACTTTCAGCTCAGGCAACCAGTAACATGTAGCACTTCTGCAGCACAAAGGAAGATGTAGAAGCATCTTAAAGCATCTTAAATAAAAATCTTTTTTATTATTTAAAAACAAACCGGTATTTTCAAGATATGAAAACATAAATATGTTAGAACTGATAATATGAGTGTCTGCCAGTTGAAATCAGGTTTCTAGAAACCAGGCTTAAATTAATCATACCCAGAGGGGAAGCCTTAGGGAAGGGCTCAGAGAAGGCCTAGTGACTGCTTTCCTTTTTCTTTTGGATTTTTTCCCCAGTTTTTGTGTGTAATTTTTAGTTCATTTTTTATTTATGCTTGTATTTAAACTCTGCAAGTGTTACAGTAGTACTCGTTTCAATGCAAAGTTTAGGATGGAAAAAAAAGTTAATATCTTGAAAGATCTGGCATAAAATTGACCAGTAGAGAATTGTTTCTCTCACTGGTATCTAGGTAAGTATAGCTAAGTGAGCTCTCCTATTGGTTAGGACTTCAAGAACCGAAAAGAAGTCCTAAGGTTCTAGAACATAACTGTTGCACCGTTTAGGTGGAAAGAGAAATTCATATAAGAAGCTAAGTTCAGCCTCATGAAGTAAGTGTTCATGCGAATCGCTGTTAGTTTAGCGTTAACAATTTAGTAGAATTCCACAAAGACGCTAGCACCGTCATTGAGGTGTGTTTTTTCCTCATGTTTCAACCACATTTTGACATTTATGACCTGAACTGAACACCTCTAATAGTCATGGCCCACCGCTGATCAAACCAGAGAAATCTTTTAGCCGCTGGCCATTAAAGCCATTGGTTTTCATGTGTAATAAGGAGGTCTAAGCGATGGAAGCTACTGCTAAATGCTAAAGCTAATGTTAAGGCTAAATCAGAGCTTGTCAGTACAACATTACGCTATGGACTTCACAAGGACTTCACAACGTACACAAGGACTTTTAGCAAACTCTAATGAAACCCTACAAATGATGCAATTCTTACGAGCACAGTAATTTATATTTACACTTTATCTTTAATTTATCATTTAATACAGTAACCCATTTAAAATGTAGAGGCAGTATCTGTCTGTTACTAATTTTGCATTGTGGAAAAGACTGCTGTGCTTGGCTGAGAGGCGTGTCATTATTTTTGAAGAGAATATTTTCAGAAGAATGGTGTTCCATCCCTTCAATGCTGTTCCAGAGACTTGTAGATAGAACCCATGACAGGGCACTGTTTTGGTATTTTTTGCAGGCCCAACAACTTGGACAATTAAGATACGTTGTCTTGTATTTTTCCTTTTTTTTATCAACTGTTTATTGGGTTTTACATTATTTGCCATAATATAAAAAATACAAGAATATACAAAAGTACAGAGTCTGGGGTAACAGTATAATACAAACAGTAAAATAAAATTAAAATAAAATTTGTGTCTCTTAATATAGAAAGTATAAAAACAATTTTTCTTCTTCCAGTGCTGTGTCTGAACAGAGAAGGGACAAAACATAATAGGATGTTCAGTTGTACAGATGAGCGCGTAGAAAGAACTTCAGTTGGCCTTTTCCAGATACAGTTGTAAAGTGGACCAAATTCTGATAAATCTTTCTGAGTTCTGGTGCAACTCGTAAGTTAGTTTTTCCATAGGTAACCATTTGTCAATCTGCTTCAGCCACATCTTTTTGGATGGAATGTCAGTTTTTGACCATAATAACAGAATACACTTTCTGGCGAGATAGAATAAAATATGTAAAATACTAATGGTATCCTTGTCCAGTGAGGGATCCACAGCATTTAAGAGATAGTATTTTTCCTTTTAATTCATCTGTGCGTTCCTCTACATTGCAGTAACCTATTCTCGTCTAAGTTATATTGAATTATTCTCAGATGTATCCATCAGTAAAAGCTTAAAAAACACTGAAGATAACTTTTTAGATTCGACCCAAATGATGCACTTTGTTTATTGGATGATTTATTAAAGCGCATCTGTATTCCACATGGAGGTTTTGAAGAAACTACTTGTATAAAATGGATTTTGTTTGCAAATCAAATGATTGAATGCAACCTTTTCCCTGGAATGTGCTGCAGTTATAGGCTTGGCAAGTGCGTTTTTTGAACATTCTGACAAATATGTTTAAATTACTGGGCAAAACTGCAAATTGGTTTTAGAGCAGTGCTCACATTAGCATGAAATCACTAAGGCCTGTTCATTTGATCCAGCATGCGGCTCATTTTCTTACACTATTGTATTCTGAATAGTAAGTACCTGTTTTTATTGTTCACTTTTAAAATGGATCTGTACAGTTTGAGCCACATGTTGAATGGCTAGAGTTAAGAGTTTGGCGATGGAACATGACATATTTAAGGAATATGTGTGTCAATAATTGGAAAATGTTTAATATACAGTTCTGTGCAAAAGTCAGGGACCACCCTTCATTCATTTAATCTCTAATCAAAGTAAAAAATGGAGCCCCCGACATTCTTACAAGACCTCGAAGTCCATCAAATCTATCACCCTTAGAAAATCAGCATTTAAGAGAGTGCTGAGAGAGAGAGAGAGAGAGAGAGAGAGAGAGAGAAAACCAAGCTCCACTCTTGCTCCGGATCTGAAAAAATCCCCAGATGTGTCTGTCCATCTTTCCATTGTGAGAAGACAACTCAACACTGTGAGTCTGAAAGGATGTGTAGCTGTCAAGAAGCTGTAACTGAGAAAAGGAAACAGACGAAAAATGTAGAAAATGTGTTAATCAAACTAGGAAGCTGCAGGTTTCCTCAGAGCAATGGACAGACCACCCACAGTCCAGACCTCAACATCACTGAATGTGTTTGGGAATACTTGGATCATGGGAAGCAGAAAATTCAAGCAACTTCTAAGACTGAACTTTGCTTGTGTGGAAAAAAATCCCAGCAGATTTCTTCGAAAAACTGAAAGCAAGTCTCCTGAATGGAAGCTGTAAAAAGGCAAACACACTAAATGCTGAAAAAAATGATATTATATTCAAGCATTGGTGTAATTTGCTATGAAATATGTTTTCTGCTTTTTTCTTCATACAAGAAAAGGTATAATGTCCTTAATGACTGTTTTACCAGTACTGTGCATTTAAAAATTCATAATAAGAATATGTCCCAAGGTTTTGATTATTATTCTGTAGCAGCCTATGCATATGCAGCAGTTGCTTTTGCAATGTTTACCAATTTTACCTTTAACTTCATTTCTGATTCAACATGATCTGAGGAAAAACAGCCTAGATGTAGCAAGTGTTAACTATTAGGCCCCTCTCTATTGTGCTGTTCAAACCTGCAGTCGGGTGTTTACTGCTAAACAGCTTTTTCAGCTCTTGAATTAGCCTGACTGAACGCCGGTGTTGCCAGAAATCCGATTCATCTCTATTTTCTTTGTTATCGTTGAGCAAAGATATGATTGCATGAACAATCATTGCGAGCCTATGCTATTACTCAAGCAATAGTTTCGCTGTAAAGCGATATGCTGCTATTCACCAGTCAGTGGTTCTTGTATAATGCTTTAGAGGTAAAGTTCCAGGGGTCATAGCTATTAGTTACCAGCCCTATGTCTGATTTTCTTTGGCCTCTTTTGACTCTGTGTTTTGTATAGGTGTTCAGCATCTTATTAACGCTGAAAGATGAAAGCACTTAGCCTAGTTTCTGCTGCACAGTAGGCCTGGATTATTTGTCTCCAGCAGGTCTTTTAAAGGAGCACTCTTTCTTCCCCCCCCCCCGACGGAACCCGGTGTGAGTCATGTTTGATCACAAAAGCAAAACGCTAAGCTTTCTGTGCTGCATTTCAGCTGGTCCAATTTGTTTGAGTCTGTTATAGCCTTGCTGCTCCAGCCACTGAGTCATGCTCAGGCTCTAAAGCCTCTGAGACCCATCCACAAGCAGGTCAGAAACATGCTGCTTTATTTGAAATATAATGGAGCGCGATTCAGACTGTTCTTTTCTTTTTAACACATTTGATGTCAAAGTACAATTGCTTACATTCATTTGAGGCTCAGAAGCTTTCGACTAATGTCGGTACTTCAGCACCATCTTGCAGGTACATATTTAATTAAGATTTGACCCCTAATTATTAACGCTTGTTGGCTTTCATTGCAGATGTCTTTACTGGCTCTGTCTCTCAGCTTAAGCTTTCCACAGGATCTTACTTTCACCTGTGCTTAAGCTGTGGTTACCGCATTTGCCCTATTGAAACACTACAATCACATGAATTTCAATGACGGCCCGGCTAAGGCTAAGACAGGAACACATAAAAGGCTTCATCTTTATTCAGTTTAGTCAAGGATAAAGCTGATGTTAAGCTGCATATCCCCTTCTGGCATTATTAGATAAATCAATTGCACTTAACTAATTTGATAAGAACGAATTGGGCCGTCCTTTGTGTTTCCCAGCGCTGCTATGAGTAGATTATTGTAATGAAGGATGAGGACAGGTTCGCCATTTAAGTACCTCAGATTATATTACAAGAGTGAAGGACATGACCTTCTCTCACTGTGGTCTCGTGAACTAAATGTCAATGGACATTTAAGAGCGGCCACTTTGACTAAGTGGCATTCACTCGGAGTAGATATGACTCTTTACAATGAACGACTCTTCTAATGAACTTTCATTTATGGACTTTGAGCACATATTAGAAGCAGTTAATTATTGAAGCGATGTCAGGCTGCCCCATTAATCCAAGAGCTGCGATATTTTGGAGTTTTATGAAGCCGATAGGCTGAAGAACGCAACACATTTCAAATTACGGTCAGCACAATGAGGAGTTATATGGGGTATAGCATGGTTAGACCAAGGTTACCGTTTGCTGTTTGGAGCCTCACTGAAGCGCTAACGTGCTGAGCAATTCGAATGCAACTGAATCAGTGGTCCAGCCTTATGCGGTTAAGCCTCGGTTCCATGCAGTCTTTGTTTTGAGCACACAGCCCTCATTTCTTTCACACATGCCAGGGTATCAGTTTATGCACAGGAGAACAAATACAGGCTCTCCACCACAGTCAATAACAAGACCATTTGTTGCTGTTTTTCGAGTTCATTGCTCATTTTGGCTCAGTGGTTGGTCATGGAAATGGATGCAGAATCCAGAGTACCTTTATGAATAGAAGCTGATGGATGTGACCGCTGTATTCCGAATGATCCAAAAAAAATTTGAATGGAAAGAAAATTGAAATAGAAGAGAGAGTGTGTTTGGGGGGAGAGTATGTTTGATTTTAGCAACTTAATCGACTCTTTCCGGAGGGTAAGTGTCTTTTCAGGGCCTGTGATCTTGATTAGGAGCAAGGCTATATTGTGTCTCTCAGTAGGACTGCTTGCTTGATCAGAGATCCAGACATCATGTGGCACACAAGGAATAATCCATTCATAAACCTTGCTTTGATTATATCAATAGGTTAGTCATTTCAGGTGCCGGGGGTTTGGGAATAAAAGACAGCCGGGGTAACAGGGGCCACTGTTCAACCAGAGCACTTTGAAAATGAATGTAGTGATGCAGGCTTTTATTATTTACCTCTCTACAATAGCTGATGCTCACTCATTAGCCCTCCTCAGAGACATTTGAGCAGGTGGAAGCCATATTGACATTACTGGCATATTTCTCTCTTTGGTAGGCTGGCATAGTTTTCTTTTCAGATCATTTAATTGCAATAATCCTGGCATAGTGAGCCTCTAGTGTTCCAATCCTCAGAATCCTGGGACCTCACTTGCTTAACGTTCTTTGACGTCCGTATTGAAAGGCTTAGTATTCAGTAACTACATGGAAACAACAGAATTTTGAGAGAACTTCAGCTGTTGATATTGAGCCACTGAATTGAGGCTTGAGCTGTTAGTAAGTCAGTAGTTGGTGAGTACTAGTGCTAGCAGGTGTGTGAATATTGCCTTGCCAGCTGATGAGTACTTGGTTTGTGGAGCCCCTCCAGGTTCTTTACTAGATGAATGAGGTACAGTTCTGCTCAAAAGTCAGAGACCACCCATCATCTATTTGATTTGTAGTCAAAATGGCCATTTAGCACAAGTTCATTTTTAAGCATGAAAATAAAACAGAAAACATACCACTGCTGTCAGAACTAAAGACTGTATCTCAATATTTGTTGTTTTGTACTTTATCACAGAATTTGAAAATGCTGACCTTTACTATGGGCCAAAATTTCATGATGAACAGACAACATAAATGCTCCAAAAGTGTTGAAAAAAATCTAGTTCCATTAACCTCCATTCAAAGCCAAGAATGTTTTTTAGTTCTCCTGTAAACATTCTGGAGATATGAGGCTTTATTCTGACAGATGCATATTTAGCAGAGGCTTGAGTAATTAAATATGATATGAAAATTGTCAATTCCATTCATGGTATTTGACTGACACTCTTATCCAGAGCAACTTACAATTCAATGATTTTCCACAGGGAGGCCAAGGAGGTGTCTGGAGTCCTGCCCAAGGACTCTTAGTGGTATAGTGTAGGGCGTTTGCCCAGGTGGGGGTTGAACCCCAGTCTTCAGCATAGAAGGCAGAGGTGTTAACCTCTACACTATCCCAACCAGCTTCTGTTTATTTTAGGAGACTTGCTTTCAGTTTGTCAGAGAAATCTGCAGGTGTGTTTTTCCAAAGTTCAGTCTTAGAAGTTGGTTGCTATTGCTGCTTTACACAAACCAAGTAATTTCAAATACATTCAATGGCTGGTAGTTAGTCCATTGTTCTGGGAACAGCATCAACTTCTTTGTTTGATTGCAAGGCTACTTCTTTTGGGTCCATTTGTCAGCAATGGCTTCTTGAAGGTATACATCCTTTCAGAGCTTTAGTGTTGAGTTGACTTCCCTATGATGACTCTTCCTAATTTAACTCCAGTTTTTTCCCCTGTTTTGTTTTAACTTTTCCCTGCCATATTCAAGTGGATTCCAGTCTCCCCAGAAATATCACCTCAGTAATGAATTACTTGTATGTAATGGCCATTTTGATTGAAAATTAAATATAACCCCATATCCAAAAAAGTTGGGATGCTGTGAAAAACGTAAGTTAAACAAAATGCAATGATGTGCAAATTATTCAAACCCTATATTTAATTGAAAATGCTTCAAAGACAACATATTAAAAGTTGAAACTGAGAGTTTTTATTGTTTTTTGATAAATATATTCCCATTTTGAATTTGATGCGAACAGCACGTTCCAAAAAAACGTTGGGATGTGGCAACAAAAGGCTGGTACAGTTGTGTAATGCTTAAAAACACCTGGTGGTTAATTTGCAGCAGGTCAATAACATGACTGAGTATAATAAAAAGCATCCCAGAGAGGCTGAGTCTTTCACAAGTAAAGATGAAGAGGGCTTCACTACTCCCACACCACAAGGATAACACTTCTCAACATAAAATAGCAAGGAAACTTTGCTTTTCATCATCTATGGTTCAAAATATAATTAAAAGTTTCAGATGATCGGGAGAAATCTCTGTATATAAGGGACAAGGCCAAAAAAGTATTTAGTGGCCATGATCTTTGGGTCCTCAGGCGGCACTGTATTAAAAACAGACATGATTCTGTAGTGGAAATCACTGCATGGGATCAGGAACACTTCTGAAAATCACTGTCTGTGAAAACAGGAAGAAAGCATGTATAAATAGGATGCAGGAACGCTTCCACCTTCTCTGGACCCGAGTTCGCTTAAAATGGACTGAGGTGAAGTGGAAAAGTGACAAATCAGTCAACATTTGAATTTCTTTTTGGAAATCATGGACATTTTCTGGTCAGACCATTAATTTCCAGCCTCTTAGCTGATGTGATGCCCAGTCCTGCTCTACAGCATAAGCCGTGAACTCTTGGACTCTTGCTGTTGTTACTTTGTGCACTGGAATGGCTGCCTCCCAAACAGGGATGATTACCAAACCCAAGAGCCCTGGCCACCAGGGGGCTCTTGATCAGCAAAGATATGTAAATGTTTGGTTAGTATGACAGATGTTGCTGTAAGGTACAAACAAACCATACAAACTATGGCAACATCACCAAGTAGATATAACACAAGCCACTGAAATTACAGTTTAGGCACTGAAAATATTTTTTCGAAAGTTAAAAATGTTATTGATATGTAGGTCTTACATTGTAATGAACAATTGAATGACATGTTTGGACAGGTCCTAACAGTTTTTGACAGGAACTTTGACAAGCATACTGTGTTTGGCTAGTGTAACTACTTATTAAGACAAATAATGGATAAACACAAGCCCACACACAGTAAAGCACTGGAAAAAAAATGAAAAAGCAATGAGAAGCTGTTGCATCACAAAGATCCTCCCGTCTCTGCTTCTTTTCCATAAGCCAATGTAATGAGTTGTGATGGTGATAAGGTATCATTAGCACTGCTAACTAAGCAGCTAATGAAATAACAAAATACAAAATGTATGATTTTTATTATTTTATTATTTCCTCTAGAAGGTACAATAAGTACAAATATATATATATATATATATATATACACACACGCACGCACACACACACATAAGTTCCTTATATAGTAATACTACTATATATATATATATATATATATATATATATATATATATATATATATATATATATATGTACATATGTGTAACTTTTGCATAGAATTTAACAGGAAGCCAGTGTAACCTGTACAAGACCAAATTATCAGTGCAGACAAGGCTTTCCTGATACTACATTACACAGTATAAATCATGCACCGTCCTGGAAACACCCTTAAACCTTGTAACGAGCAAGTGGCAGAGCTTCAAAAACATCTTTAGTCCACTGTCTCAGGCTGTCGTCCCAATGAACCTTCAGTCAGTCATACTGAAACAACAGCAGTGAAAACCTTGAATGACTACTGTGGATGTCACACTTACCCTGTAATCATTATAGGCTTTGGGAGACTCGTGCTGGCTAGTCTAAGTAAACATTACCCCACCCATGCACCAATATCACTGGCTGTCAGGCTCTCCAGCTACTCCTTCTTCACTCTAATTCTCAACATTAACATAGTACAAGGCTCTGTGATAAGCTCACTATTATACTTGCTCTTCACCTACAGCTGTGCATCTGTCTGAAACTCTGACGCCATCATTATGTCTGCAGGCGGCACCTCTGTTATATGGGTGCCTGTGAATAATGACGGGTCTGCCTGGATAAGTGGAAGTGCAGAGCCAGGCATAATGGTGCACTCCAAACAACACCAGGAAAACAAAAGGATTCATAGACTTCAGGAAATCCAGTAGAACAAGTCTAGAAGGTAAAGACTAAACCAGTGAAGATGAAGTAGAGCAGGTTTCAAAATCCTTGGTGACCACAGCATTAAGAACGAGTCATGGTCTCTCAAAAGCTTCCTGCCGAAGACAACATAAGAACATCTATACTTCCTAAAAAAACATAGAAAAGAACCCATCTGCAACAACTGGTGGACGTCTACCACTGCACTACAGAAAACAACCTAACTTAGCGCACAACAGTGTTTTACTCCACTGTAGTCCATAAAGTCTGACACTGAATAGTCAATGCTACTAAATGCATTAGTAGTTCTGAACAGTCTGACACGTTTCCATCAGCCACTGTCTCCAGAGCCCCCCAACATTACCAAAGATCTATTGTTATCCAACTGAACTTGAAACCACTTTTAAATGAAGGTGACCAGATTTCTGAAATGAAAACCGAGAACATTTCCATATCTGAAAACGGAGGACATTTCCCAGCTCAATACATAATTACAATATCTAACGTTTTGTCTGTTGTACTGTAAAAAACTATGGAAAAAACTGGGTAGTAACTAGGCAACTTTGTAAACCATGTCAGAAAATCATACAGTAGCCTACAATGGTGAGTGAAGCTATGGTAAACTATGGAACACCCAATAAGGAAAATGCAGGGATTGGCCACCATAAACGGGGACTGTCAACGGGAAATAGGGGCATTTGGGCCCCACTTTACCCTCACCATTTGGATGGACATCACACCTATGTCACACAAGTAGCCGCTCGTGGCAGAAGTGGTGAAGGTAACAGATTGAAGCAGATAATTAAAACGGATTGCATTCGCCATTGGCAGGTTAGCATCAGTAATCAAATTAGCTAGCCCTGCTTTGCAATGTCAAATATTTGTAAGAAATTTGAGCGTAACACATGTAATTCACTTAGTATGGCTACAAAGTTGGAGTAGAACAATTTATTTGCTCTTGTAGCTGTGTAGCCTTTAGCATGCTAATGAGCCAACCAGCAGAGGACAGTGATGAAGTTGTATCAGCAGTCATGAATAACAGATGGAGAAGCTTGTAACTGGAAGAGTTCAGCTGGAAATGGGGTGAACATGTCAGGTGATTGACATCTGGTTCTTGAGAATGGAGTAAGCACACTCATGCAACACATACACATACACATACACACACACCTACACACACCTACACACACTTCACATACAGAAAATGCAGAATAAATTGCAGAACTTAAACCTGGGTTCACAGTGGGGGCAGCAGTTGATAGCAAGTGAAGGATCAGGTCTACATGGTGTTGCATTAGAGCATTGTCTGTACCCTTAGCACCAAATATGGAGGATAAGTTGAACCAATACATTTGAGAACCAGTCACATGTGTCCCATGGGAACATTCCATGGATACCTTATTGGAGAGGAATTTTCCATAAATAAAATACAGGGACAACCTATATATATATATGTGCAATCTATAGTATACGTCACAAGGTATAGAGGTCTGTGTCTTAGTAACTTGGGCTTAGACAGCAGCTGACAGAGCATACTGACCCTATTTCTTGATTGGATGGTCTGTGCTGCCCAAACCAGATTAAAGTGCTGTTAACTGACAACTTCAAAATGCCACAAGTTAAAGACCTTACATTTCTGCAAGTAGGGACCTTACATTTCATTGCAAATTGTCTTCATAACTAAACATCATGCTGCTTATTCTAGAATGGAGATTGATATTTACTGTTTTATTCATTATCATTATTGCTGTATTATTTATGGTTTTAAAATGCTAAGTATATCAGTTTATTGGTATAGCTTGTCCCTGGCTGTTTTCAGGATTGAAAATGGAAATGCATTAGGTCGCAATGATTTCTAGGCCAGTTTTTCTGCTGCAGTTGTTCAGATTGGTGTTTGTCTGATCCCTTGCCCCTCTGAGGGCTCATCTAACACACTTCACTTGAGCTAATAAAGAAACACAGCCATTAAGATGGTGCAGAGTCCAAGTGGATGAGGGATGCTAACTCTCTGGGGTCTGCGAGCACACCTGCACATCAAAACTGATGTTTCTATACGGCGCAGAAATATGGTTCAAACGTTTCTTGAATCTGTAGCCTGGCTTTCAATTCCATATCACTGCGAGATTATACATGACTTACAGAATTATAAGGCTATGAAGAGGGTTTGAGATACACGTCATCTGCCTTTCACTGTGTGTAATTGGTAGATTTGTGTGTCCATCTGCACGTTATGTGAAACTGACCAATGGGCACTTAGGAAATCACTGATGATCGCCACAGCGATATATTTTTGTATTATATTAGCATTTTTCTAATCAGGGGTCTGACAAACAGGGCCTATTTTTGGTATTAATATAACACAGCAGTGCCGTCAAAATTAGACTAATTTTAAAATTTGACACTATTATAATTTTTTCTAATGTGCTTCGTGTCTTCTTTTCAGGATAAGGCAAAGCAGTGTGGAGGAGTTTTTCTACAAGACAGTTCATATTTTTTTTCTCTTTGATGTTCAAACAGAATAACCTTTTTGTTCATCAACGGTCCAATGTCATCTCTCTCTCAGCCTCTCTTTCACTCTCTGGCTCTGTTTGCTTGTCAATAAATGTTGACTGAAATTTGCCTTGCAGTCCTGGTTGTGATTTCAATTAAACTATTTTCCTGTTTTGAGGTGTATGCTCTGCGATCAGGAGCAGTTCTAAGTTTAATAACAGCATGGATCTATTAGTGGTTTATTTTTTGTTCCCTGCCCTTCTTTTTGCAGTGTGCTGACATTAAGAATGCAAAAGGTTCGTTAAGGATTATGTGCTAATATTTAGTGTGTTTCGCTTATTACTGTGCTGTAGCAAGTCTCTCTCAAGACCTCAAGCGATTTGCTTTAGAAACCAGCATTTTCTACTTATTTCGAAGCTTTGAACACTTATGTCTAGACTGGGACCACCATATGTTAAGATGTTTTGTCACTTTCTCCTCAAATTCAGTGTTTACGTCTTGTATTTTAGCTGTTTTTGCAGTGTAAAACCCATTAGATGATCCAGGCCTGAAGGCAGCAGTGACTTTTTATATTGTTTTGCCTGACTGCAATATAAAACATGCTTTCTTTTACTTCCTCTTTCACACACACACACACACACACACACACACACACACACACACACACACACACACACACACACACACACACACACCCACACACACACACACGCACACACTCAAAACATGTTGAGGCCAGAGCTCGGAAGCTCCCTCAACATGTGTGTATAATTCAATATTCATGCAGACCAAGGAAAAAAGGAAAAAAGAACATAATATGTGGGAGATTAAAATCTGTCCACACTTGTTTATATTTTATGGGTTTTATACTAAATTATAAAATATAATCACTGCCATATGGCAACATGATGCCACAATAGATTCTGCGAGTGCTGCTGATAGACAACCGGATATGTTCATCATGTTTCTACATTACATTCACATTTTATTTAGATTCCTATATTTCATGTTGCATTCGAATTTCTTAAATTATTTATACATATTTGGCAATTATGCACATATTTCCCATGCCTTTGTGATGAATGTAGCCATGGCAGTATTTTCATTCACTCCCATATTACAGATTGCAGGTCGAATGGCAACAAAATTCTAAGTAGGCACTAATTTTTTTAGATTTCCATTATTTATGCCATTGTTGATAAGACAAATCATAAAAAATGTCCACATGCATTTCAGAATTCATGCCATAAAAGGTTAAAAGTTTAGGTTCAATATGTGGCAACACAAAATGCCAATGCCTTTTTAAAACCCATCTGAATGCCCATTCAACAGAAAGTGATTTTCAACCTCTCAGACTCACTAGACACTTCGCCTTCCCATACAGCAACATCCCTCGCGTGAAAACACACTACACACCTGCTGTATTCCCTGTTCTATTGATTTAAATATTAGCTTACTCGTGTCCTACATTCTATTGCAGCAGACATTATACCCTACATTCAGCGTACGTGACATCGCAGTTTTCCTGATGAGAAGGTCTATGTTCTCTACTCACTCAGCTCCACATCTACTCTGATGCATGACTCCTCATCACCTCCGCCTTTCTACACAGTGGGCAGATGTTATTTTTGCATTTATTATTACTTTCGTGTACCTTTCCTAGTGTATATATGAGCAGCATCAATCTCTCGACACGGTGTATTCAGCACAGTTTTTATTCTGCAGAACTTTCCAATTTATTTCTGTGTAACTTTCTCAATACTTCTTACTTTTTCAATTTCTCTCAGTACATCTGTAGAGAAGAGCCTTATAACTCAATTTCCTTTTTCTGTACAGTGAATATAAAAGGAGCTGAACAGTGGTCAGAAATCAGTTTTTTTCCTTGTGACAATGAATTTGGTCTCTCTCTGCAAACCCCTGTTTGTTATCAGATGTGTTTCGATATGAATTTTGTACTGTGGACTATTGTAATAAAGTATTTTTAAAGAGGATGTTTATATGCTGTACTGTTATTATATAGTGCTCCTCACCTTTGCAGCTGCTTATTTATTTTTTAGCAGGACTGATCATGCATTTTTTAAAATATCTATTAATATAATATCAGTGCCCATATCCGGCATTGTTCCTGTTCCATTTCATCTTCTCTTTTTGATGTTTATGTACAAAAAACAGTCATCAATTATTTTTACACGACTGTGTCCATCATCTCTCTGTCTCTGGAAAAGAATCAGTGAATTTTGTGAATGTGCCTTAAAGAGTGATCTATGT
Organism: Pygocentrus nattereri; assembly: GCF_015220715.1. NCBI lineage: Eukaryota > Metazoa > Chordata > Actinopteri > Characiformes > Serrasalmidae > Pygocentrus > Pygocentrus nattereri. Next base: position 14,389,459 of record NC_051237.1, read on the forward strand.
AAATGATAACTCTCCTGATTGGCCGCTCTGCATTGTGTTTGGTAGAAAAAGCAGTCTATGCTGAAACTTTATAACTGCACTGTGAGTGGGTGGGGCTAAACTGTTGTGTTATGGGCGTTTTGCCTGGAATGCAAGGATAAAGAGTTGTATATCTTCCAGAAGCACATTAGTGAGGTCAGACACTGATGTTGGACGAGAACTCAAGGCTCGAAGTCTCCGCTCTAATTCATCCCATAGTTGCTCTATCAAGTGCAGACCAGTCAAGTTCTTCCACACCAAACTTGCTCATCCATGCTTTGTGCACTGGTGCGCTGTCACGTTGGAACAGGAAGGGGCCGTCCTGAAACTGTTCCCACAAAGGGAGCATGAAATTGTTCAAAATCTCTTGGTCTGGTGAAGCATTAAGAGTTCCTTTCACTGAAACTAAGGGGTTGAGCCCAACTCCTGAAAAAGAACCCCACACCATAATCCCCCCTCCACCAAACTTTACACTTGGCACAATGCAGTCAGACAAGTACTGTTCTCCTGGCAGCTGCCAAAGCCAGACTCATCCGTCAGATTACCAGACGGAGAAGCTGATTCGTCACTCCAGAGAACTCGTCTCCACTGCTCTAGAGTTCAATGGCGGTGCTTTACACCACTGCATTCAATGATTTGCATTGCGCTTGGTGATGTAAGGCTTGGATGCAGCTGCTCGGCCATGGGAACTCATTCCATGAAGCTCTCTACACTGTTCTTGAGCTAATTTGAAGGCCACATGAAGTTTGGAGGTCTGTAGTGATTGACTCTGCAGAAAGTTGGTGACCTCTGTGCTCTATGCGCCTCAGCATCCGCTGACCCCGCTCTGTCATTTTACGTGACCTACCACTTTGTGGCTGAGTTGCTTTCGTTCCAATTCACTTCCACTTAGCTATCATACCACTGACAGTTGACTGTGGAATATTTAGTAATGAGGAAATTTCATGACTGGACTTGTTGAACAGGTGGCATCCTATCCCGGTACCACGCTGGAATTCACTGAGCTCCTGAGAGCGACCCATTCTTTCACTAATGTCTGTAGAAGCAGTCTGCAGGACTGGGTGCTTGGTTTTATACATCTGTGGCCATGGAAGTGATTGGAACGCCTGAATTCAATGATTCGGATGGGTGAGTGAATAGCTTTGGAAATATAATGTGTGGGATGTGAGGATGTGCTAATTCACTTTCACTTAGACAATCAACAAAACATGTCATTTGACTTTGTGTTCAAACTTTTGCATATGATTGTACGTAAATGCACCGGTTTTCAGGACAGCACAAAAACAATGAATTCAAATGAGCCAATTTTGTATCTTTGCTTCAGTATATGGACCAAATGGACCAGAGAGTGAATGATACATTTTGAAACTTTAACAAAGATCACACGTTGAATCAAACTATTTTTTTTTTAATTCTTTTCTCCATGATATGAGTGAGGCCTTTAAGACTGAAGGGTTTATTAACGGCAGTATAAATGCATGCTGTGAACGCAAAGAGAGGCTGCTTTGGTGAGAAAGTGCTATGTTGCACAAGTTGTGGAGATGCAGTGGATAAAGGGGAGAGCGCTGTTGCAAGCTTTCTGCCTGTGTTTATGGAGCTACTGCCCTGCCTAGTCCAATTAGAGACGGGAGGATGCTGGTCCAATCTGAAATTGAAATGAGCTTTGGCTGCAGGGCTAGCTGGGCTGGTGCTAGTGCCAAAAGAGAGAGCCGATGGACACTTGCTTGCTGGAGGACGACTTTGCTTGTTTGTCCTATGCTACACTCATGGAAATGTCTCTCTTTTCTTTCTCTCTCTCTCTCTCTCTCTCTCTCTCTCTCTCTCTCTCTCTGTCTCTCTCTCTCTCTCTCTCTCTCTCTCTCTCTCTCTCTTTCTCTCTCTCGCTCTCTCTCTCTCTCTCTCTCTCTCTCTCTCTCTCTCTCTCTCTCTCTCTCTCTCTCCCTCTCATGGTGCCACATCAGGCTAACGAGGCCAGGAGCAGCCATGGTGCATAGCAAGCTGGCTTACTTCCAGAAGCCTCCCCTGTCTCTCCTACCTCTGATTTCTCAAGGACTTTTACAGCAGCTGGTGTTCCAGCAGATGCAGCCTTCCAGCACGTGTCATTCACCATGGTGCCATGCTGAAGACCTGCAAGGCATTGCATTGGCGTTTCCCTGCACACAAGGAACATTTTGCCCTTCTTGTGCTATTTGTTTCTCTCTCTCACTCCCTCTATATTTGTATCGGTCTCTCACCTAGACTTTCTGTCAACACCTGACGTCTTGCCCTTTACTGTTCCTGGCTGGTAAGGTACTTAAATTTAAAATCAAATAGTACAACATAAAATGACATTAAGCCACTTTATTGTAGATACTACAGCTGAAATTATCAATTGGCTTCATTCAATTACTTGATTAACCCTAAAAACAGCTTTTTCTGCCATGTAATCTACTCCTCCCCTTTAACAGTGTACTTTCTATGTGCTGTTTTTGTAAGTACATTGTTGTTCAAAAGTCAGAGACCACTCCTCATTTATTTAATTTCCGTTCAAAAGGCCATTAAGCGCAAGTTGTTAATTCTTCAGGAGATATTTCTGAGGAGGTTGGATATAAGATAACCCTTTGGTCAACAAGTGAAAAAAAAACAAAACAGTAGTTTCCAAAACTGGAGTTCAAAAAATTATCAAAAGATCCTAACAACCAAACTCCTAACAACCATGCAAGACCTGATAGACCACCCGAATGGCCCCCATCAGATAAAAAGGACTTAAAGCTTTCATCTTTGAGAGAGAGGAGAAAATCAGGCTACGCTCACATTACCAGGCAGAAGTGGCACAAGTCCGTTTTTTTGCCCTAATGTGACTCAGATCTGATGTTTTCAGGGCTGTGTGAACACGCAAATCTGATCTTTCCAAATCCAACCTGAGTATCTGACTCGTGGCCATGTGACCTTAATGTGAACGCTCAGATCGTAATTCATGTGCTTGTCTCCCCTGTGCGTGCACCATCATTTAGCATTACATTGGCAGCAGTGCCAAACAGAAGTTAAAACCTGTGAACGGTGGAAAAGCAGCACATCTCACCCTTTTGACCTTCATCTCACTCTAATAATGAACAGCTGAGAGCTGATCAGAGATATTTATCTTTGCAGCGAAGGCTCGTTCTGACCGTTAGTCTGTTTGCAGTGGTGGACAGTAACTAAGTAAATGTAATTAGTTACTGTACTTAAGTAGTTTTTTTGTGTATCTGTACTTTACTTAAGTTTTTCCATTTTGGGCAACTTTTTACTTTCACTCCACTACATTTCAGAGTAAAAAAACTTTTTACTCCACTACACTTTGAGAAATCTGTCGTAACATGTAACATGTTGTAACATGTCAAAATGAAAGAACCACAAAGCCAGAGCACCAATCAGGGCACAGCAGTCACTTTGTTCTGAGCTGGTTTTGACCTGTTGGTCATACCGACCCAGTGCAGCACACAGTTCAATGTCAGTGCAGCAGTGTAGACATTTGCGAGCACATACGTCCCTAAATGATGATCTAACCTAACTTTGTGTAAATAGAGCACAGTATAGAAATATGTCCACATATGCAGTCGTGACTGGCGTGTTTCTTTTTTTCTGAATTCATACAAACACTTTCATTTTATAGTAAATTAGTTTTGGTTAGTTTGTGTTTATGAACAGAGGCCTACAGATCAACACAGTAAAGGAAACTTATTTGTGATCCTGAGTTTAAAGCCAGTTTTTATTCAACTTGTAACTAATTTACAAAGTAATCTTAAACTGAAACTTTGCTTGTGTGTAAAAGTGATTTCAGAGCCACTCGGTTCTCCCTGATGGAAACTGTTTACCTTCAGTGTTTTGTGCTTATGATCATTTTAATAGACGTCAGCGTCACTAATTAATGACGTTCTATTAAAAGACTGGTTTACCAAGAGAGACGCTGGAGGACTTTCACCTGAAATGAGTTCATGAAGCCAGTCTGGTTATAAAAATGATAACAGGACATCAGAGCCAGAATTACTCTTTTAGTACTTTTACTTTATACTTAAGTACATTTGAAGCCAAATACTTCTGTACTTTTACTCGAGCTGAGGTCTAGAGTAAGGACTTCTACTTTTACTGGAGTAATATTTTACCTTGGGTATCTCTACTTTAACTCAAGTACATGATTTGTGTACTTCGTCCACCTCTGTGTGTTTGCTGATGATACACTTGACCCACGTGATTCATTCGCGTGACGTTACTGAGGAGGATGTGCATATGCGGGGTCATTTCATAGCGCTGGTTCGTTACATTAATGACAGATGTGAGTCACTTACCTAAACTTAAAGGTGTGAACCATCGTGTCAGAGAGATCGGATCTGAGGAAAAAACAAATCGAATTTAAACAATGAGGCTTGTAATATGAACGTAGCTTCAGTCTCTACTGTTGCTTCAGATCTGAAAAACCCACAGATGTCCGTCCTTCCACTGTGTGAAGACAACTCAACACTCTGAGTCTGAAAGGATGTGTAGCTGATGAGAACACAACCTGTAAATCAAAAGAGGCTGTCGGTGTTCTCAAACCACAGGACCGACCACCCAAGTGTCCAGCCCTCAACATGACTGAATGGATTTGGAATCACTTTAAATCATGAGAAACAACATTCTCACTGTCCAATGGAAACCACGTATCTCCTTTTTTTGTTGATTTCTAGTTTTCTACATCATTTCATGGTCTCTCACTTTTGCACAGTACTGTTCATCCTAAGTAAAGAAAATGATCTGACAGCCAGACATTCATAGATTTTATGTTGGTTGTGTCACAGATTCTCTTTTAAAACAAGCCAATGCATGACTAGGAGTGTACATCACACTTCAGCCACCTTTTATCATTCATTGTTCTGATGAAAGGAATCAATAATGAGCCCTTAGTGATCTGAGTTCTGATCAGAATGTGTGCTCGCCCTCGCCCAGAGACTATTGATGTACATTCAGCAATAATGGCAGCATTATTTTCTAAAGTGGAAGGAAAGAAGCACACAATGCTACATCTTAGTATACCCTGCACAGACATTCACGCAGCTATGCTCGGGGCAGGTTTTAATGAGTGAAAGAGCACGTTGTCACAGTCTCTCAATGCATTGTGTTAGGCTTGAAAGGGTTAAAAAGATTTGATTCAATTTTACCTTGTCAATGTATCAGTAGTGGTTAGTTGGCAATTTGCATGATAATTATGCATATTTTAAATGATTCCACTGAATGGACCATTGTCTCTCTTACAGTAAAAAACAGCCTGATGGACACACTCGTTTATATACAGTTCTGTGCAAATTCAGAAGCTGCACTTCATTTATTTCAGTTCCAGTTATTCATTTTTCAGGAGATGCTTGTGTGAGGGCTGGACACAAGATAATCCACTTGCATAAAGAAGAGGAAAGTCAAGGTCTCTAAAACTGGAGTTCAAAGAATTATTTAAAGATGCAGAGGAAACTGAAACCAGGCTCCACTGCTGCTTCAGATCTGAAAAAAAATCGACAAGTGCTTCTGTCCATCCCACCACTGTGAGAAGACAACTCAACACTCTGAGTCCGAAAGGATGTGTCAATATGCTGTTACTGAGAAAAGGAAATAGCCGAAAAAGATCAGTCAAAGAAGCTGCTGGTGTTCTTCAGAACAATGGGCTGACCACCTCAGAGTCCAGACCTCATCATCACTGAATGTGTTTGGGACTACTTGGATCATGAAAAACAGTACATGCAACCAGTTTCTAAGACCAAGCAACTTTTGCCAGTAGAAGCAATATACAGCATTAAAATAAATACAAGCAAACAGAAATACAGTAAAAAACCAAAAGAATTGAGTCTTTTCAAAAGGAGTAGAGATGTCGTGAACTAGTTAAGAGCACAAGTTTGGTTCCAGATATCCTCTCAGGGCCTCCAGCCATCACAGAGATTTGTCCAATTGCACCCCAGCTTACCTAATTTAAATTAATGAAGGACTGATTAGCCAAACCAGGTACAAATAACACTGGGCTGCCACGTGGAGAGTGAGCTGAATACATTACCTTACATAAACATACATTAACATACATAAAATGACTACCTCTTGTAGTGATATTAGTATTAGTGTTTTTCTGAGAAAATAATGTTTGCTGTCTAATTAAAAAGCTTTTTAAAATTTTATCAGGGGTCTACGACTTTAGCACAGCACAGCATGTTTTGCAGCCTTTTTTCCTAACGCTGAAAAACGAACAGTTTGTTCTTAAAGGTCATTTCAGCTGGAAATGAAATAAATAAAAGGGTGGTCTCTGACTTTTGCACAGTACTGTATTTACTGTCTTCTTAAAGGCTTCCAATGAAGGGTTTTTCAAAAGTCTATGTTTTGTTTGTCATTTATAAGTGCATTTTTACTCTTTGACTTAAAAAAATGGTTTAATATTATGTAGACTGCTTACTGATTGATTAACCCTTAAAGTCACAGGCTTATTACATCGTAAGGCTTATTATTCAGTAACTATATGGACTGAAATGCAAGCTAGCTGAACTATTCTTAGGTTATAGAAGTGTGAAATAAAAATTTGGGCCTGCTTGTGGGCCCTGGCCATTTAAGGGGTTAATCGAAGACTGAGTGATTGGAAATATAATCGATTGTGACAACCATAGGAGACAGGGTTACAGCCAATAGACCAGGATATCTTTAGGAAATCTATTTTTCTAGACAGCGGCAGACTAACATTAATTATTTGCACACCATGAAGCAAGAAGCGCATGTAGTTCAATGAATGATTTAACCCCTCTCATTGTGGAACACGCAGAAAAGCTGCGTATGAACCAGGCCTGATCTGCAGCAGGGATAGAACAAAACGCTGTCAGTTCTTCTTCCTGTTCTACACGGGTAATGGAGTTTACACGGTGAAGCAGAGCTCCAGATCAAAAACTCAACCGTGATTCTTAACGCCCCACGTTATATTCATCCACTGGAGGGCACTCTCTTTAACTCTGGTTAGCGGTCTGACTTCCTGTTGGAAGATATGTGTCATTGCGTAGCTCTGGTTAGTCATATTCTGCTATGTTGAGAACTGTAGGTGATATGAGGAAAAGATCTCTGTGTGTAAACGTGTGGTTGCCACATCTGTGCCCTCAATTGTTAGTGATGACCCTCTGCTAGCAGCTATACTCACACAGAACACTGTGCCCGGCATCTATGAGTACATTCTTTAAAAAGATGGTCCTCTAATGGCTGTTTAGTAAAGGGAATGGTTCTATTTAGAACTATGAGTACTAGATAGCACCATAACTTAAATGACTTTTGCATGGTGAAATGGTTCTTCAGATTGAAGGAAATGATGTTGTATACGGCTCTACATAGAAGCTTTTCTATATCTGTTCTATATAGCACCATATAACGCCAAAAAGTGTTCTTCTACTGTTATGACGGCAAACTTGTAACAATATCAGAACCCTTTTTAGGTGCTATACAGAACCATTTTTAAAAAGGCTCTACATAGACCCACATACAACACATTCTCCATCAATCTGAAGAACCATTTCACCTGGCAAAGAACCATTTAAGCATAAAATGGTTCCATATGGAGCTAATGGTTCTAATTAGAACCAATGCCTTTCCTAAAGAACCTTTGAAGAGCCATCTTTTAACTGTGTAGTCTCAGTTGAGAGTGGACTGTTCATTTATATCACTTTGATTAAACACATCCAAAGTTGTGAATTGGAAGTATTACATTTTGGAAAGCTTCAGATTGATAGTAGCTCACAAAAGTGAGTGCATCCCTCACATTTGTGCAAATATTTTATTATATCTTTTCATGGGACAACACTATAGAAATGAAATTTGGATATAATTTAAATTAGTCAGTGCACAGCTTACATAGCAGTATAGATTTTCTGTCCTCTGGAATTAACGCAATACACAGCCATTAATGTCTAAATAGCTGGCAACACAAGTGAGTCCACCTCACAGTGAACATGTCCAAATTGTGCTCAAAGTGTCAATACTTTGTGTGACCACCTTTATTATCTAGCGCTGCTTTAACCCTCTTGGGCATGGAATTCACCAGAGCTGCACAGGTTGGTATGGTAATCCTCTTCCACTGTCCACATGATGACATCACAGAGCTGGTGGATGTTAGACACCTTATGCTCCTCCATCTTCCACTTGAGGATGCCCCACAGGTGCTCAACTGGGTTTAGGTCTGGAGACATACTTGGCCAGTCCATCACATTTACCTTCAGCAAGGCAGTTGTCATCTTGGAGGTGTGTTTGGGGTCGTTATCAAGTTGGAAAACATTTACATTTACATTTACAGCATTTAGCAGACGCTCTTATCCAGAGCGACTTACAAGAAGTGCTTTGTCTACTACAGAAAGTATCTTTGATAGTTACCAAAAGGTTAGAGAAAAAGACAGTCCTGAGCTCAGATACTGCTAGAAACTAAAGTGACTGTAGATACCCAGAAAAAAGACCACAGAACTCTGCCATGCAATGCAATACAATACAATACAATACAGTAAACTACAGTACACAGTGCATTCAACAATAAAGTAAACTACAATACACAGTGCAATACAATAAAGTATGATATATAAGTGCAGCACAATATATTGCAAATAATACTTAATTCAACGCTCTCAACTGCCATACAGCACAGTTTCCGAAGGGAAGGGATCCTGCTCTGCTTCAGAATGTCACAGTACATGTTGGAATTCATGTTTCCCTCAAAGAACCACAGTTCCCCAGTACCGGGAGCACTCATGCAGCTCCAGACCATGATGCTACCACCACCATGCTTGACTGTAGGCAAGAGACAGTTTTTTGGCACTCCTCTTCAGGACGCCACCACCGTGCTGGACACCATCTGAGCCAAACAAGCTCAGGTCTTGGTCTCGTCAGACCACAGGACATGGTTACAGTAATCCATGTTCTTGGACTGCTTGTCTTCAGCAAACAGCTTCAGAAGAGGCTTCCTTCTGGGACGATGGCCACCCAGACTGGGTTGATGCATTGTGCAGTGTATGGTCTGAGCACTGACAGGCTGTTCTCCCACTTCTTTAACCTCTGCAACAATGCTGGCAGCACTCATGTATCTATTATGGATATGATGCTGAACACATGGACTCTTTGGTCAACCCTGGCGAGGCCTCTTCCGAGTGTAACCTGTCCTGGAAAACCACTATATGACCTTGGTCACTGTGCTGTAGCTCAGTTTCAGGGTGTTAGGAATCTTCTTCTAGCCTAGGCCGTCTTTGTGGAGAGCAACAATTCTATTTCTCACATCTTCAGAGAATTCTTTGAGGTGCCATGTTGAATATCCAGTGGCCAGTATGAGTGAATTGTACCCAAGACATAAAATTTAACAGCCCTGCTCCCCACTGACACCTGGAACCTTAACTCTGACGAGTCACATAACACCAGGGAGGGACAAGGGAGGCACAATTGGGCACATTTTGGACATGTTTTCTGTGAGGTGGACTCACTTGTGTTGCCAGCTATTTAGACATTAATGGCTGTGTGTTATTTTCAGAGGACAGTAAATCTGCACTGCTATACAAACTGGGCACTGACTACTTTAAGTTATATCCAAGTTTCATTTCTATGGTGTTGTTCCATGAAAAGATATAATAAAATATTTGCAGAAATGTGAGGGTTGTGCTCACTTTTATGAGGTACTGTATATACTTTCTAGGATGTATATGACTTATGAAAAACTTAACGTAATCCATAAGACACAAAGCCTAGTAGTTGCAAGTCAAGGCTTGGACAGCTTTCAACTTGCCAGAAGAACCTTTTAATTGTGTGGATGGTCTTTGAACTTGAAAAAAAAACCATTCTTCACACTAAACATTTAAGATGGTTCTTTAAAGAATTATCCATTGAAATCTTCTTCTGGGAACCAGAAAAGGTTCTTCTTTGACATCACTGTGAAAAACTCTTTCCATTTGGCACCTTTACTTTTATAAGTCTCGAAACACATTCAATTATACCACAAGTGCAGCCACTTTGTCTTACTACTGCTAAACAATTCAATTACTGGAATGACTGAAACCTTCAGAGCACACAATGACTTTCATCTTCTAGCACTACTCCTGCTCCACTAGAAAAACCTTTGTAACAGGATCTTTATGACTGTTGTAATAAACAAATAGATGCTGAATTTAGATTTGCATATGGGGGGGGGGGGGGTTGCAGCATCATCACAGATGACTTGATTGAAGAAAAAACAAGACGACAGCAACGGAAATATTCCTGTATCTGTATGCCGTTATTAACTCAATATTATACGTATGCATTATTTACAAATTAAATGTTACAAAACAATGCTTTCATTTAAACTCTTATTGCAAATCAGTTCTCATCTTGGCCGGGTCAGCAGAAAGCTTCTCTTCTTGAAGTGATTACTGAGGTTCAGCTTAGCTAAACATCTCAAGCAAACTTGCAGACACTTTTGTATGATAATAAGACAATTTACAACCATGATTGCAAAATTACTCTTGATTGTGAGTAAACACAAATAGTTATTTACCCATTTTCATGTCACAAAAGTGTGCTCTGCAATCAAAGTGCCTGGAAAGGACTTGGTAAATATGGAATTAGCGCAGCAATACAATGTTTCCTCAAATTATGCTAACAAGACCTTTGTCGGGCTATTTATAACACACCAGAGCGTAGCATCGGAAAATGTTCTACAAATAATTAAAGGGCTCTGAGCATTCCCTTTTTAAAACAGCACAGTTCTGACACCCATTCAGCCAAATCCCTGATACTCCAACATCAAACTCAGAGCAACATGCCTTTACAAGCCAACAACCATCCAGACACCAATAAGGAAACAAACAGGCACTAGAGAATGGAATGGCTGTGGCCCTATTGACCTTTGAAAGCTTGTGTGCAGATGATTTGTATTTCTATCCACTGCAGTGCATTTCCATTCCATGTGTATGGAAGGCCTGGGCATGATTTTTTCCCCTTTTGTCTGTGAAGTTATTTTCCTTTGTTTTCTCAAGATCTAATAGAAAAATATTGTTTTCCTGAGATCTGCAGTTAGTCATGCCATTATCACAGCATAACAGATATTGGTTAATTGAGATAACTCTCTTTATGTGGTAAGAAATGCATGAGAAATCAGTGGTTGCCTCGTGATGATAGAAATAACTTGAGATGTCTAGAAAACAAAAGAAAACACAGAAAAACAGTGAAAAAAACCCAAACAAAAGAAAAACAAAGCCATGTTTGCGTGATTTTCCATATCCATATCCATATATGCGTGATTTCAAATGCAGTGTAGGGCAATGCAAGTATAATTTAAGCATGAATAAAAATAAGAATCTAATTCTAATATGCAAGTCTGAAGCGCGGTAGTGAAGTGTACAGGCTCTGAAACGCGCAGGCGATGTGGTTGTGAGTGGGCTGCAGGGCTGCACTGCTGTAACTCCGCCCACTTTCTGGCCGTGTTTCTCTCTGTCAGGTGGAACTTTAAGAAGTGCGGCCGGCCTGCTCTGCGCTCCCATGCCGAGATTTTAGCCCTTGTTCCACCTGTGTTTCATCCTCCGGAATGTGTGTCCGGTGCTGAACCCCGAGCAGTGATCTTCTACAGGTCAGTGAAGTGCTTTCTAATCGGAAGTCCGAGTCAGTTATTAATAAAGTCGTTTGAGGCGAAGCCAACCCCCGCGAAAGGCTCCGAGCTCGAAAGACTGGAAGCGACGAGGCTCTTCACACAGACTAAAAGTGGGAAAGGTCGTGAAAGTCTGTTTTCGAGGCTGAGCTTTGGGGTTACCTCACTTTCTTTGAGTCGAGGCGACAGAAGGAGACTGTGTGGGGTGTGAGAGCTGTGGTGTTCCTATCTGGCTCTTTAGCTGAAGTAGTTTGGCTCAGAGACGCGGTAAAATGCACAGTTTTTATGAACGCAGGCCCGGAATGTTCTCCGTTCGCGGACTCAGATGGGTGTGAAGGTGTGGAAAGCTCGGGTGTCCTCCTGCTCCGCTGCACATTGCTCGGTTTTCTCAGTGTCTGTGTTTCATGACCGCCCTACTGAGCTCCGCCGCTGCCTGCGCGCAGTGGCATGCCCGATTATACACACTGGAAGGCAATGAAGCCTAAAAAGAGGGCATTGGTACCAGACCCGAGCTGTGGGTCAGGTGAATTCAGCCTTTGTTGTCAGATTCCGTCCCGTAAGCCCCTGCATGAATTGGTCCCCGCCTCAGTGGATTCCTTGACCGGAAAAACCTGAGCCTGTCCCCGGCTGTGGGAAGCTGGCTGCAGCTTGGGGTTTTGTGGATTACTTTCCTCAAGGATGCGGTGCAAGTGCATAGGAGAGGGATTTTATCCCTGCTAGACTGCTGTGGTTCTAAACCTGTGGCACTTAACACACACCTTTCACACTTAAAAGATGGTTCTTCACTAAAAGCAGTGGTTCTGCTTAGAACCATGAGTTCTATGGAGAACCTTATTGAAAATGGCCAGCACTTTTTTAACCCAGAAGCACGTGCAGCACGTTCTCCACCTGTCTGAAGAACCGTTTAAGCTTGGATAGAACTCATGGTTTTATAGAACCATTGCTTTTACTGAGGAACCCTTGAAGAACCATCTTTTTTAAGTGTGTATCTTCTGAATCTAGTTTTCTTATCTGGGTTCTGGGGCTTCTAGATTCAGCTCATGTAAGTACAAACAGTCCTGAAGCATCTCCAGACAACCAGTTCTTTACAGAACCCGTGTGAAAGGCTCCTGCATGACCTGCTGACAATAATGGAACTTGCTTCTCAGTCCCAGATTAGATCCGTTCAACTGATTTGCCATTGTGAATGTTAAGCAGAGGGTATAATGATTTGGTGTCCTCAATGGTTCTCGACACCTTTTAGTAGAACCTTTATGAGAGGCTTTTTAAAAATGGTTCAGTCTGATCGTAATGTGTGCATAACAGCAGGTCAAATGAAATGGGTTCAGTAGGTTTGCTGTGTTGTTTGTCGGAGAGAAAACCTCTCTGAAGCGTGAGAAGATGTGTCCCTGCATGACACTGGCTTTAATTTGTCAGTCAGGTTCTCATATTGCAGTCAGGGCATAGTCCTGCATCGTAGTCACATATGTGTTTGAAAGTATCTGGACAATTTCCCCTCCAAACCACCTCAAAGCTGAAAATAAAAGATTCGTGTCCACTTCTCAGTATTTCTATGTAAAACATCTTCAAGGCTGTGGAGGACTGTAGTGGTTTCATTAGCATGCACACACTTCCTGAGAACTGTAGTGGTTTCATTAATATTCGCTGTACCTGCTATCACACATTTTGAAACGCTTATTTCCACATGCTGCTGTCTGATTCGTTGAGCTTAAATGAGCGACAATCATAATGTCACATCTAACCCAGGACAGCAACCTGAAATAAGAGAGGAACAGAGATAACTGAGAAATATATTTGGCGGTTATCTCTTCTATCTCCTCTTCTTTTCTAGACGAGTTCTCATGTAACTCAAAGCCAAAACAGTTATGAAGAACTTTAAGTGAGTTGTCATTGATTTTATGTATTTTGTTATAAACTATAAAATCAGTACTACTAATACATAACATTCATTTATAAGAATGTTATCCTGTTTTTCTTATGATGGGATTAAAAAGGAACCAACAATAGTTTTGTAGTGTAGATTGAGACTAGACACTAGACGTAAACCAATTGTTTACTCACACTTTAAACAATTTTGGGAGCACCTAGACAGGTCGAGATAGTAAAGGGTGAAAAAGTGAATGGGTCTCATTCACCAACCGTTCTGAAGACGAAGTTTCTTCTTAAAATCAGCTTATGAAGTCACAGAGATTCTGACATTCGCTGATGTTTTGTTATTTGGGATGTGTTCTTTAGGTAAGAACAGGATCTACACACACACAAAGGTGCAGACAGTTCCACAGTGTAAGAACATGCCATGAATCTGACATCCGACTTTTTCTGTGGACCTTTCTGAAGAACAAATGTAAGATATTTATTGGAGAGTGAGGCCCATTGTTATCAATTTATAAGCTGCAATTAACTGTTTATAGCCGTTTCTTGTCATAGAATAAGAATGAATAGTTTTTCGATCAGTAAATTTGGTCACCGCTGTTCAAAAATGAGGCGTTCAGGACATTCATTTTGTAACATACATATATGCAGCTTTCTTATACAGCTTTTCTCATTGTCCCAGAATCATCTAATGCTCTGTCATCTGAAGTTCGTAATTCTTGTATCTTCCTGCAGTTGATTTGAAGCCTATAGAACATTATCATCACATTACAGTCATTTTATTCATGTATCACAAACAAAACTGGTTTTGTCTTAATAAAAGTGAGTTCAAGCTTTTGCACAGTATGGCTATTATGTGCTATACATTCATTATAGTGTACTAATATCTCTTATTGGGTTGACTTCTTCTTGTGTAATAATTAGACATGCACAATGATATCAGAATCATATCGTTATCAGCGTATAATTGCATGAAAGATCGTATAGTTTTAGATTTGACCAATAGTTCAAATGGATCCTTGATGATGCATTTATTGTACTCTAGAGGAGCAGAATGTTTAGGAGACACTTTGCTACTGTGCTAGAACGTCTACATTTCAAATGTTTTAATGCATTGCAACCCTATATGGACATAACATTAAGTGTTACATTACACTTCTCTGGAATGTAATCCAGGCAGATGTGGATGTAATTTCCGCATTTTCTAAATGTTTATGTATTGGCATTGGCAGGTACACTATTTGCATAAAAGTATTTGGACACCTACACATTACACCTACAGCTTTTATGACACCCTGTTCTAAATCCATAGGCATTGATATGAAGTTGGTCACCACTTTGTAGCTATAAGAGCTTTCACTCTCCTTGGAAGCTTTCTACAGGAGTGTGTCTGTGGAAATTTTTTACCCATACATCCATAAGAGCATTTGTGAGGTCACAAGTTTTACAAATGTTTTGCAGACTGAATGGCTAGCTGCTTGATTTTATACACCTGTGGCGATGGGACTGAATGAAACACCTGAATTCAATGATTAAGAGGTGTGTCCCAATACTTTGGTCCATATAGTGTAAAAAAAAAATGATTGGATTTTGGCATCGGCCCACAATTCTCACATGGGTGCATCTATAGTAATAATCACGTTTGCTGCTTTGATGAAACTAATAGCTTGTCAATTGGGCATCAAGGAGAAACAGGAAGAAGAGCTGTTTGAGAAGTGAATGGAAACCTTTAGAACTGAGGAAGAGATGTTTGCTTGTCCTGGTCATCTCTGGTTTGACCCCACAGTAATACGGGGTCAATGCCCACATGTTTTTTGCTCTTGATAGTATAGGTTTGTCAGACATGGTACGTGCTGTCAGTGGACTGTATGTCCATCTGTGCTTCTTTACCTTGAAAATATGAGACCGGTTATACATTCACTAATAAATGAGTGGAGCTTTCTCACTTGTGCTTCTAATATTCCCACCTTGACAGAACAGTGCCCTGGTTAGGTCATCACGTTTACTGCAAGTGGACTCACAGGAATAACCAGTGGCAGTACTGAGGCACCTACACCCACACAGACACCCACACACACAGCCTATACACACATGGAGTGCACTTCAGCTAGGCTGTCTGGATGTGAGAGCACAGTGGGTTAATGGAAATGTCATTTGAATAGCCAGCAGTATGTCAGACAAGGATCCTCTGTGAAAACAAAACAGTTGCCCAATTCTGCATGCTTTTGGACCTCAACTTTGTTTAACAAATTGAACAGCATGTCATGCACCTCCTCAGAAACTCAAGGAAGAGCTCCAGAGCACATCTGAGCACAAATTAAATTTGAAACTTGCCTGTTAGAAGATGCCCCACACACTGTATCACACTGATCACTGCCACCATCTAGGTTTGAGTTGCTGTTCTGGCAGGGGACAGATTATGCAACCAGTTATGGATTTAGTTCACAATGTCAACTCCATGTACTGAGGTTCTTCTCTTTTTTATTATTGTTCCTTGCTTTTTCTGCTGCCATCTTATCAAGAGATAAATAGTCTTTCTTGTCAGCACCCAAAGGGAACTTGTGCTGTTACAATAATTGGCACCTTGCATGAATTCTCAATGTCTTATATTGAAAGCTTGTGGGTCAAGAACTCAATTGCTGTCATGGTGGCTTTTTCAGACTATATATCAGGGAATAACATAGAAACATTTTGTGCTTGGTAGTGAATTTGCAGTAACATCAGAGATTTCAGGCTCAAATCCTGGAGGGCTGCAGCAGTGTAGTGTTTTTCAAGCTCTATCACATAATTGAAATTCTTACGTTTTCTAACTATAGATGCTAAACTATGCAACACTGCATTACTCCAGGACTGGTTTGAATATCCTTTATTTCAACAATACAGAAAGCAAAAAGCAAAACAGAAAGCCTGTCAATAACATGGAGCTATGTATATTGATATTTTTCTGTTTCTGCCTTTTTGTTTTGTAGTTTTTCTAATAGAAAGGGACGTGAACAGATGAGACAGTTCATGTGGAAAAGCAGAACTAGTGTAGGCAGTGATGCTGCACTGTCTTTATTTTGAATGTTGCTCAGAACGTGGGCTATGTGAATTAATAAGCACCAACATTCATAGATTAATAGATATCAATACCCCAGTATGACTGAAATTAATATAAATGGCAGGTAGTGTGAGAAACGTTCAGTTTTGCCTTTGGGCCTTAGCTGTTACTGCTGAGATGGAAACTTAGGAATTAACAATAGAAGATTTTTATAGTTATAGTTATCCTTTTTGCTTTGACATGAATAGACGCATACCTTTGTGTGCCTGCAGTCACTCTTGACAATGGTCGAACTGTTTATGTTGAAGATTTTTGGGGTCAGTTTCCCAGCGATTGCATCACATCAGGAATTTGCTGGCTCACCTGAAAACAATGGGTTTGTTGTGTATCACTTTGACTGAGTTATGTATTACTGTCAGCGCTTTGACCCTTTGCTTTATTAAAATTCTTAGTTGTAATCAGAGCTGTCCTAACATCATGTTGGAAATGCCTTTTGTGATCAAAATCAGTTATTTGCATGTCCATCAGTGAAGGTCAATATAAAACAGTTAACAAACTCTCCCACTGCAGTCAGTCATTTATTTTATCATGTCAGGTTCTTTTTTTTTGCAATGCATTTAAAAAAAATCAGAGCTTTAGCTTTCTTAAATTTGTCATACTAAAAAAAAAAATCTTAGATCAGCTCAGATATGTCTGTGATCTCTATCACTGGTATTTAAAATCGTTTTTATCTTAATGTCTTGCCCTCTGGCACTGCAGGTTAGAGAGTAAATAACTGTTTTTTTTATAAAAATGAACTCATCTTAATCTGTGTTCCAAAAAAGCCTTTGCATAAACATCTTAAGTGTTACTCATGTGCTTAAACTTGGGGTCTAAAACTCAATTTACAATTATATATATATATTTTCACTTTCCTGCTTCTTTGAAACAGGTAGTGTTACAGCATCAAGAGAAAAAGCTAAATGATTGTGTCTGTGCACTGCTGTTTTTTGTAAATCTTGAAGTAGCAATTTCATTTGTCGTCACATATATTAACGTGCCCTGCACAGCATTTTACCTCTTTACTCAGAATGTTATATTAGCAGGAAGTATGTGGTTATCTTCATACTTCTGCTTCACTCCAACATTTATTGGGCACCGCGGAGGCATAAAATTACCTCTACATTAATTTCTTTTGTAGACTGCCTTCTAACCACTGTTTAGAAATTACACTTTACTCGTGATCTTAGATATCATAGATAGCACATTGACTATAGTGAAACATAAGCTACCTTATATTGCATATTCATATGCATATTCATAACATCAACTGATCCTCCCACACTTCATGTGGTCTTTGTTGAGTAACATAATAGCTGGTCTGTCTTTCATTGACAGATGCTTATGTGGAGGCATGAGGCAGAATATAACGAGTATGTAATGAGACCAAACCAAATTGGCTCAGATTACTTTCTGGGGACGTTGGTGACACTAAGTACAAGAGTTTGTAGCAAGCATTTTATTCCTGACTCATTTAAAAATTGGCCTCAGTACAGCTCTAGATCTGCCAGCTGACTGAAGCTGAAAAGAACAACTTTCCAGATTCTTCCTGGAGGCAATGTGGATGATAAAATTTTAAATCATTGTCATTAAATAACAGTAACAGCAACGAGAATGTAACAAAATGTGCAGGTTAACGTTAGATAAATTTGTTAGCTAATTAACCTTGCTTGCAAACGTTACGTTAACGTTAGCTACCTGCTAACGAATATTATGCATAATATGCAGACTGGCTACACACCTATTGTTATAACGTTATATGATGTGATACACTGACATTTTTGAAATTGCCAATAGTCATTGACTTTCCCAGGTTTTTCTCCCGCTCTGTGTAATTTGGTTAAAGCCTGTCAGCTAGACCTGGTTTAAAGCTAACTGGCTAATGTTAGCTAACAGCCGTCTTGGTCAACAGAGGAATTCACACGTTATTAAAAAATGGCGTTTAATTCCTGGATAAATCAATGTAAAACTGATGAATACGTAAGAAATACAAGTATTTACGTTCTTATAATATGAAGCTGACCTCGGCTTTTGAACTCTCCAGCTTCTTGTTGGAATTCTCCCCTTCCACCTTAAATGGTGCAGCAGGTACATTCTGCCTGTGCCTCCCCAGTCGGTGGTTATGTTTGAAGCAGAGGCTTTAAATCAATCTGCTTGGATTCACGCCGTCACAGCAGAATGGTGAAAGGCAACAGAGAAAAACTAAAATACAAAACACTTCTTTTAATGTTGTTTTCAGCAAAAAAAAAAAAAAAGAAGCTGATTGAAAGACATTAAATATACAGGGCCTGGCTTGATGTTTAGGAATCAGATGTAAAATCAGCATTCCACTGATGATACTAGGCAATTCACTAACATCCTCAGAAGACATGTCCTTTAACAGGTTTCTAGTTCTCTGTGAAGACTCTTTCAATGCACTTTCAGTCACCAGATTGATAAGTTGCATGCAGTTACGGAATTGCAAAACTACTGCTACTGGTCTTGGATCCAGGGTGCTGTTCACTTAGAGTTGAGAGATTGGTTTAAAAGGGTTGCAGCTTGTGTTATGTATGCAAAACATATTATATATAGACTGCAGTAAATGTCTCCAATCTGAACAGATCTTTTCATTTATAGTGCTTGGATCTGCATTTGCCTTATAAATTCTGAATTGTTCCCAAGTGGGTTTGTTGCTCTTTGAAAGGGTAATTAGGACAGGCATAATTGGAGCTAAATTACACATAGCCAGACCATTGCTACTCTATTGAATTATATATAGCCATATACATTCCATAAAGAAATCATTTGTAGGATGCTTCATTAGCATTACAAATTTCTTCAAAGGAAAGGGATTTGATTAGAGCTTTTTGGACCAACACAGTCAACAAGTCAATTATCATAAATGCAGTTTATTCCCATATGAACCATGTAGTCTAAATCAATGTAGTCTGCTGTCTTGGACAGTTCTGTCAACAAATGCCGGACTGAAAACACTGACAGGCTGACTAATTACACACGTTTTAACATTTGACGTTTGTTGCTTTTGTATAGCAATCATGCGTTAAAAAGACAGTTGACTGAAGGAAGACTTTTTTCCCTCATCTAGTCCTGTTTTTTTGCAAGCCTTTATCCCTGTAAATCACCTACTTCACTCGATTGCAGAATTATTTAAGTCTAGAGTGACACACAATGACTAATTGCACCATTGGAGACTTTAGTTTGTTTGACACTATTTTTAGCCCTTATCTCTGTATCTGCTCTTTCCTGAGGCAGCTGAGAAGGTGCTCAGCATCGCTGGCTCTAAGAGCTGAAACACTAGCTGTAGTAAAGGGCTTGGTCGGGGGGCCCACTGAACTGCTTCATGCTGTGTTTCACTTTCACACAAAACAGCTCACCGCAGTTCCTCTGAACTGGTAGGTTGGAGGAGCAGAGCTGCAGCCTATTGGCTGGGGACGCACTGTTGGTTGGTGGTTGTTCTAAAACCAGATAGGGTGGCGGGAGCGCGTGGTGAGGACTTCCGCTCTCTTGTCTGTTGCTACTCTCCAACATGAGTGCGAAACAGTTTCAGGCCTAGTCCCAGGGGGAGAGACTAAGAGGAAACTATAGTGAAACAGGATCAAACCTGTAGGTGTGACTCCCTCATATTGCAAAGAGAGGGAGGGAGAAAGATAGACAGGAAACTGTTTTTACTGTATACTCCACTTTTCAGTCTAGTTTAAACTAAATGAGGCTTTGCTAGGACTTGTTCGTGTAGAGTGTTGGTGAAATTGGACGTCCCTGTTTTTGTGCCTGCGAGCAAAAAGCAGTGGAAATTATGACAGTTTGGCTCTACCAAAGACGCTGCTTCAAACCGATTGGTTTTTAGATATTGAAATCTCATCATTTTAATAATTATAGGCCTGCTTTGTTGTCAGTTTCTGGAGATGCTGTTCAGCCGCTGCTTCTTGGTCTTGAAATATCTTATTGGTGCTGCAGGCTACTTCTGTTGTGCAGTTCTTCAAATATATACAGAGCGGGGTGAGATTTCACCTCCGCTTAGCTGCCCTGAGCTTCTCACTTGAAGAGGCGAGACTAAACATCTGTTACCGAAATGAGGAAGTGAAGAAACTCTATTAGTCATTCACTCCAAAATAAGCTCGGAGGAAACTTGGTTAGGGTTGTATTGTAAGATGGGGGTGTGGACAAAGTCAAAATGTTTGTGTGCCTGTCCACATATGAGTGTGAGAGAGTTGCATGTGAGTACACACTGTGAATGAGTTGGCTGAGTCACGTCCCGTCCAACATAGAAGACCTCGTGTAGATCACCGACAGAATGGCATCTTACTTAGTCAGTTGAGAGCTGAGTGTCTGAGGGGAAAACCCCTGCTGATTGTTTCCAATCATCCCCCAAACCAGAACAGACAGGAGCTGTGCTGAAAATTTAAAGTGGGTGTGCCATCTCTAAATCCTCAAATTTTGATGCTCACTGATTTACTCTGATGCTTCCTCTTAACTTTCCTCCAGTCCTAAGAATTACTTCTGCAAGAGGATCTGGGGATCTTAACTCCCAGATCAACAGGAGGCATTGCGAGTGGTTTGACACCACGTACACAGACTTATCTTCTTAGCATGCTGGGACTGTGAAGGGGATGACCCTCTGCAATTCTGTTTCGGCCATGTACGCTCTCAAAAATAAAGGTGCCAAAAAGGTTTCTTTAGAATGTTGCAATAGAAAAATAACGTTGACACCTAAAATCTGTTTTTGTCAGTGATATGCATGCACCCATATGGCAACTGTGCCGATGCTAATATTTGATTTTTGCATATCTGCGGATGCTGATACATACAAAATTATAAAATGTGGACATTAGGACTAAATCCACCTGGATTGCCGATGTGGAGAAATGCATCGTTCTGGAGTGAATGTAACCCTACATTTCTGTGGGGTTCCATTCACTCCAGAATAAATATCAGTGTTGTTAACAGGAGTGGGCACTTTAACAGTTTTGCCTTTCACACATCAACATTTTAAAGAAGCTATTTGAATCCTAACTAGAATGTCAATGTTGAAACATGGATGATTTAACATTTGCTTACTGAATGGAGTTACATAACAAGTGGTCTGTACATGATTATTTGGTTGATGTTGTGGGTTTATTTTTGGGGTTTAAATAGGGCTGCACAACTGCATTTGAATCATGATCACTGTGATTGGCTTCCACTTTTAATCAGACATATTGATTGTGATTAGAGATTGTATATCAGTATTGATCGGTATTTGGTCAATTTTAAATCTGTTTAAATCCTGTAAGAAATCTGTCCTGAAATAGCACACACTCAGACTGTGGGGTGTAATGTTGCTATGTATTTCTCCTTGTGGGTATAGTTAAGTGATTGAGGGGTTGAATCATCATCGCGTACTTTAAAATCATAGGAACCTATTTTCGGATGCTCATCTTAAGTGAAGTGCTTCAGTTGAAAACATCTCATTTTAGAAAAGAAATATAAGAAAAATATTGGTATCAGCTGATACCCAAGGTTTTAATATGGTGTTGGTAGACTAAGCTAAGTTAAACCAATAGACTTAGATATTGTTCATTAAATCATCTCATGTGTTTGTGACAAAAAAAAAACTAAACATGATGTAATTACCTTTTCTCTGTGGTTGCATACTGTCTTACTTTCTGCTTGCATACTCTGTTTGCATAGTCTGGTGCATACTCATTTTATTTATTGCGAGTCTAATTTTACATATGTGCATTTTAAAAATACACCAAATTATTGTGATGAAGGGCCAGGCTTTGATTTGAACATTACTT
This sequence comes from Pygocentrus nattereri, assembly GCF_015220715.1. NCBI lineage: Eukaryota > Metazoa > Chordata > Actinopteri > Characiformes > Serrasalmidae > Pygocentrus > Pygocentrus nattereri. The sequence goes on from NC_051237.1 coordinate 14,411,798, forward strand.
TATCGGAAGGAATGAACCTATGCTGTCCCTAAAATGGATGCATAGTTATTTTTTGAAAATTGTGATTGGTTTAAGCATCTTTGTGTTTAAAATATTTCCGTATTATTTAATATGAGAGGCAGTATCAGCTGTTTGTTCCTGACATTCTTTGCAGTTCTACATCACATGCTCAGTCAAAAATGTATTAAAAAGCTACAATATAATGTGTGGTTAGGTGCTGTTTTGCAAACTTACAGTTGTATGCAAATGTTTGAAAACCCCTGGTTAAATTACATGTTTTTTTTTTTTTTTGATTGTCAAAGATGCCATTACTCTGGACATTTTAATGCATGATTTCTATTTACTTGCTGAGTTTAACAAATTGAAAAAACCCAGTATGCTAAATTCAGCAAATATGCTGTAATTGCCCAATAAAATGTGGAGAATCTGTACATGATGTGTTAAAATGTGTTAACTTTAACACATTTAAAATAGACAAAACATGCAGTATAACAGCCCGCAACATACATCTTACAACTAATACCTTATTCAAATAATCAATTAAATACATGAATGCCTAGATGAGTTTGAATATCTATATATTTGCACATCCCTACTCTGTAAACGGCAGTAAATAGAAAAGTGAGGGTCCGATTAGGCCCCATATCATTGGCTCATTCAGCTGCATTCTGGTGTAAGGAGGGGGAAAAAAGGAAGAGGCTAAATGTCTCCTCAACTTTCACCTGATTCATCGTCTTTATCAAGATGTATGGCAGCGAGTGAGGCGATGATGAGAGAAAGCATGCAAAAAGTCTGTGTGGGCTTATGGATGCTATCAGATAAGCTTTCATTTGCAAATCCACGCAGAGCAGCAGGGAGACAATGCGGGGCTTATGTAGCTACAGGTGACCAGGCTGCACCTCAGGGCTGCTTACCGCCTGGAAAAAATATGCAAAAGGGATGCAACCTGTAGTGAATCATACCGATACATTATAGCAGTGCACATTAGTGACTGCATTAGCCACCCGTATATGTATTTAATTACTGCATGAAGTGCGTTACGAGCAAAGAGACGTTATGTTGAAACATGGCTTCTGGCTTTGCTGGTGCACTCATCATCAGGTGCATGGCCCCCTCTGTGCAGGTAATGCATAAATGGATTGCATCTGACAGAGAATGCCATCAGCCCCAGAACCTCTGCTCCAACTGCTGCATTAAATGACGGTTTGATGGATGTCTGAGCAAATGTGTGGAATTCGAGCATTTTCCTCCCACGGCAGATGAGTAATGAGCCTTGTGATTATAATGTAGTGATAGGCTTCCACAAGATATCTGTAGATTCACTGTGCTTATATACAGTAGAAACTCCCTCAGTACATTCTTATTGACGCCGTTTTTGCTTAGTAACTTTCTCAGCATGTAGTGTCACTGATCACACACTGTGAAGGATGTTACTCAGCTTTCTTCCTCACTTTACAAAAGACTGGGTCTTGCATATTGAGCACTTTACAATGAACTTCTACTAGCACTGCAAGCCGATTGATGTGAAAATCACCACAGCTGTGTTATTACTGCCACCATCCACAAGTCACTCTGACATCTATCTCAACATTCATTGTGGACCATTTTCCATGAAGACATAGTGGCTGATAAAGGTTAACTACCAGTGTGTGTTGGAGCGTGTACTACCTGTAGCCTGTGGCTATTCAAATGACTGTCCACCCAGTCCAGAACTGCTGTAAGAACACTTTGTATCTGTCACTCACAGTGCTTTGGTGTGTTCAGGAGGGTATGGTGGGGACATAGGGCCTCCCTTTCCCTCGACACCCTCTTTGCATTTTTATGGCCCTTTACGGAGACAGACTGTTTGCACGGCACCTGCTGTGTTTCATTTGTGCTCAAATACAGAATGCATTTTGAATAAAGAAAGCAAAAAGACTGTTGCTTAAAACACTAGAGCTATTTACATTGAATCAAATTTTAATGTTAAATCATTTAAATATAAATAGGTGAGGAAGCTTTATTTGCAGTTTATTCATATTACTTTCATTTGCATATGCTAAACCCCCAGGGTCTTTTCATAAATATACATAAGCATAAGCAAAACAAGTACATGTAATCTATTAATTATGTATTTCCATCAGTGCCACTCTTTAGAGCAATCATTGATATATACGCTTACAGGAAACCTATAAGTGAAATCTTTGTCTCGTCATGGCATGTCCTAACAGAACAGTCATAACTTGTAGCTTCAATCCTTTTTCTGAAGGATCCAATACATTTTTTCTTAATTCTGCTCTGGGCGACCCACAGCACTGCACAGTTTCAGGTATTCCTTGACTCAACAGCTCACCAGCTCATTATCGGTCCATGAGCTGGATATGGCTGAGAGAGTGTTGGGGCAAAATTGTACAACGCCATGGGTCGCCAGGAGCAGGATTAAGAAATGCTGATCTAATGGATTTTTACAAATGTGAATTTAGCATAAATCATCATCATGACATTTCAAAACATTGCCTCGAGTGCTTCTCTCCTCTGGTTATAATAATGAAATAGGCCTATAAACATCAGAGTAAGTACCTTAGTGATGTATGTAGTGATGTAACAACCTGGAGGGCTGTTGTCCATCTGTCTCTGAGGCCTCAGAAAATGAAACTAAAGCCAGCAGTTTACTTCAAATGAAAACAGCATTTTGAAGCAAAACAGCTTGGTAGTTTGAGTTTGTATGGTGCAGTATCCGCTGCTTGCTGAAGAGAACTAATCACCAAGGCTTTTGCTGTGAGACCTGCCACTAACTGATTGATCCACCTCATGAAACAGGCTTTTAGCGATGCTGAGACATATGTCAAGTTCTTTTTAAGTATACTTAAGAAAGTGTTTAACAGTTGTTTCGTTGTGTTTAGTTCTTTCATTGTTTGAAGTATGCCGCCAGCTTAAGAATATATATTTCAAACACAGGCCTCATCAGACATGGAGAACGGAGGGTCTGAAAACATCCTGGATGATGAGGAGGCCCTGTGGGGCAATGTGGAGAAGAACCGGTACATTCTATGCCGCTATATTAACCCTTGCAAGCTGACATCTTATCTGAGGCAGTGCAAGGTCATCGACGAACAGGATGAGGATGAGGTGCTGCACTCCTTGCTTCTTGAGACAAAGCCCAACCGAGCAGGTAGTGTGTGTGTACGTGTGGATGTGGGTGCATGTGTGTTTGTGCATGTGTGACTGTTGTGTTTCAGTTCAATGCAGATGTGTGACTGTTGTTTCACATCCTCCTGTTTGTCCAGTATATCTCTTTGTATGTGGGTGCGATGTACTTGTGCAGACCCCCCAACACATTTGCTCAGTGCACCCATTCTAAGATGCACTGACAGAAAGACTAAACACTATGGAATATGAAAATGCAAATTCTGTGCAGAAAACATTTACATGCAAATCGCACCATCAATCAGTTACTCAGTCACCACATCTCTCACTGTGTTGTTCCAGTTGTATAATATGATGATGAATGGAGGCTTTTAATCCCATGAGTTGCAGCTGCAACTGTTTTTTCCTTTGCCCATGGACTCTTTCCTGAACCTCTGTATCATTTTTCAACTTATGTATGGCCATGAGCAAATTGGAAGATTTTAACCAAGGAGTTTTTTTAAGATGGTACTGTGTTGTTTGTCACAAAGAAGCACATCACACCAGTTGTTTAGCTCTGATTCCATTTGCACAGCTCCCTGATGACTTTATTTGGTTCCGCCAGGGACACAGAGTTTTGTGCATACTTGCATGTTTTCTTTTTGTGAATATGCTCTAATTCCACTGTTTATAACAAATACAAATGCAGAAATTTCCTGTTTAACATTCAGTGAAATCACTAAGAAGTGTTTATTTCAGGACGACTGTTGGACATCCTTCACACCAAAGGCGAGAGAGGCTATGTAGTATTTCTGGAGAGCCTGGAGTTGTACTACCCTGACCTATACAAAATGGTCACGGGAAAGGAGCCCACTCGCAGGTGCTCTTCTATAGTGGGTGAGTCACTTTAAAGTGAAGATCCTTTCATTTGAATAGCTATTCACAATGCCTTTTAACCATTTCTTTGGCACATAATGCTGACACACCAAACAGTAGATGAATAACTAGTAGGGAGCTCGCAACATGTTATTTATGCATGTCATGTCTTTTCTGTCCATCCGTAGTGGAAGAGGGCCACGAGGGTCTGACCCAGTTCCTGATGAATGAGGTGATGAAGTTGCAGCAGCAGGCCAAAGCCAAAGATGTTCAACGTGTAGACATCATGGCCAAGAACCGGACGCTGGAAGACGAGCACAAGAAGCTTCGGCTGGCCAACCAAGAGCTTCGCACCTTCCAGGAACGCTATAACAAGATGAAGGAGGAGCGGAACAACTGTAATGATGAACTCATTAAGGTGAAGGACGAAAACTACCAGCTGGCCATGCGTTATGCCCAGCTCAGTGAGGAGAAAAACATGGCAGTCATGAGGAGCCGAGACCTACAGCTGGAGGTCAGAGGGATGAATCAGTCACAATCAAATTCAAAATATCTCTTCAATTGATGTCTCTGTATTATGTTTCTATAAGATGGTTACCATCAGTATTTTAGAGCACAGCTGATGTTGCCTAATTTTACTATTTGCCCCCAGATTGACCAGCTGAAGCACAAGCTGAATAAGGTAGAGGAAGAGTGTAAAATGGAGAGGAGGCAGTCTCTGAAACTGAAGAACGATATCGAGAACCGGCCACGCAAAGAGCAGATCTATGAGCTGGAGCGAGAAAATGAAGTTTTGAAGATCAAACTCCAAGAGCTGCAGTCTATCTTACAGGTAAACTTTACATGGAAAGGAAGAAGAGCAGTACATGAAACAGTAATGCAAGTTTGTCTAAATAGTTTTTTAGACTTTCTGAAATTTTCCTTTTGTTATTTTTATTTATTAGCCTGGACCGCTGACTGACTCAGACAAGGCCCTGCGTGACATTTTGGAGCATGACCGTCAGGAGGCCCTAGAGGATCGTCAGGAGTTGGTCAACAGACTTTATAACTTGCATGAAGAAGTGCGGCAGACTGAGGAGCTCAGGGACAAGGTTAGGGCTAGTTTTTTTTTTTTTCCGCCTGCTTCCAGTTAGTTTCTGTACATTCCTTCTAAATTTAAGTCAGTTCAGCAACAAGATTTTGTATGGTCTGTGGCTCCTCCAGTTGCTATTATGTCATATCCTGTGAATTTTTGTGTCTTCTTGAGAGCATTCTGAATGGTATATGGTCCTGTCCTCACTTAGATAAATCATACATTGAATTTTTAAGTGTGCTGGGCTGAAAATTTAGAATTAGGCAAAGCCTCTTCCTCTTGTCACTTTGGAATAAGAAGTGATAGAGTCTGATGAAGACTGGCTGTTTTAGAAGGCTTCTCCTGCAATGTGCTACATCTGTAATTAGCAATGGTTTTGAGCTGGCATGTGAAAAGTGAAAATTCGGGTGAAGAGAGGAACTTCTTTTAGATTGAAATAGCACCGAGCTCTTCTCACATTTTCTCTCCTTCACTGTGAGCCTGAAAAAAGATAAAAGTGTAAGTTTAAAGCGTGAAGCCACTTGAGACCCGGCAGTTCTTCTCTGAAGGTGGAAGATGTCAGGGCCTCAGTTCTGTGCTGTGCTCTGCATTATATTAATCTCATTTGTGCAGACGTCCTCTGTGCCTTGGGTCACTGAGATTAGAAATGTTTGCTCTCATCCACAGTACCTCGAGGAGAAGGAGGACCTTGAACTGAAGTGTTCTACTCTGGTGAAGGATTGTGAGATGTATAAGAATCGTATGAACACCATCATGGTCCAGCTGGAGGAGGTGGAACGTGAGCGGGACCAGGTTGAACACAGTTGTTTTGATTACTCCATTTAGAATCATTTAAATAATGGCATTAGGACATATGACATTTATCATTGTGTCTCATAGGCATTTAAGTCAAGGGACGAAGCCCAGAATCAGGTGTCTCAGTGTCTGATTGACAAAGACAAGTACCGTAAGCAGATACGGGAGCTGGAGGAGAAGACTGATGAACTGCACATTGAGATAATGCGTAAAGAAGCTAAAATAGTCACCTTGGAGTCCAAACTGAGGCGTCTGTCTAAAGAACATGGCTTTGATATGACCCAGGTGTGGGAAGTATATTTACTGTTCAATACTGTTTAAGCGACTTTATGCAGAGGCTCTTACTTTATCTGCTTTATATAGGGTAATCTAAAATTAATGAAGCTATCAAACAAAACATTATAATGCTAGGCAAGATTATCCATAATTGTGATTGCAGTGTGCTCTCTTTTGTGAACATTAACCCCAAAGTTTATGGGTTTTACTTATAAGAGCTTGACCAAAGACATTACTTTTGCCTTCTTAGAGTTTGCCTCGAGATGTTCCTCACACTATCATATGCCAGCTCCAAGACACCAAGACGGAGGGGCCGTCTGAGGACTCCGGGGAGGAGATTTCAGAAGAAATGTTCCTTCCCCGGTTTAAACGCAGACCAAACATTAAAGGGGTAAGACCTTACTAAAATGTGACTTTCACTGATACTGTCCTTTTTTCAAGCTCTGTTTAGACCAGGATTTTGTGTTTTTGACACAGTTCCCATACCCCCCCCAGATAAGAGCAAAATCACCAATCTCTCCACCCAAATCTTTGGATTTCCAAGGTAAACTTGTCTTTTATCTTCAACAGTCTTGCATGTCAAAGTGAGAGAAGCACAGACCACACTGACTTCCTTTGACTTCCTTTCTCTTTTTTATAGCTGCGCCACATACCAATGGGGACTTGTCAGATGTTGTGAGTGCTGACACCGCCACTATGACGAACTCACCCTTTGGCGTAAGTCTCTGTGATTTACACAGGGATATGTTCAGCAAAGCTGTTGTTGAGTTTGTCCTCAGTATTTTGTTTAGCTTGGTTATCTTTTTTAGATGGTGATTTTCCTATCCGTTCTTTTTTTCTCGTTTGTTTGCAGCCCCGTTACCGGAATGACAGCATCATGTCCACAGCTGCTGAGCCTCCGGAGAAGGCTTCCATTCTCAGGAGGACTAAAGAAGGAGACCATGAATTTCTGCCCAGATGGTACTGCTTTCTGAGCTGAAGTGGAAATGATAACATAGAGCTGAAGAATGATGTGAATGTGCAGTCTAACAAATCTATCTTGCATCTCCATTTTAGCCTTGATTCGACGGACTCTGATAGTGGAGACAACATGGACTTGGGTAATCAGAAATGTCGCTGTGGATCATTGTAAATCACTATGAAACACTGTAATTATTCAGATTATTCACTTTACTGATTCCCAGTCTCCTTCCTACCATGGCACAGATGATACAGACACAGTCTCTTATGGCCCTCCATCCATCCACTCCTCCTCATCTTCCCATCAGTCTGAGGGCATGGACTCCTACGACCTGGAGCAAGTCAACAACATTTTCAGGAAATTTTCACTGGAGAGGTACTCCTGCAGTGCTCTGCAAATCTTTTTCCATCCTGTTTATTATCTTATCTTCTGCTGGATGCTGATTTTTTTCTTGGTACATGGTAAAAATGGTGTTGATTTGATGCTAAGTAACCCGTCTGTTTTAAAATTTGTGTTTTTTGAACTCCAAACAATAAGTAACACATATAGAATGTAAAACAGATTCTTGTTTTATTAATTTACAAGTGGATGTTCAGTTAACTAACAAATCTTTATTTTACTGACATTGTATGTCATTTCTCATGTGTGTGTCCTCTTTCTTGTCCTGTTTCTAGACCGTTCCGACCGTCCCTCACCTCCTGTGCACGTTCCAGTACGTTGCGCCCAGTGCAAGACCTCTCTCTCCCTGGAGACTCTCTCCTGTCAGACATTACTCTTGTCGGGGGCAATGACAGTGGTATATTTGTGTCCTCAGTCCATCCTGGATCCAGCGCAGAGAAGGCTGGCCTGAGAGTGGGACACCACCTTTTAATGGTGATTCAGTGTCTTGTGTTAGCCATGCTCAGAAAACTATAGCCCCAGTCATTTTTGCATTTCCCTTTTATGTTTTTATGTTATTCTTTTATTTTTATAACTCTTTTGTTTTCTTTTGCCTAGCTAAAGGGCTGCATCCGAGGTGAGACCCAGAATGTGCCTCTGGATACATGCACTCAGGAAGAGGCTCACTGGACGTTGCAGAGATGCACTGGGCAGGTTCAGCTGCATTACAGATGTAACTATGAGGGTGAGTCTGGCTACCTGATGTGCATGTCTTGTTCTCAGAGCTTAGTATGCATTAGAGGGAGTGGTGGTGGTTCAACTCTTAGACATCTAGTGTTATTGTTGTTTTTCAATATTGTTTAAATGCAATTACTTAATTACATAATGTCCATCCATCCATCCATCCATCCATCCATCCATCCATTTCCTAAGCCGCTTCTCCCTCAGGGTCGATACAATATATGTAATAAATTATATATGTTTGGTTTAAATAAAAAAATGCTAATGTATACAGGATAGATTTTTATTTTTAAAAGAAAGATAAGTGCCACAATCACTTTTCAATCAAGTTCACATCATAATAAAATATATTTTCCTCCACTTACATACATACATACATACATACATACATACATGTGGTATCAGTTGAAAGTTTAGAATCTGCATGTTTGTTAGAAATTCTCCACTTGCAAAAGACATAGTTTTGTTAATGTAAAATACCTACAACTTGGAAGGCTTCAAACTTGTAAGATAGATTCCAGCTCTATCTGCATCTGTCTATACTCTGGCTATAAAGACAAGGTGTGTGGTGATATGTCCTCCTGCGTGTCTCTGTGTTGTTGTGCTCTTTAAAACTGTGTAAATGTCTGCTGAGAGTAATGGACTTCAGTACAGCACTGTGTTCACTGTGTTCACTGTGTTACATTTCGTCTGGCACCACAGTGCTCCCAGGGCTGCTCACACCGGACTGTGTCCTGTTAAACACGTGATTAGAGCTTCAGTGGCAGGAACAGCAGTGATGCTGTGGCTTCTGCTTTCAGGTACTGTGTGTGGTGACTGTGGGGTGACCTTTTCTTTTGTCTTCAGGCTATAGGCGGCTGCAGAAAGACATAGATGATGGCAGAGTGGTGTCTGGTGACTCGTTTTACATCCGGGTCAACCTGAACGTTTCATGCCAGTTGGACAGCTGCTCCTTGAATGTGCGCTGTGATGAGGTGCTCCACGTGTTGGACACCAGGCACCAAGGCAAGTGTGAATGGCTGTGTGCCCGTGTGGACACCCTGACTGACAAAGACATGGATAAGGGCACCATACCCAGCTACAGCAGGTCAGGCTCTTGAAATGGCTTCTTCCTTAAGGATGAAAAATAAAATATGAAACAAAGCTTTATGCTCATGGTTTTGAGGGAATAAATGGTTGTATTTTTCTCCTGGTATCGATTGTTGCTTAAAGATGTCTTTGTTTTGTGTCTCTTGAAGATTTTTAGCCACTGGGAATGTGTGTGTGTTTGTGTGTATGTTTGTGTCTACTGACTATGACTGGAGGCTACAGTGTGAAATGATGGTCATCTCTCTCCCCAGGGCCCAGCAACTTCTCTTAGTGAAGATCCAGAAGTTGATGTGTCGTGGAGGCCGAGAAGAGGCTGAGAGTCTGCGGGGATTGAGGGTTAGTTCACCCTGGCCCAGCAGTGGTTCCAGACTAAAGCCTTGCTTACTTGCAGCCAAGTATGAATCACACCACAGACATTCTGACTGAGATTCAGCTTCTTTTGTTTACGTTCTCAGACCACTTTGCAACCTGAGGAATCCACTCCATTACAAGACCCCAAGTCTAGCCCACGCCTCTCCAGAGCTAGCATCTTCATCTGCCAGATCCTCCAGGTAAGTGTCCCTCTGGCCAGACAAATAGAGGCAGTAAGGCTAGGAAAGACTACATGCTGTGGATTGCTGAGATTAAGAGACTTTTTGGTGTCAGTTTGTCAGCAGGGCTGACAACAAGTACAAGAGGATGGACAGCAATGACCGCGTCCGCATTGTCAATGGAGGCAATGCGTCATCTCTTCCCAGAGCTGGCTTTGAAACCATAAAGCCTGAGGGTAAGCATGACGACTCTTGTCTGGTTCACTTCGTTCTCACCTACGTCTGAATGCTCATATAATAGCTCTATGATGTAAAGACTGTATTGGATTCACTCTTGCACTTCTGCTAACACTTTGGGGATTGAGCTTCTGTTGATGGTAACAGTTTGGCTGAACAAATAAAGCTCTTAAAATGCTAACTTGGCTAACATTTTAATGGGCACATGAAACAACCTTGAAATATGTCTTTAAATATTTGAGTGTCATAACAGTTAGGCAGCTAAACACTGTTCAGATAATTTAGTAGATCAGTTTGAGCACTGTTTGGTGTAGCATTTCTTAAAAATTTATTAATTAAAAAAAAAAAGTTTGATACTTTTAACTATTGAATCCTTTAACTTAAAGTTTTCCTGTCTGTTTGCTGTGGTAATAGAGATAATACAGGTTGTGAAAAGAAACATTAGAAAAACATTAGAAACGTTTTCCAGTATTTATCAAGTTCACGAGATTAACCCTTATGAATACTGTGTAGGATTAGCATAAGGCTAACTAGCTAATCATACAAGTCTAAGTGGTTCTTTCTAGCTTTTATTCTTCTAGCTTTTCATTGTTTTTCATATTACCATTTTTATGCTTAAGCATTCCACTGACTGCCTCACCGGTATTCATATTAATAGTTTTTGTCTGTGATAATGCATCAGACTCCTCAGACTCGGAAAGTGACCTGAACAAGAGTGATCTGAACCTTATTCCGTACAGTCCGGTGACCCCACACCACTGCCCACGTAAACGTCCCGTGCTCTTCTCCCCTAACATTTTGGCCAAGACCATTGTCCAGAAATTCCTCAACTCTGGGGGTGCCATGGAGTTCAACATCTGTAAACCAGGTAAACAACAATAATGCCTGAAACTGCTGTGGGTAATATGATAATGGTACTAAATGTATTGATTCACAGTGTAATTACTATAGAAATGTTAGCATCTCAGGGTGAATGAGAATAATAGATGACATCATTAGATATAGGTCACAGGTGTATTAGGTGCTCTTTAGCCCTGTTTTATTTGCTCTTCCATGAGTTCTGTATTGTTGATCATAAAGCTAAAGCTCAGAATCATTATTTAAAGTAACCACAGCATTTAGCAACAAGCAAGACCTTCTCGGAGCTCTTAACGTCATACATCCACACATGATGGATTAGAATTTTTCATACCATCTTCATGCTAACAATCATTCATTAATGCCTAGAGTAACACTTGACCACCAGCCAAGGTTGTAGGGTTGGTTTTCAGACTTCAGCTGAAGAGTTAGGATCACATAAGGCCCTGGCTTTGTCAAGCAAGGCGGAACAAGATACAGTACATCTGCTGCATCTCGCTAACACATGACGCACATTTTGTAAAGGCACATGCGTACTGTGCTCTGAGGGGTTCAATCTATACAAAACGTAATGGTGTATTACAAAAATAGCACCAAGAACAAATCAAAACATACTAGAGCAGGAAGGTTGGTTTTGAAGGCTGGTTTTCTAGAAAGTACGGCATTGAGTTTACATCTCTGTAAAGAAGCAGCTAGGGGAGATGGCAGTGGAGGAAAAAGAAAAAAGACTTTTCTTTCTTCATGAGCTGTATGGAACTAAAGAAAATGTTGAGTGTGTAAAATTTTAGAGGTGATAGACTGTACATAGGTCTAAGAACTTCAGATCCTGATAGATTACATCCCACCAATAGGTGCATTTTATTGGTGCGGCTGGTGGATTCACTCGTCAAAAAATTGTGCTCCATCATTTACTTGGATCCCTCCCAATACTCAGGTGCACAACATGAGCCCAACTGACCTAAACGGGATGCTATTGTGCAGCCCATCGTATTTGGCCCTGTAACTCCTAAACCAAAAATGTATTTAAAAAAAAATTTCAGTTAATTTTTTTACTGATTCCTTTTCCTGATTCCCTGATCTCAAGAAAAACCAGTTTACTGCCATTTAAAAAGTTGAGTTTTGTAAACAGTATGGTTGCCATCTGCTAATTAACCCTGTTGAAATAATTCAAAATTATTTTAAAATTCTAAAACTTGAGAATTCTTTATCCAAAAAATGTGAAAAGGTTACGTTTATTTAGTAGAAGATTCTGAGGTAGTCTAACATTTTTGGTGCACAAGTGTAACTGCTAAATAACTTTCTCAGCATCCGTACGTCCAGTCAGCTGAAATTTGGCAGGTAGCATCTATTAGACAGAATAGAAGAGAATCTCAGGTGAAGAATCCAAACCCTGACTTAACCAGGGGACCATTCCTATGTCTGGAGAAGTATTCATTTGCGCACAGGTACCAGACACCTAGCCAGCCCATAAGACAATGTGCTGATGCAGTTTTATAGCAGGACTGATGCCAAAATTAGGCTCAGCCTATACATGACAAGTGACAGGTGTGATGGACATGACCATGTAGGGATAAACAAGAATAGACAGAAGAATGTTCTAATTACAGTCACAGTACAGGCACACACAGCACTCCGTAAAATGACATATATAATACAACACTAAACATATTACAGAGCAGCACATTTCTACACAGGACAATAAGATAAATAAAACATTTGAGGCCACCATTGGGTAATCAGCTTTTAGAAGGCATTTGACAGGCTTAACATTGATCAATCATCATGAAACTGAATGGTAACACAACTGTTTTCAAATGATGTAGTACCGTGTGCCAAACAAATTCCCAATTCCAAGTTTATTTTTAAAAAATGCATAGTTTGGTGTACAAAATGTGGTCCAGATTGACATGTGGGGGGTGCTTTAGCACTCAAAAACATTTAAAATCATTAAAATGTTACGTTATTAAAAATGCTACAATGTTATTACAAAGTCTGCAGATAAACAGTTGGTGCCATGTGAATGAATTAGTTCATGGACTTGACTTTGTAGATACATGTTGTGCCATAAATTGTATTTCTTGTCTGGTATTTTGAGTTATTCATTCAAATAATGAATGAATTCACTATGTTTATAGACCACTGCTCAACAATTATGGCAAATGAAGGCCTTTGATAAACTCTGACATCCTTGCATTTGTTATCCTCTCTCTGTAAATAAAGCCCAAACTGCATTAGGCCTTGTTGGCTAAAAGTGCAAGGGCACATTGTGCTGATTCATGTGTGAATTTGCTCATTGCTGCTTGCGGCTACATTTTTTATATTTTTCACATTGTTTTTCATTAAAGTCAACTGCCTTATAGGTTGTGTATGTGATGTTGCAAAAATGCTGCAATAAAATCTCAATACAAAAACCTACATTAAAGTTTAAAAATGTAAAACTTTTTTCCTATAAAGATCGGATATACACTGTGACAGAATTATTGACAGAATTAGATAAGTTCTTATAAAGGTTAAATATCAATGGAGCAGCAGTGACACAATTTACATATTAGTGTTGAATTTAATTTTTTTTCCCTTGAATAATATTATCTCACTGAAAGGTTAGGTTTTGCTCATATTTTCAGCATGAGATGAAAATGATAAACAGCGCCTTCTTATCAGCCTTTTTTCTTAATCTTTACTAAAAGTGCCAATAATTCTGGTAAAAGAATCCATTCGTCACAAGGAATAGTATAATTATCCAGCAAAAAAGAACACTCATCAATTATTAATGGGTCAAGAAGGTCATTATCATTTTTCTGTCTTCTATATTTAACTGAAAATCAACCTGTTTGTGTATGTTATTTGTCAATATTTTAGACATCCTGACAAAAGATGAATTCCTCATGAAGCAGAAGATCGAGCCCATCATCTTCTCTAAAGAAAAGCAAGCAAACACATACGAGTGCGTCACCTCTGAAAACATCGAAGCCGTTGCCTTTAAGGTACAGAGAGAACTCTTTCCAAATCAATTTCATGACAGTTCAGTGATGTTTTCACTTTTTATGTGCTGTCATTTCCTTGCTTTTTTCTTTTTTAAAAGCATATTGTCAGATTTCTCTGCTCTGGCAGGGCTCTCAGCAGTGATGTGTCTCATTTAGAAGTGGCATGTCTCTATGAGAGCTGTACCCTTTTTTCCCTCGGACTGCTCGCTGACACAGTGCTCTCAGGTGACAATTACTCTCCCTCACTGACGCCTCATTCAAAGAGATCCACTCTGATCCTCTGTTCCTGTGAATGAGACCTGCTCTTTAGTCTGAGGAGTGGCAAGGAAATGTAGACCCTAAGTAAGAAATTGCTTTCTGCGACTGTGAAGGAAGCTCTCTGCAGGGGCTCTGTCTCCAGAGAAAGTGCACCAGAAATCTTCAGAGCTAGCATGTTCTTTGGGGTTTTGTCAGGTGGTCAGAGGCTTTGTTTTCATGCCTCACTAACTAATGTGTTCACAGGATGCATAAATATTTCCACTGAGAATCATGCCCCTGTGGGAGCTGCACAAAAAACAGAACAGAAGCACCAAGTGCGAGTACAGACTCCACATTGTGGGGGAAAAAGGAGTGCAACTGAACCAGAACCGACATGAAGCTCACTGGAAGAATTAACAAAGAAGCCAGACACATTCAATTTGGATTGAACACAGTGAAATGAAACATAAACAAGAATGGCAATGCCTTGCCCTTTCACCTTGAAATCGATGCATTTTTCTTATTAAGACTTCATTTATAATTGGAAAAATGCATCTCAGAAGTGTTGTCTGATTTTGGTGAACGCTTTCTGTCTTCTGTTGCAGAATAAACACTGTCTCCTGGAAGCTGAACTGAGCTGTGTGAAAGACTTGCTGAGGAGAGAAATCTACCCCATTATTATATTCATCAAAATCTGCGAAAGGAACATCAAGAAATTAAAGTGAGCAGGCTGCCAAGTCCCCACCCTTAATCAGATTTGCACTCATCAAATACATCTCAATTTCGCTTCTCAAGTTCACTTGCTTGCCATGCTTTATTGCATAATCATGTCATCCACACTTGTTTTAGTAGATGTCTCATTTAGAAATACAGTATATGTTACAATTGTGATGTGTGATATTCTGCAGGAGGCTGCCGCTGAAGGTGGACTCGGAGGAGGATTTCCTGAAGATGTGCCGTGCTAAGGAGAAAGAGCTGGAGGCTCTGCCGTGCCTTTATGCCACCGTGGAACCCGACTCCTGGAGTGGAGTGGAGGACCTTATCAGGGTCATTAAGGAAAAGATCATTGAAGAGCAGAAGAAAACGGTCTGGGTGGAGCAGGACATGTTGTAGGTGACCTGATGTGACCGTAGCTGAGAGGACAGATGCACCATGCTTTTAGCACTCCTATAGGCATGTCTCACACTGAAACTGACTGTGTTTCCACCACAGCTGGAATGTATGTACATGCCACTGCTATGATAAAAGGAAGTGACACTGAGGTTACAAGGTACGTGGTAAAGATGGGGCCCAGGAATGTTGTCCCATTGTGGCAGTAGTCACGTGCAGAAGCAGAAGCCTTCACATCTGGAGCCTTTTTATCTGTTGTCCTCTAGAAGTGCTGCCGCTGTCAGTAAAACAGTAGTTTGCCCACATTCAGTCTGTAATACCCAATAAGCCACAGTCCATTGCACTTTATTGGGTTCCATCCGTTGTGTTCCTTCCCTGAATCCTCACTGCAGTTATCATACATCATTCTGAGCAACCACAAACAAGATTAATGTTGATAACTGTAAATTGAATTTGATGCCCTTATCGTTGCATTTTTAAAAATATGGAGTAGAACCCTTGATGAAACAGATTTATTTTTACTGTATATTTGTGCTCCTAGTATATTTATTTTTTGGCCAACCTGCAGTACACTATTTACAAAAAGGATGTATTGTTTCTTTAGCGTTAGTGTGTACAGCTGATATGTAGGCAGACGACTTCTCAATGCTGATTGCACTTACTACAAATATGTGTGCTAGTAAATTGAATAGTAAAGTTGGAAGCATACGGCATTAATTTGACTGTATGATTGTGTGAGTGAATGGTATATGTGAGACATTTTTCTAGGGCTGGAACTGTTAAAACAGTCTGTCGAATGTCAACGGCAAAGTGGGAACTGTCAACAAGAAGTATATTTGGCTCTGAAAGCAAAATGGTCTCTCATATATGAAAATAAGTGGTCTTGCGTCAGCTCTCTCTTCTGAAGAATATATGTAAATACTATATATATATATATATATATATATATATATATATATGTGTGTGTGTGTGTGTGTGTGTGTGTGTATATATATATATATATATATATATCTCACACACACACACACATATATATATATATATATATATATATATATATATATATATAATACATTCATCTCTGTATATTTTCATTACCAGAAGCTTTTATTACTGCCTGTTTTGTTGACTTAACTGAATGTACACCTGTGTGCTCAAACTATATTTATTGTAAGCAATTTATTTTCTGTTACAGTCAAATTTGAAATAGGTTTAATACTAAAAAAAAATGCAGATTGATTGCACAGAACTGCAAACCTTGACCGTTAGGTGAAGTACATCTTTCTGTCAGAAAAGTGAGAAGAGTAAGACATTGTTTGAAGATAACACATGAATGTACTTTATATCAGTGATGACAACATGCTGTTTCACATTAAATGCCCTTCGAAAAAACAATGCTGTTTCCTGTAATTTGGCTGCGACGTTCATGACTTTTGTCTCTGAAAGAGTGATGCATTCTGAACACCTCTAGTGCTTCTTTCAACCTGTACTGAGCTAACACTAGACCAGGCCAACTCTTCTGCTGATGAGACAACTCGCACTTTCGTCCTGCTGAAAATAAAACTGAAATAGTGCGCAGTGGCTTTGATAAAGAAGAGGAATCCTGAAGAGAGAGTGTCACGAGCCGAGCAGTGGAAATTTCAGTTGGTTGGTGACAGCCATAGACCTGTTAGTCTTCTGTGGTGGCGGCGGTTCCTCTCAGAGTAGCGTCACTGCAGACGACAGCTCTTACGGTAAACCCAAACTTTCCACTGCAAGTGGAAATATCAGTCTGCAAGCTCCTGGATCTCCTGATTTACAGAAACACAAACGCATATACTACACACATCTCCTGGATTTCCACTGAAGGTGATTCAGTGATGAGCGTGGTGGAGATTGTGCCAAGTCCCCCCAACCAAACACCCCCCCACCCACCCCCACTTGAAGCCGAGTGAGAAAGTAAACAAATCAGCCCTTGTTGCATCTCGGCTTCTTTGCATTTTGCATAGTGGAAAATCCTGTTTACTTTTCTGGTAAATACACAGCGCTATTATGTCCTGTTGCTCTGATCAGACCATACAAGGGAAATGGGGGGCAGTCGTCAACCGTTAGCATGTGCAGTGTGACTTGGGCAGACTCATTTGTTGACTGTGACTGATGTTCATGCTACTCGAATAGTATGCCACCTTTATTTAAAGCAGAATTAAATCAGAGTACACCCACTCTCGGTCTCTGAAAAGACTGACTGGCTCAATAATTTGCTGTGGATTAGAAGTTGCAACTAAATCTTTCAGATTTTTCAAGAGGTGGTTGGTGACCTATGAATTAGGCTGTATTCACATTACAATCCGAAGTGTCATGTTTGTAAGTGACCCATATTTATTGTTATGTGAATGCAAATTCTGCCCTAAATGATCTGCATAGGCACATTTTATAAACCATAAAGCAGGCAGACACTGATATGCACATGCATAATCTGGAAGCAAGTATAACAGAGGCTTAA
This sequence comes from Pygocentrus nattereri, assembly GCF_015220715.1. Lineage (NCBI taxonomy): Eukaryota > Metazoa > Chordata > Actinopteri > Characiformes > Serrasalmidae > Pygocentrus > Pygocentrus nattereri. The sequence goes on from NC_051237.1 coordinate 14,429,529, forward strand.
TGGAGGCTGTTAGAGATCCTGTAATGTGAACATACATGTCCAAAACATCGTCTAATCTCTGGCGCTGTAAAAGTCTACGCTTCTGAGAAAGCTTTGCACTATTGGTAATGCTATTCTATAGACAACATACAGTACAGCTGAACACCTGTGTAAGAAATGAACGCTGAATTCACTGTCTGGACATATATAGTACTGTGCCGAAATCAGAGACCCCCCTTTCAATAGATTAATGAAAGAATATGGAGCCACATCAGATAAACGGTACTTGAAGCTTTCATCTTTTAGAGATGAGAGCAAAAGCTCCATTCTTGCTTCAGGTCTAAAAAATGATCCACCGGTGTCCATCCTTCCACTGTGAGAATACGACACAATGAAATGGGTCTGAGAGGATGTGTCGCTTTTAAGAAACTGTTACTGAGAAAAAGAAACTAGACAAAAAGAACACCAAAACCAGACATCTGAGATATGGTTTTATACACAGAGGAGTCTAAATTGGCACTTGGTAATACTGAAAAGTAAGTAGTAAAAATGCAACCAACTTCTAAGACTGAACTTTGGAGGTGTAGAAAAATATCACTACAGATTTCTCTAAAAAAAACTTTCCCAAAAAGAATAGAAGCTGTGATTAAAACATAGACACACAAAATGCTGAAAACATTGTTAGGTGTTGAAGCTTCTGTGCATTTTTCTATTAACCACGCTTTTCTGCTACTTTTCTGACTCTAACAAATGAATAACTTGTACAAAATGGCCATTTTGGGAATGGAATCAGTGACAGGGTGGTCTCTCACTAATGCAGTGCTGTAAGTGTACTTAGAGCCCAACAAACAACCCAGTGGCTGGTCTTAGGGATTGTGGTCCCCTCTTTGCTTTTTCTCACAGCCAGTCATTGGGGTGTCGCGCTGGCACGGCAGATGGCCTACCGGTCTGTGGAATGCGACAGCGCCTGAATCTGTCAGTCGAGTCTAAGAAAAGAGTAGGAGCTGATATGTCATATTAGAGTGAGTGAGTGAGTGCGTGAGCGAGTGTGTGTGTGTGTGTGTGTGTGTGTGTGTGTGAATGTGACAGACATCAGGATTTCTGCATCAGAATAGTAGTCGCCATCTGTGCCTCCCATGCAACACTCTGATGTTTCTGAGCAACCCTCCCATCTCGCCCACAACATCGCAGGCAATCGGAGCCAACTCATCTGGAGGCTCCTGCTTCACAGGCAGAGGCAACCTGCTTTCATGTAATTGTTTACCAGATCGGGGTTAAACTCGTTTTTTGCACTCAGATGCGAAGCACGGTGTCCCTTGTTACTGTCTATGATGAAAACACATTTTCGAGATCATCGCTTTGATTAGAAACGTGGAAACTTTGCGAGTCAGCTGCACCTTTGCAATGGAATGTGTTCAGTGGAGTGGAGGCAGCGAGAAACGGTCTTCATCTTCGTCTGCTTCACATCTCCCAGTCTCTTCGCTCTGATGAAAGAGTCATTAAAAACATGAGGATCTTCGCTTTCCTTGGAGTCGCTCAGGCATAGGGGGAAAAAATTAATAGATAACAGTCGATGTGTTTGGTCTGCTTCATCAGGGAGCGGTTTTATTCATTTCTCTTCGTGTTTCTAACCTCTTCTCTCTCTCTCTCTCTCTCTGTATCGCTCCTTTTTCTCTCTATTTCTCTCTTTTTCTCATTCAGAAGGGCACTTCTCTTGATATTAGTGTGATCATAGCCAGAACAGAATGAGCAATGTTTGATGACTTTTCTTCAGAGATAACTAAGCACTCTGGGTCGTGTACATGAATCTCCAGCTCTTACAAAGATCTGACATGTTCATGAAGGGATGCTTTTTGTCTGTCAGAAGCCTAGTGCGCTGGGATCAAAATGTGATGGGGATTGAATTATTTATGTGGTGTATTTATTGTTGGTACAGAGTAATGTGATGTTTTTAACAAGAGTCCGTGTTTTTCAGCAATGGTCCAGGGAGACCGCATGCCTGCTGGGTTTTGTTCAGTCTTATCTCTCTTAATTAGGCTGGACAAAGCTTTGAATTGTATATTGATGTTTTTTTTTTTTTTTTGAACGCTTCCTTTTTACATCCCTTGCCAAAGAAATGTTTCTGCATCTGAAAACATGCCTATGTTGCTGAAGTCTGTAAGTAATTAGGCCAAAAGGGGTAGCAAAGTGTGTAATAATCAAATTCATTAACTGTGAAAATATTTAGCTTACTTATTATCCATAATCATGATTTATTATGGCCAGATTTGCGATAAGAGAGCTGTTTGTTCTGTACCTGAAACAGAGCACAAGGGAAAACGTTCTGGATAATCAACTCATGTGTAGCATTTCTATTCTTGTTTGGTCACAACCATCTCATATGGCAAAAAACCCCTCTGGTTTAAACTGATTAAACCCAGTGGCTTTGTGATCAGAACGACGCCAGCCTATGAATGGACAGTGCAAGTTGCGTACGAGTTGTTTAGGAAACAAAGAATTATCCTCTTCTCAGTTCTCTGGTCTCTTATCAGCCCAAAGTGCACAGGGATTGGCAGCATTGTTCAGATTGCTGCTTTTGTGCCATCCGGCCGCAGGCTGCAGTCAGCTCTCCCTCTCCACAAGAGCAATTTTGCTCTCGGCCAACAGAAAGAATGACTGTTTGTGTTTTGGGTTTTTGATTTGGTGATCAAAATGTGTAATCATGGCTGCGCTGCTCTCTGGAAGCCACTTCATTCTCATTCGCGGCTGCGTGCTGATTTCATCTTTCTCCCCCCAAAACCTGCGCCAATTAACCTCCTGCTTGAAAATCAACTTGAAAGCTTTTCCATTAAATGCTTTCCTTACACACATCAGCTCAATAAATAGCTTCAAAACTCTGCATCAGGCCTCGAGTAATCAGAAAGTGTTTGTCTTCTCACTCATAAACGCTACCTAATCATTTATTTGGTAGGCAAATGTGGTAGAAAAAGTGACATTATTTATATGCTAATGTGGATTTGAAAGACCTCTGTCACAGGTGGGGTCGGTGGCTCGGTCTTGTACTTGTGTGAATTTAAACGACTTATTGGCCGATTTTTGTGCTGGGAATAAACAGAAAATCTGTAAATGTTAATGATAACTCGCATTCATTGGAAATGTGACACAGGCCTACTAAACGGACAGTCAAAAACCCAGCAGTGCTCCGATCCACCTGTGCCACAGGAGCTGATGTATTGACAGAGCTTCACAATCATTTCACTTGCACTGGTTTAAGATATTGAGCAAAACCATTTTTGTTGGTTATTTGAATAGATCTGAGTTTAAGAACTAATGGCCTCGTCATAAAAAAATCAATATGAGGAGAATTAGATTTGAGAAAAAGCTGCACAGTAAGACAAGCACAGTCTAACACTGCCCTCTGTTGAAAGAGCAGCTCAGTGAAGTCTCATTACTGGAGTACCAACCTGAACATCTCCCTCTTCTGGATGTGCTGTTTTTTTTGGACCATTCTTTCAATGATATATGTATAAAAAGCTACATAACATTTAATAAAAAATACAAAAATGTACGCTGTGATAAAAATTTGAAAAAATATAGAACAACACTTTCAAATTCTTACCACAGTTTAACTGCATGTGTTGTTCGTTGTGGAAAATAGCTGCCGGATCTCAGCTCATAGAACCTGAAAGGAATAAGACCTCAGTAAATCAGATTTACACCGTTTTCCTCTCACTCTGAATGTAACTCAATGACTGAGATGTGAAATTTGCTTAGCTTTGCTTTGGAGCTACGAGGCTAATGCAGCAAATATGAAAGCTTGTACTACACAAAATTAGAATCAGGCAAAACCGACGCCTAAATCTCACACTTGCCTCAAACCATGTGGAATTACTAAGTAATCTCAAACAGATTTGCTCATATGGTGTTTGACACTGTATGGCATACTGCAATTGGGCAAACGTGTGTCGCATGGCTAAAACAGTAGCAGCAGCCGTCTTGAATCCTGAATTCTGTCTGCACTGTTGTCTAGACAAGTCTCGGCCGATTACTTTTGGAGGAACAAAAAGTGTCAAATTTTGCTTCTTGTGTATAATTTTGCTTCTCAACTAAATGGCTTGAAAGCTGAAAATACTGGTAAGTGTATTTATTAGGCAATAAATGAATATTTATGTAGTAAATTGAATCTTTGATGCTGAAAAGTGAAAAGAAAAATGACTGTAGAAAATAAATAAGGTAGGAACTATATTTCATTCCAATCTGTTTTTCATCAGAGACACTAGGAACTAAACTTAAAGGAGGAGACCGGGCACTGGTTGAAATGTGAATGGGGAAGCTCATAACGGCATTTGGCTGACGCTCTTATCCAGAGTGACTTACAATTTGATCGTTTTACACAGGTAGGCCAAGGTGGTGTTAGGAGTCTTGCCCAAGGACTCTCATTGGTATAGTGTAGGGTGCTTGAACCCCAGTTTACAGCGTAGAAGGCAGAGGTGTTAACCACTACACTATCCAACCATAATGCTCAACGTGGCGTCTGTTCGCAGTTTTTGTCAGATTTTAGCAGTGATTTCAAACGTTTTTGAAACAGATGATTTGGCCCTCGGTTTTTGCGTGTTTTGTTATCTCGTCATTCAAACAGTGAGGAATCTGGTGTTGTATGCCTGAAAATAACTGCCCAGTGGCGTTGCAAAGGTGGCCGCCATGTGAAGAGATTTTGCTATCAGTGTGTCCCAATTCAGGGGCTGGATCCTTCAAAGGACACGGCCTATGAAAGTGGATCCTTCAAAGGCTACTTAGATCTGCTCTGCGGCGGATTTTCTGCTTGTGCCACAGGGCCGCTGTTCCCGTCCTTACCGCTGCACCTCTGTTGATGTTGCCGTGTTCTCAAATCCTCGCCGGCACGGGACTGGGATATGTTGGCTGGTGAAGGATGCACCCGGTGAATCCTTTGTTGCCATGGAAAAGAAGGACACATTTCTCGGCTGCATATGAAGCAGCCTTTGAAATAGGACAGTCTAGCCGCACCGCTGTGATGCAGACGGCCTTCAAACGCACCATCCGAAAGACGCAGCCCCTGAACTGAGACACACGGCACAAACACTTTCTGCTCTATAACACACACCTTACTCCACTCCGTGCTTTATTTAATACTTATGCAAAGGCGTGTTCACTCTTACTGGTTTTCACTGTAGAGATAACAGATAACCCCCGTTTTTGTGTGCGCGTGCAATCTTTTAAAAGTATCGGTATCGAAACACTAGTCTTGTCATTGCCCATCCACAGAGTTGAGTGTAAAGCCTAAAGCCTGCAGTCCTCCTGCCCACTGTCGCCCCCTGTGGGTCCACAGATAAACGAACCGCTCCCCTGCCCACACAGGGAGGGAGGGGGCTCCTCCAATAAACTTTTGAGCGCTGGAGAAAACAGAAAAGCGCTCTCACGCCCAGAGAGCTCAACTTTTTCCAAGTCAGCTCACTGCTCTTGATACAGCGCGCCGAGACTCAGACAAGGAGAAGA